>NC_090447.1:656996124-657299154 GCF_031143425.1 Pleurodeles waltl
GGCGACATGCCTCCGCAACTGGACCTGTGAGGGTGCATGTATTAGGATATCGTCCAGATAAGGATGAATAAACACCCCTTCTGAATGTAGAAGAGCCACTAGAGGGGCCAGCACCTTGGTGAAAATCCGGGGAGATGACTTGAGGCCGAAAGGCAGCACACAAAACGGATAATGTTCCAGGCCTACTGCAAACCGTAGGAACCGCTGAGAAGCCTTTGCCACTGGCACATGTAGGTATGCATCCTGCAGATCCAGCGATGCCAGAAAATCCCCCTGACTGACCATCGGAAAAATAGTCTGAATTGACAGCATGCGAAAATGCACAGTCTTGATCCACGCATTCACTCCTTTCAGATTGAGGACAGGCCGAAAACCCCCTGACATCTTCTGAACTAGAAACAAGACAGAATAAGTGCCCCGACCCCTTTCTTCTAGAGGAACGCGGGAAATGGCCCCTTTGAGAAGTAAGTCTCGGACCCCGTTCAACAACGCCTCTCTCTGTGCCCCGACCGCAGGCAGAGGAGTGGGACGCACCCCGGAATCTGAAGGCACCACATCGAAGTCTATGGCGTAACCATTGGCCACAATGTCCAGCACCCAATGATCGCTGACACTCTCCTGCCAAGCCGAAAGAAAGTGCCTCAGCCTTCCCCCAACCTACCCTATGCCAGGCCCACAGTGATTGTCAGGACCCCTTCTTGAACCCACCCCGGTTCGAAGGAGCAGACTTCTTAGGGGAAAAACGGGGCTGAAAATGACGTTTCCTGAAAGAAAAAGATTTTGCATCCATCTTGGGAGAAGAACGGGAATGCTTCTTCCACCCTTTGCCAAAAGCAGAGCCACCTTTATAAGGCAAAGCATGCTTCCTCTCCTTAAATGCCTTGGAAAGCATGGAAGGCAACTGATCACCAAACAAACTACGTCCTTCAAAAGGCAGTCTCAGGAGAGCAGACTTCTCCCCAGCATCCGCCTTCCACGTTCTTAACCAGAGGGACCTACGGGCCCCAATCAAAGCCCCAGATGCCAGAGCCGAAGTACAGACCACATCCGATTATACGTCCGTCAGCAACCTGGCCTGCTGCTCCATACCCGCTAGAAGTTCAGAGCACTCCGCACCTTCCTGTACAGCAACTGCCAGCTTATCAAAGTCCTGCACCAACGATTGGGCCGCATACCTGCTCTCAGGGCCAGATTTTCTGCCGCAAAAGCCCTCTCGAGACCAGAATCCACCTTACGGTCCGTGGCATCAGTATGCACACAATCCACCGGATTGACAGCCGTCTTGCCAATCAGGTTTGCCAAAATGGAATCCAGACGAACAGAGGGAGGTAACACATCCTCCCCCTCCAGTAAATAAAGTTTCTGAAGGAATCGTGGAACTTGAGCTTTATCCACATCCTTCCATTCCCTAAACACCATATCCTTCACAGGTCCCTGAAAAGGAATGGCAAACTTAGAAGGCGTCTGATACTGGGGGAACAAGAGTGAGTCAGATCCCACAGGCTGAAACACTGGAACACCTAAATTGTCCCGCACATGTGACAACACTCCCACATCTCTTCCCTGGAGACATATTTCCCCCCCAGAGGAAGTAGATGGAGCATCCTCCTCCTCATCATCTGAAGAGGATCTCTCTGCAGTCGCAGGAGGACGGGCAACTTTAGACCGACTAGGCCTGGCCATCCCAGCCTGGAGAGCCCTAGAAACAGCCACCTCTATCATGTCCTGTACTTCCTCTCTTGACATGAGTGGTGCAGAAGAACTACCCGGAACCTGGCGACCCCCAGGTGTAGAAATGGCAGTAGTACCCTCCTCCCCTGAGGAGGAGGAAGAAGAAACAATCCTGCGCCTTTTTGTAGGAACCTTCGGTATGGTAAATTCTAATATAACTACCATCTCCCTGAACCCAACCTCTAAATATACTAGGTACAGGTCCACCTCCAAAAAAGCAATTATCCAATAAAAATACATCCTCAATTAAGGAATTTAGTTAAAATGCGGGCAGAACGCCCGTCCTACCATCTCCGACACCAAAAAACGCCCACCGGCACCTCCGCACGGCTCCGCGGGCCGAGGAACCGGAAACAGACACCCCAGCCGTAAAGAGCCGACTGACCTCGTCAGCCGACTCTCAGGACGCGTCTGCCAAGCAGCCCCGCCTGCTTGCAGAGACGCGACCGGCCAGAGCACACCCCGAGGGGCCCTGCGCCTCGAGGAGTGCAGGAACGATGACCCCCAGGCACCGCCGTGGAGGGAAAAGCGAAAGGTAAGTCTAGCGTGGGCTAGACAGAAAAAACAGGAGGTGGTGGGCTGGGGGTGGGGTTTAAAAGGGGAAGGGAGGGTCTAGGGGGAGGCAGGAAGCCTCATTGGTCAAAGGAAGGCGAGGGAGGGACGGGAGATAATGCATGTTCACGCACAGGGAGCACTCCAGCAGGTAAAGTGCTATTGTGCCTCAGGTGCTACAATCCGCAAACCTTTCCTGGACACTGTTGCCCATATTTGCTTCTGTCACTGGTCAATCCTTTCATTAACGATACTTTCAAACTATATTTGAAAGTAGACGTTTGATGAATGTGAATTAATATTTTGCTACATTACGAGAAAATCACAGGACTGCGTTACGACGTAATACAGACACAGCGTTGTGCTTTGTCTTTGTAGAAAGGAAAGACTTGTCCCATCTTCATGCTCGAATTGATTCGTATGGCGTGAGTGAAATTCACATGCGTACTGAAAACCTAAAAATTCTTGCCATGGAACAATTACAACTTTTCTTGGATTGGATACATGTACTATTCTCTCTTTCGGGCGTGCAGCAGTGCCGAACAGTTACATTTCTCTCTGCACCCGGAGCAATGCGGAAGGCAGGGGAGACTGCCAGGAGGGGCTGGCAGGAATGTGTGAGGAATGTAGACATCTGCATCAGAATTACACGCCCTGCAGGCGGTTTACCTGGGCTAGGCGGCACCATTCCACCGGAGGGGAGTCCAAAGGGAGCAGACACCACACCCGTCCCCCGCATTCCTGTTCACAAGAAGCAGCTGCCAGCACGGGGGCGGGCACGCCGGAACCCTGCCCATCGCCCATCACCTGGCGAGGCTAAGAGGCGACTACTAAAAAGCACAACACGGGTGGAACCCGGGTAATTACAGGGCCCAGGAACCAAACACCACACGGCCTCTTTAACAAAAAACAAGGGGACTCTGTTAGCAAAACAAACCAAAGCCCGATTTCATTTGGGGGCAGGAGGAGATGTTCAAGATTTAAAAGGATGCAACGGGGAGAAACGTGTTAAATACCGAATTATTCTTTAGTGATAAGATTTAGTGTACTGAAGAATATATGTAATTTTGATTAGTTTATATCACTTAATACTTGTGGTTGGAGTGTTTCGACAGTGACGGTATCCCAGTTTTTGGCTGATAAGGGATCTGGGTTAAAGAGACTGCTCTGACAAGTATCTCACAGTTTGGTCAAGTCGGGCGACATGGCTTTAAGATTCTTGTTTCCTGGGACCACAGACAACAATTTAGCCAATAGGCCTGCATGCCTTCTGTCAAACATGAATTATCATTTTATTTACATGCGCTACAAGTGCAATGGTTAAAATACAATTAACCTTCCCTGCTCTTAGCATAAACCCATGTGCACGGCTACAGTTCCACAGACCTTCCAAACTTTCCCTTTATTTAAATGCACACTCCTTTTGGCCCAAACAGCAACTCAGTTGCTCGGGAGATATTTGGCCTAGGTTTACTGCCCGAGGCTGGCTCACATCCAAGTCGCCAGCTTAGTTTGCCTGTTTCAGAAATTTAAAAAAATGACACGGAAAACAGGTGCACTGATATAAGTATTTCGTATTGTAGTTTTAGGGACAAACACGCCGCATTTATTCGTTCTAAAGAAAGTAGGCAAAAAGTGGAATTTCCCAATATAACCTGCGAGTTATCTTGCTGATGTGCAAGATAAGAAAGGATTTTGATTAAGCTAAACACCTTTTTTTTTACCTAAAAAGTCGCCTATGTGATAGAAATCTTAAAATATATTAGGTTTTTGTTCTCTATTCAGCACCTCAAGAAAAGCATTTGCATCATGGATAAGGGCAAGGTACTTGTGTTAGCTGAAACATACATGATTTCACAATTTTCATTGTATTACATATAGTGCACATAGCAAGACCAATCTTTCTATTCCGATGTCCAGAGTGTGGCACGTGACTCTTACAGGAACAATTAATGGCCGCCTAGGGCCGCCAGGGGACAATAAGGAAAGTGGACCTAATTTGCCGGTTCTCACACTTTTTCTGCCCTTGGGCACTTACTGATAAATCACTTTATAGTTGTTGAAGCAACCCTGCCCCTTTTTAAAGGTAGCTAATGCTTTACAGCACTGACGTCCGCGCAGTGTTTTTGTCTCAAGCTTTGCAAATACTTTGGTCATGCCTATGGCTATCTAAGGAACATACGCAGTTCAGCCGCCCATGTACAAGCTGTCCCTTTTTAAAACATGTCTAATTTTATTCTTACCATTTTGGATTGTATTCCAAATTGTGCCTATAATCATCGAGGTTACTAGCTCCACTGTTTTGCGTGGCAACTCACACCCTTTATGAAACTTCCATGATTTCACAAAACGTTGCAAGGAATATGGACAAATTGTCCACCGAAACAAACAGGTGGTGCTATCTATCTAAACTGTCCCTCTGTCAACCAGCACACTGTTGGCTCTCTACCTCAAAGCGAGGGAAGACTTTCATTAACTTTAGGTGTTTTTGGGTCTGTCATAGTACCTTGACCTCTCCCACCAACATATCTTTATAGAGTTCCAATCATCAAACACAGGAAACACTGAATTGATCAGATGCATGACAAAAGACAGGACCACTGGAATTATGCTACTGTGCCAGCGCAGTGTTTTTTGCATAATTATATATTTGCCGCACTTGCCACATAATTC
This sequence comes from Pleurodeles waltl, assembly GCF_031143425.1. Lineage (NCBI taxonomy): Eukaryota > Metazoa > Chordata > Amphibia > Caudata > Salamandridae > Pleurodeles > Pleurodeles waltl. Next base: position 657,001,081 of record NC_090447.1, read on the forward strand.
ATCTGCTGCATAGTCTGTGATTGACACAAAAAAATGTTTCTAGCTCAAATGGGTCAAAAGTTAATAAAAAAGCAGCAACACGTGTCCTTTGCAAATCTTGACTGGTCAATTTTCTGTTGCTTATTGCTATATATGGGTGTTAAACTGGTACTAATGAGGTGCAACCAATGTTCCAAAAGTGTAAACAAGTGTAAAATGCAAAATAATGAAGTAATACTAATCACAAAATGTGCCACATTACGCTGCATAATTTCACTTTGCTTGCCACTTAACTTTACTGAGCCCTGCTGCATAAATTATCCGTCCCATACTACATAATTCCAGTGGCCCTGGCATCGGATCTAGTGACAGTTCAACAGGCACAAGGCTCATCGCTACAGCCAAGCACAGTTATGTCTGTAGGGTGTAAACATAAACAAGCCTTTTCAATGCAACGGGTCTCGTATTTGCTCGAGTTAGAGCTACTAGCATTGTAAAGCAAAAAAAAATGCAGCGCGATTGTGCTGCGTGGAAAATAAAGAGATAAAGCAGTCCGGACTCCAGGCTGAAAACTTCGAGCCTCGTATGTTTTTGGTACTTTACCGGTGCTGTGTAGGTGGGCTAAACACCGGAAAAAACATGACGTATGCATGCCTTTCACAAATGAAAGCAAGCAGATTTTAAAAGGCAAGCCCACAAACCAATATAAGTGACTGACGTGGCATGGGCGTGGTTTCAAGCCCAAAGAGAGATAACAGAATGGACGGAGCACTTTGTGCTCGCCCATAAAAATGACTAGTTTATATTTTATCAAATGCACCATTTTTCGAAAATGATAAATAGAACATTGAAGTTGAACTGCTTTCTATTTCCACATATTGTTAAGAGATTACATTTTGTACTTTTTAGGTAGAGCGCACAAGCGCTTTGACCTGTTGTAAGTCTTGTGGGCTTTTAACCACGCCCACCAAACACCCATCACTTTCACTCGTTCGTGGACTTGTCTTTCAAAAATCATTTTTTATCATTGGTAAATGCTTTACATTCGTACCTCCTTGGGATGGTTTTGTTACCACCTTTGACACCAACCCTTTTACATGGATAATTGCACATTTGCCGATACGTCTGACAGCAAGCAAAATGCTTTTTCCTCTTGTGGCTCTCCTTCGCGCTCATGCTCATTGCGGCCGTGGTGCTTTGAATCGGCTCACTTATGTCAACTGTTTTACTTTTCATTTTCAATTTATGTGGCAAGAAACATCCAGTTAGGAATTTACAACCCTAATAGCTCCAACTGGAGCAAACGCAAGATCCATTGCATTGCAAATGCTTGTTTTCAATACAATGCTTTACCAATATTTCCATTCTAAGAATGGGAGGCATTTCCTGGCAAATCGTGCTGATGACTTTCCTGGTTTTGACCAATAATCCTATAAGTGGGGCCCTTGACCAGAGAGTATGCAAGAGGTGAGGGCCACCATTTCACTGCCACAAAAAATGCAGGCAACAGATATGCATGCTAACCAGGCAAAAGTAGCATGTATACCTGATCAGGGTCATTTTCTGGTACCTTGTAAATGCAGTGAGTAGGTGGCATGCACGTTTGATATTCCATGGCAGGAGAAGGGGTTCAGTGTCCCACTAGCAGTTGTGAAAAGTTAAAACTCCTCTTTGAAGCAGAGTTCTAATTAATGTGAGATTTTCTCAGTAGAGTTTTTTTACTGACAAAACTGCTTAGTAATTCCTGGGAATATTTTTTTCCCCACAATTATTTTAGCAGACTCGGAGTGTTGTACCCGAGGTCTCATTTCAAGAGTGGTACACAGACGAGCGTCTCATTTTCTTTTAAGAAGCTATAAGCCATGTTGCCCATGCTGCAAATAAAAATACCCTGTTCCATCCACAGGAACAGTGCATTGGGGGACAAAGTAACACCCACACCACTGAGCGGAAAAAGTGGCCCTTCAGACTTAGTAGTATCTAGGTTATACTGTCTGCATTTGTACGCTTTGTATTGCAATGCTAAATATGAATCACCAGTGTGGGAACACACGGTTATACAAAAAGAAGGGCTCAAATTATAACGTTTTTTCTCCCACAAGAGCTTCTGTATATTTGTTATATGCATATATGTTTGCTGTGTGTTCAGCACAGAGGGCGGACCTCAGCTTACCCCTTCTGCAGCTTCCAAGCACATGTCTCGGGTTCTTTCTCCTACGCTGACTGAAAAAATTAGAAGCTTTCACAAAATAGTTAAAGCTGTGCCAAGTCTGCTCAAAGGACCGCTTCACCCGCACAGCCGAGGCTGGATATCTTCAAGGCAGGGAAGAATAGGTGACCTTCACCCAAGGACACAGTGTTGTTTTAAGCTAAACAGTGATATCACCAGGTCAGGGTGAAGAAGAAAGACTCCATTAGTAACACTGATGGAGTTGCCGACCAGATATATTTATTGTTCAAGGAATGGAATATGGAATGAGCAGACGCCCTACACATTGCCAAAGCAGCACATGCATGAACACTAAAATGCAGATTCCGATTTTTGAAGCATCCTTCCCAGTGCCTTCAAACCCAACTGGACATACATCTTCAGTCGTTCTCCGTTATCTTCCATTACTGTCCTCAGATCATGGCAGCGAGTACGTGCCCTCGCCCGTGGTCAAGCAGTATCGAAAACCTGCAAAGGTTACCCTGGTTTTCTACAATTTGTGGACGAAAGGTGCGGTGATGGAAACATCTCACCTGAAAGCAAGGATGCTGTGATTGCTTAGTAGCAGGGTGGTAAGGATGACATGACCATGTAGGAGTATGTTTGGCTCTTATCCTCCTCAAGAGCCTGAGGTAGAATTAGGGCCAGTGCAGCTGCAACCCGTGTTTCTGCTTGAGCCTCACTGTGATCAGAACCCAATCACGTTTGTTCAGTTTACTCCCGAAAACAGAACTATTAATTTTTCTAATTGACTTTCTTAATTCTAACTGCTTGTAAACTCAGTGAATCAGATAGGGACTCAATCCTCCTTGAATGGATGCCCTCCTCCCCTAAAGAGCTCCTTCGCAGATTGGACACCGTGGTAATTTTATTTGCACCTGAAGTAACTTGAAATGTTACACATAGGTTACCCGTAGAACATTATAAAACTCCTAACTAACTAAATAAGTGTGAGGAGTGAGTTTGCGCTCTTAGGAGGGCTGTGGCTGTCAACAGGCATCATCTGCTTCAATCTTTACAACCCACATACCAAAACGAATCCTGGAATACTTGGCAAGCAAGATCATTCCCATATACTCTTTGCCTTTAGTAACCGTTGTCGTTGTGTGGGTTTTATAAGGAGTTTCCATCTCTCATAGCACATTGGGACCACGGCTCAGTTCCCCGTAAGCATACCTCATGCATCAAGAAGGGCATCATAAGTAATCTCCCCCGCTGCCGGTGGAACAGATGCAAAGGTTATGGTAGTTGTGAACCTTGTTACCTTAAAGGCTAATGATATCATTATCAGGGCGTGAACCTTTGTATATCTCATCTCTTTCGCATGGTTTGGGAAAGCTAGTTGTCATTTTGGGTCCAATACTGGGAAGTAAAAAGATGTATATCCATGAATCAATACACTTATTGAATGATTGCTTGTTAAGAGACATGTGGAGCTGAAGATGGAAATTTGAGCTCGAACTGTGAAAGGTACTGAAATGACACCGTAAAGTGGGACTGGATAGTGAAAGAGGACATTAGGACTGCACCACAAGGCTGTACGGCAGATTGCTTTTTAATGTCCTCAGTCAAGCTGTGCTGCTGCCCGGACGTTAACAGTGAAAGAGATCAGTGCACACACACCAGCATTCTTTGGCACTACTAGTATGTCATTCAGAGGGGAGTTCAGCATGGTTTCGGTTTCTCAGTATCGGCTTTACCTAATAAACAACATCTCCACATCATACTCCTCTGAGGTCTCATGTGTTACATCCCTTCATTACAGCCAGGCCATTGGTGCCATTTGCAGCTCCACAAATAACAAAATAACCCACCTTCAATATTGGTTCCAATAAATCGGAATCCCTGAATTTGATGATAACAATTCGTCAAGCCAAGGTCCTTAGCATTAGTTCAAATCTGGGTACTGTAATTCATTTTATTTTACAATTTTAATTACTATATATATATATATATATATATATATATAAATATAAACACATAGTTCTATGCAACCTGGGAAAGGCCAAGAAAGATAAAAAAAGACACTATCATTCACAAATCTCACTCATACTCAACAGAAGAAGCAACACCAATGGAACATTTTCTGAAACCTTCAAATCGCCCCCCCCCCCAAAAAAAAATTGAAAAAGCAAGCACAATTCCAAAGCAGGGAGACCAAAATAGTCCCCATGGGTATTCAGCGATACCGCTTGATTAAGAATCCCCAGCATCGAAAGGATACATGATTCTGGGAATTTATATAGTCATGATTATTTATGAATTCATAACATGATCAATAGTTGTTCTCCGATAAGATAAAATATCCAAGAGTCATAAAGTTCCTATATATAACGGTGGAGTCCAATCAAACTTCCTTATCCTTAGTAGCGGTGCCGACGTGTTTTGGTGTCAAGTGACCCAAAGGGTCACCCACCTTCCTCAGGGCACATGGCAAATATAAAAATAAGGCCCCCCAGGAGAGCCGTTTGCAGCTCCACCTCCTTGGTAAAGCTTTTAATAGGAAACCCCAAACTCCTTACAAAAATCCTTGAGTTGTTGCACTGCATATTTCTCAAATCTGGACTACTCGAGTTCCAGTTTTGCAGGTGCTGATGCAGATGTAGTTATGGGACCAAGTTCCCTTTGTGTGTGGCTGTCTAGAGGGAATGTACAAAGCCTAGCTGTCATCTCGCCTAGACATGTATTGAGAGGCAGGCAGAAGCACAAAATGGTTAAAGTAAGAAAATGCCAACTTTCTAAAAGTGGCATTTTCAGACTTATACCATAAGTTGTGAATTTAAATTGCGAGTCCAGAGACACCCAACTCTATATTTCTATCTTTTCCCAACTGAAAGTAACACTTAAAGGATGCTTCAAGAGAACCCTAATGCTAACCTATGGGGAGACAGGACTTGCAGCAGTGAAAAACAAAAAACAAACAGCAGTTTTTCCACTACCTGGACATGTCAAACTTAAAAGTACATGTTCAACTTTTTAAATACTCCGAACCCTGTCCATGGGCCTACCTTAGAGGTGGCTTATATGTAACAAAAAGGAAGGTTTTAGGCCTGGCAGGTTGTTGCACTTCCAGGTCACAATGGCAGTTTAAACTGCATACAAAGGTTCTGCATTAGCAGGCCTGAGACATGTTTTAAAGGCTACTGTTGTTTGTGGCAGGGCTGCCACTAGTAGCATTTCATTTCCAGGACTAGGGTACATATACTGCGCATTACAAGGGACTTACAAGTACGTTAAATATGCTAACTGGTGATAAACCAATGTCATCATGTTTTAGAGTATAGCACACCTGCACTTTAACGCTGGTCAGCAGTAGTAAAGTGCCCAAAATACTAAAACCAGCAAAAACGAAGTCAGAAAAACATGAGGTCAGTGGGCAGAAAGTTATGGAAAACCACGCAAAGGGTGCTAGGTCTAACAAATGTTAAGAGTAAGATACCTTTCAAAAGAGCAGACTCTAGCATTGTCAAAAAGCAAGACAGAAACAGTGTTGGTGGTGGAACTACTTTAAGTCTTGTACATTTTTATAATGAAAATTAGAGACTTTAATCTGCGACTGCAACACCTTGTGCAGTTCCTGGCCTGGTACAATCTGTAGCAATGACATGGTATGGTGGATTTTATGACAAACAGATGGAGGCTGTTTGAAGTTTGAGATTGTGACATTAGTTTTCTGATAGTATTTTTACCTTATGCATGTGCAAACTCATTTAATCTTGTTTTAATGTCATCTAATGTTGGGGGAAACTACTCTGGCTCTACTGTGTTTCGTATGAATTAGCATAGGCAGCAGTGAACGTCCCATTCAAGGTCTGACAAATCCAAGTGACATCAAAATCTGATGCGTTAGGAATATAAGTGTGGCTCAGTATGGTGCAGACAGACCTCAAAGGGGATGCCTCACCTGCATCTTCTGAACTAGTTATTTGTTTAAGACTGTAGAACTTCAGGTGTCTGTACTTGCCCGATCAGGGAAGGACAGCGAGGACTCAAGGATGTATGACCACGTTTCTGGAGACTGTCATGTGCACTGATAGCACCAAGCCTACCTGGAGCCTTCTCTCTGCATGGCCACTTGCAGACACAGGGGAATTGCATCTCTAATTGAGGTACTGGCACCTTAAAGCCCCATGGACAGCTATGTTCAGAAATTCACTGGGCATGGACAGGGAAATCAGGCCTGGCTGTTTGCCCCACACTGGTTGATGGGATCAGGTAGTCTGAAGAACTCACCCAGAAGATTCTTAATGGGTAATTTTATTCACCTCTTGAAGGAGAACCAACATTAGAATTGGATAGTGCACTGACAGTCTTCCCTAGTGAACTAAACCTATTTCTGGACCACTGAGTGGTCTTATTTTCTTAACGTGACAACCACCCTGAGAGAATGACACCTTATCTGCTACTAGAGAGCCTCGGAGGCCCACTGAGCAGTGAAACCATCTGACCTTTCTGGTACTGACGGAGGAATCTGGCAAGGAATCTCTCTAGGCAGTGCACTTAGGCAAGTCATTGAGGCTCATTATCACAGCTTGGAGATATCCAGATGCCCCACTCACTAATACGTCCAAGTACATTACCAACCTAATTCTTGAGTCAAAGCGGATCATCCAGTCATTCACCAAAATAGCAGTGCGGATGAAGTTGCATATTTTCTTCTTAGTGATACTACCAGTTGATAATTTACTTATTCAGCTTCTTAATTAAACCACAGATTTGCTATTTTTCTTTGGCCACTGAAAATCTGCCATATCTGCTGTTACGACCTGGAATACTAACTGCACCCTCAGGTGGGAGACCCTTTGCAATACACAGGGGATTTAAATTGTTCACACAAAGGTACCCGAATACTGCAGGAAGTGGAGTCCCTTCTTTGGAGGGAATCCACGTAGCAGAGGCGTTTAGGGTGGTATTTGTAAATGGCTGCACTGTGTGCCTACTCCTCATGCCTGTCTTATTTTCCTAGAGGAGAAATACTCTGTTTATCCAATTACATATTGTGTTTGGCTGCTCCACAAACGAGAAAGTGTATATTGTGCCTTTTGCAGTCTCCCTATGGATACCGGCTGCTTGAAGGCACCTATTGTGAGTCTCTCGCCACAGGTCCATTTTTTAAAAACTTTTATAGTGGTAGGTATGTTCATGTTACACATTCATCTCCAGAGTGGGGTAACCCGGAAAATAACCCGTGTTTGTTCTGGCCCTCTCCAAATACACCCAGGATGCTGATCCATCACTGGTTTTGATAGTCCGCCTTGGTGAAGTGTGACATAGTGGCAACCATCTACTTCCTTCTAATGTGGCTATCACACATAATGCACTTTCCAATTTGCTTTTGCTCACGACTGCTGTGCACTCATTATATGGGTTTTACAGTGAATCCCTTTGCTGGCCTAGCAGCTACGATCACAACATGTAATGTCTAAAATAATTAAAGTTGAAAATGTGCCCCTTGGCCAATTTCTCTAAACCATGGTTTGCTTAAAAGTGAAAAATGTAACAAATGGAATGGGGTGATTTTTCTTGCGTGTATAACTTGTCTAAAGTTAACATTGGTTGTATGTAGCCTTCCTGATTTTCTTTGTATAGCCAACTGGTCTGCTAAACCAGCTAGTGGAAATACAGAATAAAAAGAATGACTAAAGCTGACGGGGTAATAATGGTTGGACATGACAAAGCATACAGCCTTGTTGACTGAAAACGCACCTGAAAAAGATCACAATGCACATAAAATCCCTCTAGGGAAGGATAAGCAGGTGGCGCAGTGGAGGTGGTGTTTACTATGCACTTGCAAAAGGGAGCAAAGCCACCCTCCAAAAGCAAAGTTTCAGAAGGGCAGCCATGACCTTATGAAGATCTCAGTAATAATATCACATCTGTGCTCAAATGCTAAATGGGGTGTTTAACTACTTGCTTAGTTTTATTTTAAGGCATATGCCCATCTCATTATACTGTATTACTGTCCGAATCCATGCGTCAGATATCCTATAAGGGTGCCAAAGTTTAAGACAACACTGGGGGGGGGTGATGTTGTATTGATTAAAGAGACACAAGTCTTAGCTATGAGACTTTTTTGTAGAGAAAGGGAAGTGTTTGTCCCAGTGAGAAGGGCAACAAACTAAGGATGAGCAGAGGTGGAGTGTGCAAGTTCCCTGGATGTTTCACTAATAAAGACACAAAATAGAATATGAAACCAAGGCAATTCTTCTATACTAACGTCCAACATTTCTACACATTCTCCGTGTGACGAGATTCTAGGGCAAAGAGGCTGTACAGCGGTATGTATGAGGGATGTATTTAGGAAGTAGGTGAACATGGGAAATGTAGATTTACTAGTACACATTTTATCATGACAGTCACCTTACCAGTTTTTAAGTTACTGAGGTAAAACTCAAACGTTTCTGAAACTGAAGTAAGCCGCCCTAAAAGCTGGACTTCTTCAGTTTTTCATGTTTTCCTAAAAGAAGCCTTGGATCTTGTCACACCTCTGCATGTGATTGTGGTTTAATGAGATCCGTGCAAATCTCAACAGCAGAAGCACAATGAAAGTATTGAACATTCTTTCCAAAAGTACAAGAGGAGCATCCTAACACCCTCAGAAATCCAGACACCTCATTAAAATCCTGCTGAAAACATGTACAAGGCGTTCAACACTCACAATCCACATGGCCACAAGATCAAGACCACCGGTTGAAATCACTTCATCCTGCAGCACCACCAGACTGAAAAATCAAGAAACGGAGGAAAAACAAGCTAAGAAAACCGAATTCACCTATGTGCAATACTTGTGAATCCGTCAAGCTCCGTCCATTCCTCACTTCATCTGCAGAAGTAACACCTCATCCTATGACCACCTGGTAAATGGACAAACCATGAAAAGATCACTGTTACTCCCCAGCCACTGCCTGAGGGTATTCCTCTTTCCTCATTTTCACATCTTTTTTCACTCATATTTTAATTCCTGTATAGTCAAAATCCTTGTTCCACATATGTCCTTACTGTCCCCACGCTCCTGATCTTACCCCTTCAAATCCCTTTTATCCTGAACCTACAATATCTTCTTTTCAGCAGCAATCCAACAAACATGTACCCCTTCATTCATCTTACTGCAACAGTTATCTGCTTACCCTCCCACCCCCACTCATCTTCTGTACCCAGATCCTCACTCTTACCCACCTTGTAAAATCATTCTCTGCAGTGCATTATGGCTGTGTACCTAGGCTTGCACTATTCAAATCACATGAAATCCAATGTTATGGAGGCGTTGGCAATATTGTCAAAAACACAACACATAGTTTACATATTATCTCCATGACTTACAGGCATTAAAATCCACAGACGCCTCGAAGTACAGAAAGCAATTTGAACTAAATATGTGCCTCTCAATTAAACTAACCAAATATGGACAGCCCCCCCCCTCCTTCCCAAAAGTATATCTTAGCAGTTTATGCTCTGTAAATTTAACATCAGCAGATTAATCTTGTATTCGAAGAACTTGTTGGTATTTCAAGTGAGTACCAGCTGAAAAGTACAGAGTTGAATTGTTAGTATGCAAAAACATCTTTGTGGTGTACGTTTTTCTACCATTCAATGCCACAAGCTGCTAAAAATGGCAAATGAGACCACCAAGCAATACTTGCCTAGGCAGCATCTTTGGAATCATTTCTGTGCTTCCAAAGTGTTGACCTTTGGGGCTACATACTGGAATAACTCCTTCCAGGCTGCCCATTGTACAGAATTACATCTGTGTCAACTCATGCTTCTTTCAGGTGGACAAAGTTAAGTACATTACAGAATGTGCCACAACAAAGGCCAGTTAGTAAGCAAGGACCATGTCATGTAGCTATAAATATTTTATTTTACTTTTAAATTGAAAATTTCCAGATGGCGTTACAATGTGGCACTTCAGCCCTCACTTCGTAGCCTAAAGCAAGTAGATTCTGTCAAGAAGAAATTATCTTGCATGTATGGCACACACAATATTCGCCAGCCTACTTTTCATCTACCCTGCACTTTCATCTTACTCCCCTTAGTATTAGCACACTGATACATCCACTGAAAATACGAAGAAATTTAAGGAGCACCGATGCAATTCACAAAAAAAACATTCCACCCCAACAAGGACCAATTTTCAGCATGGACAATTTCATAATTTTGTACTGCACAATGAAAAAAATAGGGAGTCAATAAGTTTGCAGTAACCTGCAAGTCTCGAGGTGGAATATTACTAAGGGGCACAGAGGAGTAGCCAGGCCAGCAGTAACATACCATAAATATCAAGTAAGCAAACAATGTAAAACTACTCAAAGCACACATAATAGAAACAAAAAGAACAAACATTTAGAATTGAATTTCACGCCCAACAGCTCCATGTGAATTTATCTTACCTAAGGACTGGTAGAGTTCGGTCATTTTGGGATGATCCCAGCAGGTTGTTTGGTTCTCATGGCTGAAACACAAAGAGAGAAGGTGAAGTTAGGGATGGGTGCAAAGGACACAATCTGTAGTAGTCAAGACATTTTGAAGTGTGACACCAAGCTTGATACAGTATGCAATATCCCTCCTGGGGTCACGTTTATTCACCAAAATCAATTGATATTTCCCTCATCCGCGGACTCTGGAACTATTTGCTTCTGTGTTCTCCTGCATACTGAAAGAGATGGTTTGGAAGCCAGAAAACAATCATGTGCCAAGGAAACTCAGCCCCTAGCTACAAATGATCAATTTGGATATCATCATGTTAAAATATATTGTATAGTTATCCACAAAAATTGCTAATTTTGGAGGATTCTGGAAATCAAAATATCTAAGCTTTAAAACACAACCTCTTGAAATGAGAACTCCGAACTCAATTTTATTAGGGAAGAATGCAGCAGCACGGACGTTAGTCAAGCAAAAACTTTAAAAACCGTAATTCTTCAACCTCCCTTCTCCCACACGTTCCTGTTTTAGGAACATTTCACCCACAGAGAAAAGCGTGCAAGGAAACAATCAGGCAGTTCTATTCTAACTTCTTAGTCTTTCAATATTACCTGTGCTTTTTATGTCCAAAGTGTTCCCTATTTTAATGAAAGTACCACCACATCTTGCAAAAACACAGGCCTCCTATCTATGGTTGCAAATATGTAAAGACTCATTTTTTATTACGTCACTTTTCAGTTGGCAATATGAAATCGTGTGGAGGCCACAGAAAACAGGCTTCTTCTGACATAGGCCATTGAAAGGGCGAAGAAGATCGAGGGCGGTCCAATATGCCACCACCGAAGACAAACGACCAATAACATGTAGCAAGCAGGCTTTCTGACACATTGTATCTTGCGGTGGCTCAATAGTGCAAGGGGTTTTATAGGGATGGTTGGGTTATAAGGCACGTCCTGTGTGCATATTCTGGCGGCCTCCTGCTGCTGTAATGGAGGACTTGTGGCAGAAAAATATTGTGTGCCATCAGAAAGCAGCAGCAATAATATTCCTGAACCAAAATAAGGGGGATAAAGCAAACTCTGCCACATAATCTGGTCCTCCCATGCCACATAATTTCAGAGGGCATGAAATGATGGTAGAAGTAAAGTATGATTTTTCAGATGATTGAATGGCAATCATACGTTTTGTGTAAATTAAATGTCAAGTTTTAAAATACACAAAATTCCTGGTGTACTGCTGGGAAATTCCAACACTTACCATTTACAAAACTGCCCACAACTAAACTTTTATGCATGAGTAATTGTAGAAAATGTACATTTACACACATGTAACCGCTTAGAAAAACTGCAGGTGCATTTAAGTATTTTTTTTTCTCCACAGAGGAAATATTTCCTCCTCCCCCCATCGAAAAACCTTATATACAACCCATCAATTTTGAGGATGTTCCCACCCCATTGGGACCCCCAGATACAGCTTTACTCCTTCCATTAGCAGCAACACTCAGACTATATGCACAGCAGATCTGTAATGTACAAAGGCTTGCAAACACACAATCCTGAAATTTGCAGGTGATCATATACATTTCAAGTCCTCCCTCTCCCCCTTAACAGGAACGCCCATTGACTTCGCCCATGAAAAGGTTTATTCATGTGTAAAACTACACCATAACGGTATAATTTTGTGTGAAACTACGTCCACTCGCGAATGTGAATTCACACTGTAAGAATACCAAACGTGACCTTAAGCGCGTAAATCAAGTCCTGCATGTGCGCCCAATTTCAGCAGCTTTATGTTTAGGGTGCAAAATGACAGATCCGCCTGTCATATTTGACTGGACAAGGAGAATCCGCCTGCAACATTCTGGAATGCTGCAAATGTGCTTATCATAGAAGAAATAGTTATTTGTTTCTATCAAGGTCGTACGGGGATATCATTCACATACGTTGTATCTTTTGAGCCAAACAGCCAAGAAGGCAAAGAAACGGATACATTATCTTTTTTTATATATACATACCATACCATAGCAAGATTGTGGAAAGTGAGTCCCTTTCCAGGAAACTCATAGCAACATGCAGAATATTGTCAGGTTGCGTGTGCCCCCAGACACAAGGATTATTTTAGAACTCCATTTCAGAAAACTATTTGTCATCGAATAAAAAAGTCTGCAAGCGTCATAAGACTAGATCAGGAGTAAGTACTGAACAAACAACATACAATGGATGTACATGCTTCTAGGCAGCATTCCATTATGTTGTTTGTTAGCTCACTGTCCCACTACAAAAAGGGCACAAGTCGGATGTACATTGGCATTTCCATCCAGCAGAGCCGAGAGGCAGAGTCAAAGGACCTTGAATCAGACCAAAGAGGTAGTAAGTGGAAAGAGGTCTCAGGAAGTAGTGTGAAAACAACAATCTCTAGGAATTATCAACATCACTAACAGTTATGCCTCAGCTTGCTAACATAAACATGGAGCTATATTACAGAAACGCTGCACTAGTACAAAAAAACAAAGCAAATACGAGTGCTTCCTTTCTGCTGCTTGTCTAATATGGAATGGGGAAAATAGATCTGTTCCTTAAACACAATATTCTATTTCACATATATTTTGTTTACCGTGTTGAAAATACTGGTGCAAATTGATTTGTATTTTTTTTCGGCACAGGCGCTTAGTGACTGTCTTCAGATCCTGATAGGCTAGACAGTAGTGTACTGTAACCATCTATGTACTGATTTATTCTAATGTTTCATATAGTAGCAGACATGTTGCCTTTCAGCTGCTTTTATGGTACTCTTTAGGCCACCAAGCCACAAAGTAGAGTACTTACTGTACAAGTGCAGGTTCTCATAAAAATAACACTCTGTAAACTGAAGCATAAAACCTCTAGCTGAAAGATAACAGAGACAAAATTAGAAACATAACTATGATATAAGGGCTAGAGTTGCCCCAGATGTACATTAAAAGGATATTGCAAGTCACTGAGGAGTTCCATAACCATACAGAGGAACTAGGCCAAAGGAGAGTTCCTTTATAAAGTTATGGAATTTCAAGATGACTTGTAATATCGTTATCATGTACACCGGGGATTTCTTTATCCTATATAATACAGGGTCACATCATCACATTTCCCTCAAACAACTTAAAACCTTGGTGCGCAGTTCTTTCATAGCAAAGAGCTAGCATGTTTGCTGACATGACGTATAAGTACAAAATTAAACACATCATAAACCTGTTGGATATTTGTTGCAAGCAGATATTAGAAACAGTTCAATACAAATCAGTTCTTTAAAAAAAAAAAAAAAAGCTGCAGGAGCTCAGAGTGTGTAGAAACCTGTACAAAGATTCTAGCTTTTGTCTAAGAAGTGCAGAAAATAAACAGTACCTCTGCTTGTATTTGTAAGCTATAAAATAGAGCATAAGGAAGAAAAGCAATGTTCAGTTTTCCTTGCTTTAAACAGCTGCTTCGATTATGCTCCTTGTCCCAACCTGCCTCTCACCTTAACTAACTTATAATATTTGAGTTCTGATGTCTTTTCCATATAATTGGTGACTGGGTGAGTCACAAGTCCCCCATAATAAAGAAATGAGAGACCGCTGTTTATACAGTGATTGCAGAATCCCATGGATTATAAAGAAATTAGAGACGGGCATTTTATACAGGCACTACGGAATCTAATGTATTATAAAGGTATCTTCCATCCGTCTACCTGCAAAAAAGGACACATCTGAATGATATGAGCTTGTAAGGTAAGTAAGGGACTTCTAACTGGCCTATCGTTCTTCTATCATGAGATAAGTTGGAACTCTGATAACGATACAGCTGCACCTTACCGGTTTGCTCTAATTTCTTTCATTAGAGTTCCTCATGTGTCAGAAATCTCTACAAACTTCTTGTTCTCCCTGCTACCTCTCCAATAATACACGTCCCTCTTCGCTCTATTGCCCATATTCTCCCAACAGAGGTGGAATTCATTGTCACTGCGGAGGAAGTCGGTAGGCCACGGGGTAGTACTGCCTCTATGCAACACGACCCGAATGTGAAGTGAAATTATATCACAAATGTAGACACATAACGAACATTTAAGTGAGGTGAATTACAAGCCTGTGTTGTGGTTTCAATCAAGCAAATAAAAAAGGGATGATGAATTAACTGAGATATTTCTTAAAAAGAAATAAATCAAACATGAATCCCTGCTTACATTTATATTGCTCCAGAGAACGCAATGGCCATTTCATAACTATTTGAAGAGAAATCCTTAGTCAAAATTAATCTGGAAAGGTGAACAATTCCATTAAGAACTGGCAAACCCAAAGAGACTCCGATAATGGTGGAGAGAAGAGCACTGAATTAACCGGGCTGAAAGAGCAGCCCAACCAAAATAGCCTGTACAATAATTGTGATTATGCAGAGAGGACAGATATCCCTCTATTTTGTGCATTTAAAAACACTCAAGGTATTAGGGATCAAACCTTAATAATATCACATGATGCTGAAAAAAAGAAACTTTATCCAACATCACTCACACCCTGCCTTTACAGCTCTTTTACATAGGTTCCGGCCGAAAATACATGTATTAACAGCAAATCTCAAACTGAAAACAACCACAGAAGGACTTCTTTGTTTGAGTGCCTCAAGGAGAAACTTAGAAAAATGTAATTTTACTTGAACCAGAAAAGAACAGTTTCAAAGAAGTTCCAACCATCAGTGCAAGTCCGCGACTTGACTGAATGTGGAAACACACTTCGAGAATTGAGTAAAAAAAAATAAAAAAATCTGGCCAAGAAAAAGGGGTTTCTGCTGGGAAGGTTACTAAATCAGCCACAGTCTCCAAGTGGAATAATCAAAATACAATGAGGGATCACAACAGGGTTGCCGCACCACAATTTCTCGACCTATGACACTATCCATAAGGTTTATCTATTACATACACTACAAGAAACTGGTATCAAAGGAAAAAGCCACAAACGGATCCCTTCTTACTTTAAGGACAGATCAAATGTACCACAATTCATTTCTACTCATTACAATGTAAAAGTAACGTGTACCTCAAGGCTCAATTACCTCACCAATGCTCAATCCATTCTGTACTGCTTTGCTTTTTCTATCACTCCACCCTCATTTTTTCTCATTTTGCAAGATAATTACATATACCAAGGTAACACTTTAATTGGAAAATCCTAATGACCGTACGGTTTGAAAAGCAGGTGCTTGTCACAGAACTATTATTGGACTATTTATAAAAACACTTTGTTGTGTTCTGTGTAGTTTGGCACGCGGTAATGTTACCGCGTGCCAAACCTATTTCATGTGCTGCCGGCTGTTGCGTTCTCCCGTGCTCTCGAGCGCGAGTGAGAGACGGTTGAAGACGGCGGAGCCGTAGGACGTGACAGCGGCGGTTTCTGTTTTAGGATCTAAATAAAAACACCCTAATCATCACTATGCTTCTCACCTTTTGATTACAACATCTGAAATTTGGCGACGAGGGAGCCATGACCACCGCTAAGCACCCACGCATTCCTGTATAGAGAGATATCCGTCTTCTTCCTGCTGGAAGCATATTGTACCTGTTAGCCTGGCTGGGGGAGGATCGTGTGACTAATTGGCAGCAGACATCTGGTATGGAAGCCTGCAGGTGCTGTGTTTGTCAATTTTAAGCGCCATTTTGGATGTAGTTGGTGTTAATGCTACATTGGGCCACAGTATTAAGGTTAAGAGTGGAAATACTTTTACAATACACTGTATCATCGTAGCAGGGTTCACTGAGGAAAATATGTCTGTGGTGCTTTGAAGTGCTACAGTTTTATTGAAACAATATTCATGTGAACACGTCCTGGACGTTTTTTTTTATTAAGATGCCTCTTGATTTGTGCTATGTAGTCTGTTACTCCTCCACCAGCCTTTTTGGAAACTCCAGGTGCTCCTCCCATCCCTTGAAGACAATGGTTTGACGGTTTTGAAACTTACCTTGGAGCTATTGGAGCCTCTCGTTTTCGCCCTGAAAGGAAGAAGTGTCTTCTTTTACATTCGTTGGGATATGAAGGCAGAGAGATTTTCAAACACTTACTGGACCTGCCGCAAACTGATGAGGAGCTTGATGAATATGATATGACCACCAAGAAGTTGTCCACAAGGTTTGATGTACTCCCGAGTTTGGTGGTTTTACGGCACAAATTCTTCAAGCGTCAGCAGTGTCAAAGTGAGGATGTTGACACATATGTCAGTGCACTGAGACAATTGGCCTCGAAGTGTGAATTTAGAGATTTCCAGGACCAGTTAATAAGGGAGCAGTTTATCGGTCACTGCTCAAATAAGCACATTCAGCAGAAGTTACTTACCATGGGCAATCCTACCTTGGATGATGTCATTAAAACGGCTAAAAGTGTTGAGCTGGCGCAGATATCTCTAAAGGAACTTTCAATAAGTACTGGGGTGAAGGACTCTGATCAAATGCATGTGAATGTTGTTACTAAAATGAGTGCGGTAAAAAAAGGTGACTCGAGAAAATATGACAATCCTTTCTTCAGGTCGTCTAACATATGTTTTAGATGTGGGAACATGCCTCATTTTAAGGATGGCAAAAGTTGTCCGGCAAAGTGTGCTGCATGTAGGAAGTGTAGTAAAGTAGGTCACTTTGCTAAAGTATGTCAATCCATGTTTAATAAGCAAGCTAAGGTCTCAACAGTGGTAGACGAAGAGGGGGAAAATGAAGAGGATTCTTTTATTAAGGCCTATCAGGATATGATTGTGGTAGTCACTGAAAGGGTAGGGGGAGTTAAAGATCAAAACCATTGTGTAGATCCCCTTGTTGATATTCGGGTTGGTGATAAGTGGCTTCGATTGTTAGTGGATTCTGGGGCACGTATTACTATGATCACATCGGATCTCTTCCACAATATTTGGGGTGATAGGGAATTATTGCCTCCCGATAGATCACCTGTGTCTTATGAGGGCAGGAAAATTGATTTGGAAGGCTACATAGAAGATAGTCTTGAGTTCAAGGATCGAAAGATTTTCGGTAAAATTTATGTGGCGTATAAAGGTTTGAACATTTTAGGATGGTACCACCAAGGGCTGTTTGGCATGGTGTTGAAACCTGGTGCTAAAGAACAAGTCCTTGTCGTAGGGAACTCAGAATCGAAGGCACCATTTGAAGAGGAGTTTCCTAGCATTTTTGTACAAGGTTTGGGTAAGATTGCTGGGTTCAAGCACAAAATTAAGGTAAAAGATCGGGCTATCCCTGTGAGACATAAGGTCAGGTCGGTGCCATTTAGTCTAAGAGAGGATCTTAAGGCTGAATTACACAAACTACAAAATAATGGTGTAATCGAGCCTATAGAGTCCAGTTTGTGGCTTTCTCCATTGGTGGTTGCCCGGAAACGAAATGGGGACCTACGTTTATGTGTGGACCTGAGGAGTCTCAATAAGGAGATATGGGTAGACTCATATCCTTTACCTAAGATTAGCGACCTGCTCGATGGGCTCAGAGGCTCTGTGGGGTTTTCCAAAATAGATCTTGCATCAGCCTATCACCAGGTGGTGTTGGATGAGGATTTGCGTCATTACACAGCTTTCAATTCTCCGTTTGGCACTTTCCAGTTTTGCAGGATGCCATTTGGGTTGGCCTCTGCTGCGTCAGCGTTTCAACGTATCATGCACAAAATGTTGGGGGAAGTACAAGTGTAGGAGGCTGGACTGGCTTGTAGTGAGTACCAAGGGGTACTTGCACCTTGCACCAGGCCCAGTTATCCCTTATTAGTGTATAGGGTGTCTAGCAGCTTAGGCTGATAGATAATGGTAGCTTAGCAGAGCAGCTTAGGCTGAACTAGGAGACGTGTGAAGCTACTACAGTACCACTTAGTGTCATATGCACAATATCATAAGAAAACACAATACACAGTTATACTAAAAATAAAGGTACTTTATTTTTATGACAATATGCCAAAGTATCTTAGAGTGTACCCTCAGTGAGAGGATAGGAAATATACACAAGATATATATACACAATAGCAAAAATATGCAGTATAGTCTTAGAAAACAGTGCAAACAATGTATAGTTACAATAGGATGCAATGGGGAAACATAGGGATAGGGGCAACACAAACCATATACTCCAAAAGTGGAATGCGAACCACGAATGGACCCCAAACCTATGTGACCTTGTAGAGGGTCGCTGGGACTATTAGAAAATAGTGAGAGTTAGAAAAATAACCCTCCCCAAGACCCTGAAAAGTGAGTGCAAAGTGCACTAAAGTTCCCCTAAGGACAAAGAAGTCGTGTTAGAGGAATAATGCAGGAAAGACACAACCCAGCAATGCAACAACTGTGGATTTCCAATCTAGGGTACCTGTGGAACAAGGGGACCAAGTCCAAAAGTCACAAGCAAGTCGGAGATGGGCAGATGCCCAGGAAATGCCAGCTGCGGGTGCAAAGAAGCTTCGACTGGACAGATGAAGCTGAGGTTTCTGCAGGAACGAAAAGGGCTAGAGACTTCCCCTTTGGTGGACGGATCCCTCTCGCCTTGGAGAGTCGTGCAGAAGTGTTTTCCCGCCGGAAGGACGCCAACAAGCCTTGCTACACGCAAATCGTGCGTTTGGCGTTTTTGGACGCTGCTGGGGCCCAGGAGGGACCAGGAGGTCGCAAATTGGACCTGAAGAGAGAGGGGACGTCGAGCAAGACAAGGAGCCCTCACTGAAGCAGGTAGCACCCGGAGAAGTGCCAGAAACAGGCACTACGAGGATGCATGAAACGGTGCTCGCCGAAGTTGCACAAAGGAGTCCCACGTCGCCGGAGACCAACTTAGAAAGTCGTGCAATGCAGGTTAGAGTGCCGTGGACCCAGGCTTGGCTGTGCACAAAGGATTTCCGCCGGAAGTGCACAGGGGCCGGAGTAGCTGCAAAGTCGCGGTTCCCAGCAATGCAGCCCAGCGAGGTGAGGCAAGGACTTACCTCCACCAAACTTGGGCTGAAGAGTCACTGGACTGTGGGGGTCACTTGGACAGCGTCGCTGGATTCGAGGGACCTCGCTCGTCATGCTGAGAGGAGACCCAAGGGACCGGTAATGCAGCTTTTTGGTGCCTGCGGTTGCAGGGGGAAGATTCCGTCGACCCACGGGAGATTTCTTCGGAGCTTCTGGTGCAGAGAGGAGGCAGGCTACCCCCACAGCATGCACAAGCAGGAAAACAGTCGAGAAGGCGGCAGGATCAGCGTTACAGAGTTGCAGTAGTCGTCTTTGCTACTATGTTGCAGGTTTGCAGGCTTCCAGCGCGGTCAGCGGTCGTTTCCTTATCAGAAGGTGAAGAGAGAGATGCAGAGGAACTCGGCTGAGCTCATGCATTCGTTATCTAAAGTTTCCCCAGAGACAGAGACCCTAAATAGCCAGAAAAGAGGGTTTGGCTACCTAGGAGAGAGGAAAGGCTACTAACACCTGAAGGAGCCTATCAGCAGGAGTCTCTGACGTCACCTGGTGGCACTGGCCACTCAGAGCAGTCCAGTGTGCCAGCAGCACCTCTGTTTCCAAGATGGCAGAGGTCTGGAGCACACTGGAGGAGCTCTGGACACCTCCCAGGGGAGGTGCAGGTCAGGGGAGTGGTCACTCCCCTTTCCTTTGTCCAGTTTCGCACCAGAGCAGGGGCTAAGGGGTCCCTGAACCGGTGTAGACTGGCTTATGCAGAATTGGGCACATCTGTGCCCAACAAAGCATTTCCAGAGGCTGGGGGAGGCTACTCCTCCCCTGCCTTCACACCATTTTCCAAAGGGAGAGGGTGTCACACCCTCTCTCAGAGGAAGTTCTTTGTTCTGCCATCCTGGGCCAGGCCTGGCTGGACCCCAGGAGGGCAGCTGCCTGTCTGAGGGGTTGGCAGCAGCAGCAGCTGCAGTGAAACCCCAGGAAGGGCAGTTTGGCAGTACCAGGGTCTGTGCTACAGACCACTGGGATCATGGGATTGTGCCAACTATGCCAGGATGGCATAGAGGGGGCAATTCCATGATCATAGACATGTTACATGGCCATATTCGGAGTTACCATGGTGAAGCTACATATAGGTAGTGACCTATATGTAGTGCACGCGTGTAATGGTGTCCCCGCACTCACAAAGTTCAGGGAATTGGCTCTGAACAATGTGGGGGCACCTTGGCTAGTGCCAGGGTGCCCTCACACTAAGTAACTTTGCACCTAACCTTTACCAGGTAAAGGTTAGACATATAGGTGACTTATAAGTTACTTAAGTGCAGTGTAAAATGGCTGTGAAATAACGTGGACGTTATTTCACTCAGGCTGCAGTGGCAGGCCTGTGTAAGAATTGTCAGAGCTCCCTATGGGTGGCAAAAGAAATGCTGCAGCCCATAGGGATCTCCTGGAACCCCAATACCCTGGGTACCTCAGTACCATATACTAGGGAATTATAAGGGTGTTCCAGTAAGCCAATGTAAATTGGTAAAAATGGTCACTAGCCTGTTAGTGACAATTTGGAAAGAAATGAGAGAGCATAACCACTGAGGTTCTGATTAGCAGAGCCTCAGTGAGACAGTTAGTCACTACACAGGTAACACATTCAGGCACACTTATGAGCACTGGGGCCCTGGGTTACCAGGGTCCCAGTGACACATACAACTAAAACAACATATATACAGTGAAAAATGGGGGTAACATGCCAGGCAAGATGGTACTTTCCTACAACAAGGCATTCTGGTTTTCCAAGATGATGTCTTGATTCATACTAGGGAATTGGAAGGTCATCACAAGAAAATCAGATCTGTCTTTAAAATGTTTCAGTCTTATGGCGTCTGTGTAAGGAAAGAAAAATGTGAGTTCTACAAGAAAAAAATAGAATTTTTGGGTCATTGTGTGTCTGGGGATGGTGTTACACCACGACCCGGTTTGGTAAAAATGATTGTGGAATCGCCTAATCCCAAGGACAAAGACGAGTTACGATCTTTTGTTGGCATGTGTGAATACTATTCTAAGTTCATTTCCAATTATGCTAGCAAAATGAAGATTTTGTCTAACTTGCTCAAGAACAAAGTACTGTTCATTTGGGACAGTGAGTGTCAAGCTACATTCGAAAGGGTCAAGCAGGAGTTGGTCGATGCTAGGCCATTGAGTCCGTACGACCCCAGCCAATTGTGCACCATCACTGTTGATGCTAGTAGGTATGGGTTGGGTGCGGTGCTGTCTCAAGGTATGGGGAAGGAAGAGAAGGTTATTAGTTATGCCTCTAGAGTATTACGTGAGTCAGAACTCAATTAATTTGTGATTGAGAAAGAGCTGCTAGCATGCTATTGGGCTAGTGAGAAATTTAGAAGCTATATATGGGGGAGAAAATTTGTTGTTCAAACGGATCATAAACCATTGGTGTACATTTTGAATGGGGACAAAATCAATTATACAACCCCGCGTATAGCACGCCTCACCACGAAACTGTTACAGTATGACTTTCATGTCAGATACATTCCAGGAAAAGACAACTTCACAGCTGACTTTTTATCTCGTTTACCGATTAGTGATGAATGTACTGTTGATGTGGAGGATGATGTGGAGGATTGTTTTATAGCGGCTGTGGATGCTGATGAATCCAAAGTGTGCACGGAAACGGTATGGAATATGGCTGAAAGTAATGATGAGGTGCTTTCCAGGGTTAAGCAGTTCATTGTCAACGGCTGGCCAAAGGAAAGGAATTTGAATTCAGAAGTCCAACCGTATGCCAAGGTGGCTGATGAATTATCAATTGAGGATGGCATTGTGTTAAGGAATGATAAATGTGTACCCCCGTGTGAGCTTAGACAAAAATTGGTGGACCATGCGCATGATGGGCACCTTGGTGGCACCATGACAAAAAGACGGATCAGGGCACTGTATTGGTGGCCTTCTATGGATAAGGATGTAGAAATGGTTGTTCATGGATGTGTTGTGTGCAATGGTGCTGAAAAGGGGTTGAAGATTGTGAAGCCACCATTACAACCCATACCTTTACCAGATAAGGCTTGGGTTAAAGTGGGTGTTGATATGGTTGGGCCCTTCAATTTTCTCCCTAATCACATGCACTATGCTTTTGTACTGATGGATTACTTTAGTAAGTGGCCAGAAGTGCGGTTTTTCGCTAAGCCTTCTGCAAGTTCTGCCATACAGTTTCTCAAAGAGATCTTTTGGAGGGAAGTTTTTCCGGAATATTTAATCTCGGATAATGGTGTACAGTTTGTGAGCAATGAAATGGAAACTTTCCTAAGAGAGTCTGGTGTGAAACATTTGAAGAGTTCGCTGTACCATCCTCAAACGAATGGTTTAGTCGAAAGAATGAACAGAGTGGTTGTGGAGTGTATAAAGTGGGCTAGAGCGAGTAGATTGGATGTGGAAGAGGCTGTGTATTCGATGTTGTGGTTTTATCGTACCACACCACATTCAGTGACGAAAATCTCCCCATTTGAACTGTTGAAAGGTAGGCGTAGTACGTCTAAACTTTTCCCGGCTTGGTTAGCCAAGATTGTGTCAGGTAAATTTCCTGATGTGGTGGACAAGGATAAAGTTAGGGGTGAGGTAAAGAAAAATCAAGACAGGGTGAAAGCTAGATATGACCAGAAAAATTCTACAAAAGAACGCTCTTTTCAACCGGGTGATATAGTGCGCATCAAGTTACAGACCTTTGTGAGGAAAGGGGATGCTTGTTATGGAAGTCCAGTTACAGTGATGAAAGTGTGTGGTAATGCTATCATGGTTGAGGGTGGTCGGTGGTGGAATATGAATAAAGCTGTGAAGGTGAATGACGACTGTGACGGTGGAATGGAAAGGTGTAGTAGAGCGGTGTCAGAGGGTATGGTTCAGGAACGGATGGCGTTAAACAATAACTTAGGAGTTCCTCAAACACTTAGAATATCTGTTCGAGTGAAACGGATGCCGCTCAAACTTAGGGAATCTCATTGCTGTTAGCAGGAAATTTACTTGTTGTTATGCCTATTTTCACTAATACTGTTAGTGGTTTAATGTTATGTTATGATTATTTTGTTCTAATGTTGGGTTATGTTTCTCTGGTTTGGAAGTTAAAAAAAAAAAAAAAAAAAAGGAGATATTATGTTGTGTTCTGTGTAGTTTGGCATGCGGTAATGTTATCGCGTGCCGAACCTATTTCATGTGCTGCCGGCTGTTGCGTTCTCCTGTGCTCTCGAGCGGGAGTGAGAGACGGTTGAAGACGGCGGAGCCGGAGGACGTGACAGCGGCGGTTTCTGTTTTAGGATCTAAATAAAAATACCCTAATCATCGCTATGCTTCTCACCTTTTGATTACAACACACTTTAAACCCAACAAATCAAAAACTGAGGTTTTAACATGTGAAGATTACAAAAACTAAAATAGGAGTACCACTAACAGCCCCACAAAATTAAGAAACCTAGGCATGAACATGGACTCAGTCCATCCATGAAAACTCCAGTTATCCAATTACCAAAATCAACAATCCATGCCATACACACACACTGGGGTGAATGAATGAATACATTTATGGTTTGTAATTGCCTAAACTCCTCTCAATTATTACATTATCACCTAAATCTGTTTAAAAACAATACTTTACATTTGTTACAAGATCCTCTTCAGCTATTTAAAACACCTGATAAAAGATTCACAGTGTCATTATGGATATTGAAATACGGCTCCTACATTTTTACTAATCATGACATTTAATTTACACTTTTATAATACGTAGTGCGTCCCAGCAATTTTGGCATTTTGTGGGTATAACCGACAGATTAAGTGAACTTGATGCATAAACAGGACTAAATGAAATAATTTTTGGAAATCCTCAAAGTGACCGAGGTGCAAATGAGACAGAGTACAATCCCCCACAAAGGTGTATTACCACCATCCTTACATGGTGACCACCATGCAAAAGAGAGTGGCCTGAAGGCCTTAGGATAGAGAGGAAGCATGACCATATCTGCACTGCAATGCATGTGCTGGCACAGCATCTCTGACTAGAATACTGTAGTACTGTAGAGCGGCTGCATCAAATAATACTCAATAGCAGATGCTAATAAAAGCACAGCGTGGGAAAGATTGTGAGTGAATCATTACAAGATGGTCCCAGCAGTCACGCCGAACATTATACAGCAAATCGTAGACTTGGCTGGGAAGGGGAACAGATGGGCTTTGAGTGTGGCTTTTAGAAGGACCACTGAGAAATTAAAGCCCTCGCTCTGTCCAAAGCGGACTGGTCTGTGTGAGGTCTTGTGGGGCAGAAGACAGAAGCAGTTCATTCGGTCAAAAACCCATAGGGGCTGGATAATGAGGCTTTCTGCCAGTTATCCAATAGCAGTAATCTGAACTTCCTGTCACCGAATGGCATATATGTCTCGCAAGTGACTTTGTATCCTCCACTCACTAACTGATACCTGGACTTCCAATGCAGGGTTACCCATGTCAGATACATTCAGCACTTTACAAGTTTCTTTCAGTTTAGGTTACCATGGACATTATGGAAGTACTGAACTATTCCAATGCACTACTTCCCTCAGTAGTTGTGCCCTCTCAGTGGCCCCAGCATGACTGACAGCTGAACTGTGCCTTAGCAGCTCAATGGTTTCCCGCCACCGTCACTTTCATCGGGTTGAACATTTTCAGCAAATAACTTCTACACAGGAGAGATCTGAAAACTACCTGGATCCTTTTAATCAAAAGGTGAATACTGTGTACCTATGCTTGCATCATAAAAGAATGAAAACTAGCCCAGGTGTCAAGATACCACCTGCTGCCTTACAGGAACCAGAAAATGACAGGGAAATAATTAATTCGGCTTTCTCTTCTCAGTTGTAAAACAGAGCAGGCACTAAAAATAATATAATATACCAGAACTCTCCCAGGCAAGTAAGGAGACAGATATACCCACAGACGTTCCAAAGTTGTTTTTTTTAATCTTTCTTTTCTCATTATTAACCTGCTCATCGAATATGTTAAGTAATCCTACAGATTATATGACGGTATTAAAATGAATTAACTGTTAATCCTTATCTAGATTTCCCGCATGTAAATTGCTGTTTGAAGTATAGCAAACATGAATTTGGATGACGCTGAATTTGTACAATAGCAGCCATTAAACCCCAAATAATGCTTTCATTGCAATTTGGAATTAGGTGAATCAGTCTCGCAGTTCATTTGCTATCCAAGCCTTGATTTTAGTGGGAGCTGTTAGTCCTCGGTGAGAACAGTTTCCCAAGTGAAGGCGAATTTCTTTTTTTTTTTTTTAAATCAACTCGCAGAGCGAGCGCTTTAAGAAAGCCACTATAAAGACACACCAGTACTTATACTTGGTTGGGAATGTGATTTTTAAAGGGTACTCTATTGTTGCACTTTGTGACAAAGGCTCCGTTTTTGAAGTGTTTGAAAACTGTGGGTAGCTTGTCCAGAAGAATGGAGAATAAGTCGAGAGGATGCCTGCTTGATGAGAAAGAGTGCGGCCATTTAACACGGACACTGAAGGAGGTTGTTGGGGCTGCTACATCCATGACTGTGAAAGAATAAAATACCAATAAATACAGAGGGCTGTATAAAAAAATCTCTCCTGAGTGCCTATGAGGCTTCGCCCCTTCGCACTGCATCCGAGGCCTGGCGTTTTATGATATGCCGGAAGCCAGGCATTAACAGCCTTTCTAGCTCCACACTTTAACTTCTATGATCCCGCCACAAAGAGGTGCGCGTTTACAGGTTAGCCCTTCAGAGCGCCAACAGCCTGCCTACTGTAAAAGTCCCTTTATTCGGTCGCCACCAGAGAGAGGCTTCACAATCTCCCCGCAAGGAGCTCTTCAGCCAGGGCTTTGTGTTGCGATGACTCTATTTTAGTCCAAAACGAGGTCACAGGCATCGAGGACAGGCAATCACCCTCCTCGGCAGATGAAAGCAAAGAGGGCGTCTGTCACCCTGGAGTTCAGTGTCGTTCTGCTGAAAGTGAAGAAAGGGGAGGGGAGGGCACGTCGGCAAGCAAGACTCACAGACCCGTGCACTGCTAGCACACCCTTCGCTGCCTCTGTCCTGCCTTATCCATGTACGACGTAGGAGAGCACCAGGCGGCAGCCGCAAATATTGTATCAAATTCAAAATGAGGTTTATGCCTAAAAAACCTCGAATGCAGCTAGGCTTATATGCTGTATGCTTCACAGCGCTGGATAGCCATTTAATATACAGGTCCGGGGGGCGGGGGAGTTAGCGCGTACTATGTACAATGTTTGCTTAATGACCACACAAGTAAATACAGATTAGGATAAGAAAGGCCAGCTACTCACTGGAGCTGTCACTGAGATGTACTGCACATTAAATAACCACCCACAAAGTACTAACTTTTGGAGTACTGAAATACACACTTAAACTGCCCACCACATTTACACCCAAATGGCTCAGGGGTAAGCTGTGCATTTGCTGTTGGAAAGTCCAGCAACCTATAGGAGGAAGTGGGTATCACTTGAAATCAAAATATTCAAACAATCATATACAAGGATAAACTATAGTAACTAATATGAAGAGGGTTTTTAGAAACCATACTCATAGGTAGAGTATGCAAGTGAGAAAATAAGAACATGTGCAATGTCTGCATATGAAGCCAGGGAATACACTCAAAAACGCAAGAAGTATTAAAGGGTGCACAAGAATAGGTGAGCACTAGGCAGGGTGTAGCTCACTTGGGGGGGGGGGGGGGGGGGGGAAACAACCACTGCCTTTGTCTTTCTGCTCCAAACAGATAAAATGCAAGCATGCAAGTGGGTTTGTGGGAAAGTTTGCAACATGTTTGTGTGCCCTGAATAACATAACTGCAGAGGTTAGTGTAAGTATGATCTGACAAAAATTGCACACTTGTGTTTTTGAGACACAGAAACCCACTGAACAGAAATAGAGCTCTGCCCTCCCCATCCTTCTGCACATGCAGTATAAGGTTCCCTCCCAAAACGGTTTCCATCATGATGGAGCTCCAATTAATTTTGTTTTCAAAACCAAACATCCAGTCCTTTCCATTGCCAATTATGTATCTTAGCACAAGCTACCTAAGACATACTATGCCATTGTCGCTCACACTGAACACTGGAAGAACAGCATTAAATTCCATACATCACTAGTTAAACAGATGTGTTGGTAGTATGGTTATCCCAACAATTTCTAGGGGATTGCACTTAAAATGAATAACTATGTGGTTTACAGATCCACAGTTTGCATGTGCTCTAACATGTAACATACTCCAACTACCATATTTTTCAGTTCCTCCTCTTTGGACATGCTTTCACCTTCTTAAAAAGCTAAAAGCACGGTCGTAGTGGCTTATAGGACAATCTGGCAGTGCATGAAGGGCTGTCAGACAGGCCAGTTTTCTACGCCTCTTACAGTCTAGTGTGCTGTTTTTCCCTCAAATATTACCACAAACGTTGCTTGCAGCAAGTACAAATCCATGCAGTTACCCATATCATGCAAAATACATACACAGCTTACCTTTACAGATTCAAAACGGGTCTGATTTGCAAATAGGGATTTTTTTTAAGTTCACTGATTCACTAAGAGGGCGCTTTTATGTTGGTGCCGGTCCTATTTTTTTTCTCTGTTTGACCCTGTTGAAAGGCACCATTCGTCCCAAAAACCACATTGAGCCTCCATTACATTTTTCATTTTTTCTGATTTCAGAGGAACCCCCCTAGAAAAGCATCCAATCTTATCTCCTTGGAGACTTAAATGGTTGGGGCTACCCACTCCCATTCGCTTGCCCTCCTCCTCCTCCTTTGATTAATGATTCTGAATTGTTCCCGCCCTTTCCTACAGCACAACAGCAAAATAGATAAGACTCCAAAATCATGTCAACATGTGGCTTTATGGAAAGTTTTCCTGGTTCATTTGCAGATCATCAAGTTTTGGGGAAGGAGCAAGATAAATCAATGCAAGAATGGGCTCACAAGATGGAGGCCTGTATAATTAGGCAGCAGGCCAGCTATGGACCCCTCTATTCAAGGCCCCTGGAATTATGCGATTCTGCAACCGCTGCATTTTTCGAATAATTATTGATTTGCCACATAACCCATTATATGCTGCATAATTTGAAGATTTTAACAAAAATAAAAACAGATTCTATCTCAGTCAGATCAAAAGTTACTAATAATGTGATGACACATATTCCAGAGCAGTGGAAGGCCCTTTGCAAAAGTAGACTGCATCTTTCAGTTGCTTACTGCTATATTTGAGTGTGAAAATAGTCCCAATGAGATAATATCTTTCTCCTGACAGTGTTGCCATGTACACTGGAGTCAATCCTACAGCATAATTTGGTCCCACCCCGCCTCAAAATTCCACTGGCTCAGCTTTTACTGCTTGGGGACTGTTGACTCAGAGTTAACCTGACCTATGGTTCAAGTCTGGCCCCAGCTGGTGCTTGGAGGTCATCACTGAGTGGATTGGATGTACTTAGTGTGGACTTCCGGCACTCAGGGGAGGGAGGAGCAGGTTGTAAAGGCCCCTGCTGCAAGTTAAACTTCCTCTTTCTCTCTCCCCACTCATGACCAGTGCTGAATGCTGATCAAGGGAACTTTTTTCCCCACCCACCTACCTTCTCTTTCTTAGTTGGTTGGTGAGGAGTTTCTTGTATTGGTTCTTTTCCCCGGGTGTGGGACATTGAGGAAGGCCCCTCTTATAATGGCAACAACCCTTGGGGTCCACAGAATGGGTAAGAGGGCAAGTCTCGGACAGTGCATCTTCAACAGCTGCTCAGAGTGAGCACCAGAACAGTTGCTTAGGGCGGTCGTCATGAGAACTTCTATTAGGATGCAGTTGTTGTCTTCAGTATTTCCAGGCAGTTGCGTTTGCCATCCTGAATAATAATTAGTTTTCTGGAAAATGTCAATGCTAATCTTTCAATTTGAATTGACAATTTCTGTATTTCATTTTATTGGAGTTTGTAATAAATACGGCCCAGTGTTTATCCACATCAGAGTTGTCTGTGTATGCTTCGGTGGGGAGAGGGTACTAAGCCTCACCGGGTCCGCTGCCTATTCTGGTACAATCCGTGAATGCCGCAGCCCGTGTGTGATTACATTTAAATTCAACTCTTTCTGTATCTCAAACAGCCGAGTAGAGTACAAAGGCCAACAACAGCCAAGTGACCTTGGACAACGAGTGCGATCCCTAAAGACAAACAACTCACTTATCTCGTGGCATGGTTGGGGCGGTCGGGGTGGGGGCGCTTCCAGTACATTATATCCCAAGTCCAGCAGGAATGAAGGGAGGGCGCATGAGGTGAGTGTACCTAAGAGTGTGAGAACTGAGGGCAGGAGGTTGGAGGGACCGGGGATGGGGTTGAGGGGATAGTGGAGGAAGGATGAACAGTGCTGTCTCAAGTCAGGTGCATAGCTGTTTCCAGCACACTACGAGTGACTGTTTCTGTCTGGATCCAAAACAGGCTGCAGACCTTCCAACTTTGGAAAAATGTTCACTGTGTGAGGGGACGGGGTCTGATGAAGGGGCTGGACATTCAGCTCATCATAGCCTAAGCACCATGAAGGAAAATGTGCTTGAGCCGCCTGTCCTACGATGCTCAAAAGTGCAAATATAAGACTTCTGAAGACTAGTCACAGGGAGACTGCAATATCCGTAATTGATGTGCACTGTGCACAGCCTCCATGCATGAGCAGGAAACCAACACCGTGCACTGGTTTCTGGCTCTCCCTGTGCTCACTGTATGGGATCAGCTCTCTGCCAGGTGGCTCTAAAGGACATGGTGGCACGAAGTGTGTCAGCAGGACTGAGGATGTGTGGCATCACCTGATATGGCAAGGGGATTGCTGGATATTTATGTATTGATGTCTAACTTGTGACCGGCTGCCCCTTCTTAGTGCAGAGAAAGCCTGCTAAAAGCCAGTTCTTGGGTAAACCAAGGCATTTCTAAAGCAATGGGATTTAAAAAATAACATGTTCTTTTACAGCATGTGCTACCTTCAGTGTTGCTGGTGCTAACAGTAATCAAATTAATTTACCACATCTCAGAATGGTGAAGAGTCGAGTCGGACTGTCTGCAATCAAAATTTGTGGTCTACTGGCTCTACCCAGATATCAGCGGCGAGTACATAGCCCACTGATCGTCAAACTCGCAGAATCAGTTGCTGGATATTCACAGAGGATGGCTGTACTTTCAAGGGCAGAATGTCTGCCTTGTTGTGGTTTCTCCCTAGTCCTTAGCAAATTATGTTCCGTGGGAGAGGGGCGAGGGCATGGGTGTCTATTCACCAAATTGCCAGGAGTAGCGGAAGTGACATCACATGCCCTTTGACCAGTGATGACATCATAGGACGTGGCATCACATAACATCACCCCTGGTAGCATCACAGGAAGTCTGCCACATGACCTTTGTTCCTTATAATATCATAGGTAGCAAAATCCTCAAAGTTTTCATAATAGCACCTTTAAAACCAGAGTTAAAAAAATTACAGAGGTATGTGTCTAAGTTATTACGCATATTCCAGGAGAGCTACCATCATATTCTGTGCCACTCATCATTTGCCAGATGCCCATGCAATGGTGCCCGATTACAGCTCCCAATATCCAATTACTGCACCCAATGCCAGCTGTAGCGCCACATGAAAATGCACAGGAACAACACTGCCATTAACGGTGCAGGCTTCTATCCTACTCATAGACTTCAGCTAGAAGGGCTTTGCGGGATTCCCCCGAGAAAATGTTGAAAAACATGGGATCACATTTTGAACAAATTGGCGCAAAAAACACTGGTGTGCAAGAGAATATGTAGCTTGGTGCTTCCCAGAAACTGACCCCGTTATTTAAAAATGTGCAGCAGGTGACCAATTAGATCAATGTGTACAACAAATATGAAATACTCCCTTAACCAAGAACTACATATAGCATGCCAGTGGCAGAAGTTTGCCAAGAATTACATTCAGGTGCAGAACTGTCATTTTCACTCACACATAAGCACTTTCTCTCTCCCTTGCATACATGCTCACACACATGCACAGTGTAACTCACAATACACTTAACTGTTAAATCAGAGCACAGGCCTGCAAAGATTATCGTGACATTTCACTAAGTGTTTCTAAAGCGTATCCCCACAGAGACACCCCTTACAGCATTGCCAGCTCTATGTGTCTAGTGTTGTGCCAAATGTTTACACTAAAGAGAGGTTTCTGTGGACACTGGGCTTGATAGGTGGATTGCTCTTTAACCAGACGATTTGAACAGTTTCTGGGCAACTGTTTACAATCTCATCCACAGTCCGTCGGTTTTAAGGGGACAAGTGCATGCAGGAAATGGATTTACCTTTTTCTTTGTATTACAATTCTTTATTACGCTTATTTTCAAAACAACATAAAAATGAACAATGCCAGGGGTCGCAAGGGCGAGATCCGGCAACAGCGACCCCTAGATAACGTCTATGGCGCCGGGTGTTAAGCTTTGACAGTGCTGGAGATACCCATGCGTTCATTATTTTGTGAACATTCAAAAAAGCCCCAGTGGCATTTCTCATCCCAATATTTTCATGGAGTGAATGGGTCGGGAGTGATTTCTCCTTTAAAAAAATGTTTTCTGACTGGAGGAAAAAGAGTAAGAAATAAACGTTGGCACTGCACATTGACCCCTTAAACGGTGTCCTCCCACGTCAAGCGCAAACATGCATTTTCTGGGCAGTCTTTATAACAAGTGTGGACAACACCATTGAGCAGAAAAATCTACGAATTTCGTTCACTTACAAACACATTCCTTGGCATTTTGTAAACTCAAAAAAGAGCAAATATATGGAAGACACAGGCGTAGACCTCCTCCAGGTAGATCTGCTCATTTCCATTTGAATCGAGCCTCTTGGGTTAATTTGTGAACTGCTAATGTGGGTATATCTCGCATGTAAGCTCCGTGCTTGCGGAATGCAAACCTGCAGACACCCTTTGTGAACCTTTGAATTCAGCCTCAGGCACAGGTTTTTTCTCGGAATAAGGGGAGAAACGGCCATGCTTGCTGAATGATCCAGACAACTGGCAGCGGAGGGTAAAATAGTAAGGAAGTACAAGCAAGTGGCAAAGCCAATAGGGTTGGCCTTGGTTGATGAACTTTCGATTTTGCCAACGCTTATTTTGTTGGTGAGTGGTGTTGTATGCAGGCACGCATTGTATGAAACAAATATTCTCTGAAAGCTAGTTTTTATGTAAAAAGCACACATTGCAACAGTAGTCCATGACACTGAAACATATCACGTATTTATTATGTGGATGTTCACATTGTGCATAAGCAAAATGCTGTCACTCACAGACCGGTAAGCCAATGACCAGTGGGCTGACCCTGTACCTCAAGCTGTATGGTGTGGTGGGCGGAAGCAAACTGTGAATGACACTACAGAAGACTACTGGAAGAAGAGAGCGGACTGAGAGCCCTGTAAGCCTGCACAGTACACTTAAAACACACAAAAGGGCACGAGTAATGCCAGATCTAATAAGCCAAAATTTAGAAGCCTTCTTTTGTGAAGTCAAGGGTACAGTGTAAGGGTTGGCAAGATTTCAGCCCCTGGCATATACTGCTGTAGCTGACCGCATTGTGTTGTCAAATCATGGTACTGCGGCTATCTGTGGAGGTGAGCTACGTTAACATATCAGTCCCAAAGATGGTCCTCAAATGCATCAAGCTTGAAGGGGCTGATGTGGGAGAGAAATTAGGTAAAGACTGATCCTTCTGAATACATAGATTTACATCCAAAAACTGGAGGAGAGGGTGTGAGTGAAAATGAGTGATTGAGCGAGACAGTGACAGCAGGTCAGAGTGAGAAAGTGACAGAGATCCCGTTCTTTAAAAGTTATTGCAATCAAGGTGGTGTCTCCAGCTACAGGGTATGGGTGTGCTGCAAAGGAGGCAGCATAACTGGAATTGTGCAAGGCCACCTGCTGTGTCAGCACAAAGTCACCACAGCAGAAACAGGCAGTTTTGACCCAAATTCATTCTTGAGTTGGCACAAAGGACATGTTCACTGTGGTGCATCATAATGCAGCCCCAACAGTTCATGTGCCTGCATCATGTCAAATGTGCATTAAAGTGCACCATGGAGCTACTGCCAACCTTTCCAAACGATTCCAGTTTTCCAACGTATTCCAGTGGTGCTACCAGACTGGCAGTATGTCCTACCATCACTTGTCTCAAAGTACTGCCCTCACTCATGAACTCTAGAGCAAGCTTGGGCAGTGCACCACACCTCTGCTCTCAAACTCTTCTCCAAGTCCCCCACTTTAAACCATATTCCTCCACAGAATCTTGGAATGATGTGTTACAATTACTTTTTACGAGGAATAAATAGAACAAAATCCAAACACCAATAAATCCATAGAATTACAGTGCAGAGTATCCACGCCCAGCACACAGGCTTACGACGGGCAGGTGAGGGAGTGCACTCCACTCCATATTAGATGCTTTATTGAAAGTAAAAGACTAGTGCCAAAAGTTTGTGGATTAGACCCTCTGTGAGACACATGCTTACAATTAACCCTAAGGAACATGCATGAAGGATAAATCATAGATGGGTAGAAATGTGCAAGCAAACCTGACACAACCTGAGGTGAAGGCGAGGTACAGAGTAAGATTGCTGAGGGAGAAAATCAATATTTCAGAAATTGGGGAGATGCATTTGTTGGAGCTGGGTAGAACTCCTACTGAATTGTGAATGCGAAACGGATATCACACAGAATGCACACGTTTAGAGAAGGCTGGGCAAGGGAGAGACTAGACGATCTTAACAAGTCATCAGTACTCTACAGTTCTCTGTTTCTCTACTGAACTGGAATTTACAGACATTGCAGGTCTCTGGCAAGACAACAAGATACGGTGAAACCACGTCTCACCCAAGGACTCTCAGCAGAGCACACAGCACAGGAATGTACTGTTTGACTGTTTCTTTGGTGTACTTTGCACTTGGGATCTGTCGAAGCGAAGGCTCTAGAGGGGAAATTCCACCCACAGTGAATGACCAGTATAGAATTGTTTAGCTGTGGAGCTGATGCATGGGTGGTTTTTACTGAAACTCTATTCTCTGAGGGGATTGTGCCCTGAGGCTTCCCCAACAGACCACATTGTCAGCGTTTATTTTCCTATGCAGGAGGGAAAGCATTTTACTCCCTTGATCACTGCGCATGAGGGAATCAATCAGGATTAGATTGCCTTCTTATGGGTGGATATTTGTACGATTCATGCAGGAATCAGGGGGCTCCTGTACACCTAATTGGTACGAGTGCTTTTTAATATGCACTCAAACACTTGATTATCCTTATGGCTCAGAGAGTTAGGCATTCGCCATGAACATTTAATGTGATCTGCAAGTGTTAAGTTCAATCCCTCAAGGTCTTTCAGCATCTCACCCTTCCATGGGTGGAAGATTGATTACTCTTATCTTCAGATAGGAGTAACACATGCTACTTAACTTGCTTAGAAATGTTAGAGCAGCATTACTAAGAGCTGTATTAAAGACAAGTCGTTAGTGTTGAACATGGACAATAGCATTCTGTAAACTGATGAAGTCATACTTTTGATGACTTCATCAGATACCAATTATGTCATTTAAATGTGATTGTGCAAGAGGGAATGTACTCGAGTGAGCTTAATGCCACAGGACTATAACTTTGTAAGAAGTCCAGCTGATGGCACTGATGATGTCTTGAGGCAAACTGAGTTGTTTCAGGTATTTTAAAGAGAGCGTTAGAAATCCAATGCTCATACGACTTCTCAAATCTTTTAATGTTTTAAGCTGCATTTTGCTACAAAAGTAAAGAAACCTCTTTTCTGGGAAATGGGTACAGGCACGACCCCCCTTTTCTTGTTATTTCCTTGGTACTCACATACACAAGCTGTTTGGTAGAGGGAGAACGGTAATAATTATTCTATTTACTTGACTTAGTTATCATTTTGTGCTAGCTGTTTTGCCTTTTAAAAAACGTATATTGAGTTCGCACATTCCTTCCAGTGAGAATGGCTCTAGGAAAGGATGTTACTCTCTAGGAAAAGATGTAACTAGGGCCTGTGACACCAACCCTCACCATCATCTGTACTTTTCGTTCAGGGGCAAATATCAGAATTTTCAGTTTAGGAGGATCCATTTGTATTCCAGTTGAGCCAATTCCGACAGACCCTGTCTGTCACATACTTCAACTGAACATGTCCTATCCCAGGGCAGAGACAACATTGATTCAAAATAAAAGGCATCTAATTTGATGTGCCAATCCCAATCTTCCCATTTATGTTCAAATAAACTGGATTTTGAGACAACAAGCTCACTACATTTTGGGTTTGTTGAGTCACAACTCGTTTTCAGACCTCATACAAAATGTTTAGCCTTTAGCACTGTTAAGCCTGTCTGCTGGACGGACTGCTGTGGTCTTGAGCCCACTACCAACTATATAAACTGATCTTAACGTCTGAGAATTATGCTTAAAGTCAGAGAAAGGCGAAACACTTATTCACAAAGGCAGAACTATACATTGTTCAGTTCAGAGATCTAAGTTCACAACAAAAAAGGTTTATGGTGTGCAGATTTTTTCACAGCTGTGACAGCCAGGGGCGGTGTCGGTGTTCCCATGGACAGGAACAATTACTGTATCTCTCACACTTCATAGATGTCTAAGTGATACTTTCAGCACCAGTTATGACCTAGTCATGGGTAATGTTGAAAGGATGGAAAAGGGAATTGAGCCTGCCCAAACATTAAGGAGTTTAGGGTAAATGGGGAGTCACATGGGAAATGTTTTTTCAAGTAAACAAAAATGTGAAATTTCAAATTCCCTCCAACTGTACACCTGCAGAAAATCTGTGATGAGGGCATTCTACGCACAAAGAGTTACCAAATGTGAGTACATGGTAGAGAAACTAGAACTACTGGGATATTTACTCCGAGCATGCTTGTGGTTTTATGAGTATGCAGAGTAGACAGAAATATCAATTAGTAATAGGCATACATCTAAAGTTATTCAATTTCTTTATGAATCTGCCCAAGTCATGTTTAGAAAAAGAGCCTGCCTCTTTACTGACCAAGGAATGCCACGTGTTTGGAGAACGAGTCTCTTCCACGCACAATCTGCTGTATGTGGGAATCCACAGATCCTTGGCTTTAGCACAGAAACATCTTAGACAGGAAAAGCAGTAGAATGTGCTGGGTAAGATTCAAAATGTGGACGAGTTGAGTGACTCTGAAAGTTCCTGACAGTTTGATCCAGGATTGATCATTGATCATTTGAAATTCTTTCCATACATCACCAGTATACTCTAGTTAGCTGAGATTGTGCAAGATGCTTAGACAAATAATAGAATATTTTGGGGACATGTGACTGATGACTCTTCATGGAGGTCTGACATCATTGGATCAGACTGTTACGTGGTCTCAGTGCTTATGTAGTGGTCCAAGACAAAAAATACAATACTTAGAAATTACAAGAAAGGAACATGTGCCAAATTCTAAATCAAATATTTGCTAGTGGGTCATAGCCACCTAGAAACTATGAAAGATGTCTACCAAATAGGCTCTATCAAACTCCACACAACTTGGTCCTCCTACAACGAATAGACTGACATACCATTCCTATCTGACAAAGAATTATGGTCATTGATGACCAGGTCTGCGCTGGTTCCACCAAGATTCCCACATAAAAAGTATCTCACCGAAAAGTGGCATCTATTCACATTGTTAATGCTTTGGCGATTTTTTTCTGGTGAATACGTTTTTTGCTGCCATGAAAGTTAATTCTGCACAGAACAGCTCTGCTGAATTATTTGCTAGAGTGTACTCAGGCTTAATCTTTCAGAAGGGCGATGCAGGGATTTACGTGCAATAATAATCATAACAGCTCGCCTTTTACATAGCAGATCATACAGTAGTTACGACATGTCTGAGTAATGTAAAACAATTTGTTAGAATTATTCACATTAATGGTAGTTGGTGTGTCAACCTCAGAAGGAAGAGATACCAAGTTGGCATTGCCATGACTCGAACTTGTGGCCTGAAGGTCGCACCAAACGGCAGCAGCTTACTAAGCCATTTTCCAGAAAAATTGTTCTCAGTCAAGATAAGATCAGGCCAGCTACAACTCATTTTTAAATGGATAAACAAACGCTTCCATGTCCATGGCACCACTCAAGTTAGAATTCCGCCTATGGCCTCATGAAAGCATCTTGTACAGTGACAGTCGGGCCATACTGTTCAACGCATTCCATGACAGTGGAACGGCTCTAAAGTTCCTAATAATGCACTAGTATGGTCACTGCTGAAGAAAGAATAATTTGATGCTAACCTTTTATGATCAATTAAATGCAATTTTCAAGGAAGGTTACGGGGAGGATTGTCATTTTCTAGCCAATGGGATATCATCTGGGATATTCAGCTCCCCTTAGTCAGACTTTCAGTTGAGACACAAAACGTACATTGTCTTACCGTGTGCATAAAGCAAATCCTTACAACTCATGGTTGGGGGCATTTGCTACCCATTAAATAATCATTAAACGAGACTTCAACAAGGTGCAAAGCTCATGAACATTTTAGACGACCTCAACATGGAAGAAGAGCACTCAATAGGGCCCATCCATCTTCTAATTGACCATCCCTTCTTGGAGTGCCAAAGGAGACGACGTTAATAGCCCATCTATTCAATGTATTTTATTTACAATCCCAGGAGAACTTGAGAAGGGAGGCATCATCAAGTATCACAGAGTACACTGAAGACCACACATATGTCTCAGCCTCAAGCACAATGTCTGCAATGTCTAACCAGACAGGAAGGAAATACTGGGCTGTCGGGGTTGCTTGGGCTGGGCCAAAATAAGTTTACACAATCATTGATTAATACACTTTGAGCTTCCTTTATGTCCTAGGTGTGGTACCTGTGTCGGCTTTTTGACTACAGCCATATCGGACTAGTGAACATCAGTGCAGTAATCAAGCATGGTTTTTTTTCCCATCCATTATGGGATATTTCCTCTTCTATAAGTGTGAAACATAAGTCACTTAGATGATGGTGTATGGCATATCTCAATAGGCAGCTCAATCCATCAACACAGAAAAACAGTGTCTGCCGTTGCAACTGGGCTAACATTCAGAGGCCGTGTCAGAGTGTGAAAGCCGCAGAGTGCAGCCCCACCTAGCATCACTGTTCTCTGCGAGGTGCAGTTTTCTTAAAACTAGAGCTTATTTAAATCCACCAAACATTCACTCTGTCCTGAAAACGACCTTCGCCCTGACCAGGACAAAAAACAATTTTCTGAGGAGATAAATTGCTAGCGAGTCCCTGGGGTATCTAATATCTGGAACCACCAGAAGACAGACTACCACCCGCTGCGCAGTATGATTTGTGGTGGGTCTGAATCAGGACGATTTTTCACTATGAATAGATGGGAAAACAATAAGATGAGGGGTCGTGTACAGACAATCACCGGTACACAGCCGAAAGCAGGAGCGTGATACACCCAAATAAAAAACACTTCGCAAGCTGCAGCTTCTGGCAAGCTTGGCTGACGGTAGACAACGGGAGGCTGGCGTGTACTGCTACTTTAAATGCAGAACAAAAGAAGGGTGCAGGATTCCCCCCTCCAGCATTTAAAAATAAATCACTATTGCTTCTTCCTGCACACTTTCAACTCTTGGAAAGTTATCATCAATTCCACGCACAATCACAGCTCAAGGAAAGGTTAGACTGCAGCGAGTCCTTCCCTCATAAGCTGCGCTGCCATTTTCAAAAGCCATTTAATTGTGAGCGCTGGGATACGGGGAGAGGGCTCGCGCAGAGCTATAGGCCTGATGGGGGCTGGGCTAGGAGCACTTTGTTGGAGAAAAAAAAACATACAAAGTGGAAATGTCAGCTCAGCAGTTAGCCACACTTGGAAACAGCCAAATCCTTAAGCAAAAATGTATGGAGGCAAACAAAGGATGAGGAATTTTCACAAGGGGAGTTCGCAGAGTCCAATATCTTGGAGATTTTTTAGAATGAAATACAGAGGGAACTAAGTGGAGTTGACATTTAAAGTAACAGCTGGAGCCCATTGGGGCTGCATTGAAGGGATATTGATAAACTCTCAAACAAAGCAGTGAGGCCTACAGTTCACACTGTGTACTTCACATACCCTTCGGATGTGCTGCATAGCACATTGGTCACTTCTGCACAATTAGAAACAAAGTAAATATATTTTAGGGAACGAACCACACATATTCTGTGGGGTTCAATGCTGATTACATACATTTGATAACGGATAAAGGAACTTTAATAAAATACTACTTGCGAGTCGCTGGCTTGAACCTTGCATTGTGGAATCCCGATAAATGGCAGCTATAGTCGCCATCCCATAGTGTAGAAGCGCGTTCCTGCCAATAGCTAGACATTTAATATGCATGAGACAGGATGTTTTCCTAATGGTTTCTTTTACAATCCGGCCATTTGTTTTCAAAGGCTTAGCCTTAATGTGTCAGTAAATTCTGCACCTGGTTCCCTTATAATGCCGGGTACGGACGTTATTGATGGTACCATTTTATGCTTCACTATGCAAGATCACTGGTCTGCTTTGTACGTGGACGTCACAAAAGAAAAGCTGCACACTAGGCATGGACCAAATCAGGGCTTTACATGGCTACTGCCCCAAGAATGCCCTTACTCCATGCTTGCAAGATACACCTTCCTCAGCACTGCAAAGCTTAATCCTTCACTTACATTTCAATAGTCTCTCAAATGCTCCCAATCTACAGCCCGCCATCTTGCAGGGATCCAACTCCTGCCCATTCATTCACCCGGTGCTCCAATAAGAAACAAATGGCAGCCCTGTACCTAACAGCATTAACATTTAAACAGCGTAGTTAACAAACTGAGTTATTTATTGATGTTTTACAATTGCCCTATGCTCAACTCAACAGAAGTCAGAGAGTTCGGCAGGGTGGGAGGCTAACAAGGCCCTGCTAGTATGCCAGCCTGTGCCATGCAGTTACTACACACACAGACACACATAGCTGCAGAGGGTGCTCAAATAGTGGACCAATAGCATCTCTTTCTAAAAAACAATCCACATTGTCACCCCTCCCTCTCACCTTGACTGGTAAACCTCCAAGTAACACCATACTTTCTTCTGTACAGTTGCACCTCATGAATCAACAGTGACAACCAACCATGGAGGAATTTTGCAAGAAAGGCTGGATCCAAACCTCCCACTCCATTTCATCAGCATGCACTTTCAACTGCTCAAGCAATGTATTCCTCAGCTACACCAGGCGGCAGCTGTGCAGTGGAATGTGCTTAAATAACTTTAGACAATTAATTCCAGAGGTGATGCTCCGAACGCTATTACTAACAAAGTACTTCAGGCGCGTGTGTGCTGTGATGATATTTGGAAAAAAAGCACTCATGGAAGCAAAAGGGTTTATGACAGCTATAAGTCATAGTTGACCCTTACAGTGTCCCTGGCAACACAATACAACTATCATTTGAGCAAAGAAAATGGATGTTAAGGTTGAGGAAACTGGGAATAAAGGTCTTCTGCAGTCAAACACACAAAGGTGAAGGAAGGAATGCTTGCAAGTAGCCTAACCACTGGCAATCACTAGGGGTAGCATTCCAAAATATCTTTTGCCCACCATGTCAAATCAGATTAGACCCAGAATTATTTAAATCAGTCCTAGTGCTATACCATTGAGAACAGTGAAGCATGACTTACCAATCCAGGTCCTCCCTGAACTGGAACACAAACTCAAGATCAGGTTGGGTCTTATTGACCTTTCCAGATAGGTACAACTTAACTCCAATAAGGACCGTGAGGACAAGACCCACATCTGGACATTCTACGGGCCACTTAGGGTGATACATTAAACACACAAATAAAAAATAGTTCAAGGTTGAGAAAAATGAAAACACGTGTCTCCTGTAGTCAATCATGTTTTTGTGAAAGAGTTCAGATGTTCCTTTGGATGGCTTTGATTCTGCCTATTTCTAGATCCCCCCGCCACACCCCAAACTCACACCCCCGAGTAAGGCGAGCACATGTAATAAGGATGATGCTCCATCAAAGTCTGAAACTCACTAACTTTTGCCTATGTAGCATTCAAGGGCGTTTGTACTTTCGAATGGCCTCCAGTTCCTATTATGTTATAGATTTCTTGTTGTGGCAAGACTGTGTTTGTGTATTAACTTTTTCATTGATGAAGACTAGGGCCGACGTCACACTACATCTTTCCAATCAGTACCAGTTGGAGCAACAAGACCCCATGATTAGGTGGAAAGCGGCACTGCACCTGCACTCCTCCCATCCGGAAGGAACACAGTGTTAAATATCTTCTGAGATCCGTTTCTAATCCTGTTGCCTCCGCCTGAATCGACTCCCGTTGGATTTTTACTTTCCAGTCCCACATTTCGGGAAAGGGAAGGTGAACACCTTCTGTTCTTGGCAACTCCACCTCGGCCTGCCCCCCCCCAGCTGCTCTCTCGCCCTCCAGTGGGGGGAGAGCACACGGACATTCCTTCCGGCTGCCATTGTCCCGGGCCTCCCCTCCCACCTTTGTGCCCGCGGCCAGCAGGGAGCGCCTCCTTTGTCCCCTGTGTACCCGCGTGCTTAAGGGAAAAGTCTATTTGCTGATCTGAATGAGTATGGGCGCTGTGCCCCCCACTTGGCCCAGATGGCTTTTACCTCTGCCTCCATTATGTAAATAAAAAGAGGCAGAACTCCCTCACTACCTCAAACAGCATGTGACCGGGGTTGGGGCTCATTCTACAAAATACGAATAGTTTTCACGTACGGTTAAGGGTCTGCATACATTAATAACTGCGAATGAGTCTGCGTAAATCATGAACCGGTTGTGCATTAAAACATTTTTTTTTCTGGGTAGCCAACTGTCCATGGCAGGTGTAAAATAGCGCACGGAAATACGCCTTAATTATTCTACGAGAATCCAGGCTGCGAAAAGAAACTAATGCTGCATTTAATGAAATTTCACTTGCCGCTGCATATTTAAAAATAGAGCTTCCCCTGACAGTTATGTATTACTGTAAACATTTGAAATTAGGACACCTTTTAGAGAAGGGGGTGTGCAGCGTGCGCAGGCTGCAGAGAGAGAGCAGAGCGCTGCGGAGGGGAGGCGCGGGGGGCGGGGGCAATCTCCGGTGAAATGTGAAGGATTACAGCGAGTCTTCATCCAGAAACCTGCAGCGCGCAGAGCCTCGCATGGCGATGATTTCCCTTAAACCCTCGGATCAGCCGCTTTGAGGAGCTGGCCCTTCTGTGCGTGGCTTTACTGCGCGGACACCGCCCGTGGAGGAATACTTCGCAGCGCCCAGTTAATTAAAAGTTGGTAATGTAGAAAACGGGCAGTTGGGCGCCAGGTTGTTTGCGAAGTACGGGGCGGCAAATTACGTGGCATCCCACTGCTTGAGCCAGTGCAATTATATTTCATTTACGTGCTGCATGCAGTCTGTGGAAGAAGTGTTAATGAGCTGTCAAAAGCCCCTCTCCAGCTGATACATGTCCTCTGGCATGTTTGTTTTTTGAGAGTATGCACACCTCCCTCATGTATTTCTGCTAAAGCATGTTCACGCTCTCACTGGAATCTGAAATCAAGCCCCGTGGCCGCACCCGGTTCTGGGCGATGATGGGGTGCAGGAAAGTGCCACAGAGATGGGACACACGTTGGAGGGAGGGCCCCCTGCTCTTCCATCAGACTTCGGCTGTTTCCAGGGGGCGGCTCACGTAGCCGTCACACGACACGGGGTGTTTACTTTACAGATATTTACTTACGAGAGGCACATATGTGACATGGCACCGCCGTTCGCTGCATCGTATGTAACTTGGAGTTAATAATCCTCGCGTCTTCTCTATCCAATCAGAGGGTTCCTACTGTATTGCGTGATGCACGCAATATAGTACAGTAATGCTGGTTTTATACCTAGGTGTTAAATCTGAATCAATTAAACCTGACGCGTGGTCTTCTATGAAAACACCTAGATTTTTTTTTTTGCATCATATGAGTCCACTCACGTTGTTCACAAAATGAGGCCTCCTCACATACCACCAAACTGAGGACGGTTCCCAGGGTGACCGTGGCCGAGGCGTTTATTTTACACTACAAACCACACTATGGACCATATGTACCAACACTTTTTCCATAGACACAGAATGGGTCAAAGCCTTTGCTACATCTGGCCCTGTGCTCCGTGCTGTGCTGTAAGTGTGCGCGCCTGTGTGGGGGGCGGGGTTACGTTGGGGGTGCAGGGGTCACTCCTCCTGCCTGACACTTTCTTAGTGAACCAAGTATGTTGCAGAGCTTTGCCGGTATCCTGAAGTTCCCGGTGGGCTTAAACCAAGCTACGAACTCTCCTCTCCATCTTCACTGGCCGATAACAGCACTAATTGTCAAACACTAGTGACGGCAACTTTTGGAGACTGAAGCGACTTATCGCCTTTTAAACAACGAGCTAGTAATATTACTAAGAGATTCAGCCTAGGAAGAGTTATAGTCGGGCTACGGAAGAACAAAAACACCTGCTTAATCTCTTTATTGGCAACTCCAAACACGTTTTCATGTTTACTTTCACCAATACGGGGTCGCAAACATGAAAACGTGGGGTGTTCGAGGTAAGGCGATGAGCAGTTGCATGATGGTGTGCTATTTACAAAACGCCGGAGACGCGAAGGTGTGTGTAGGCAGAAACTTTATCAACACGCAGCAGTCGGACTGGAACTATGTTTGATGGGGGTGGGTGTCCAGTTTTACAACTCTGAAGGGCGATATTATTGACCTAAACTTGCTAGTTACATTTAATTATTTTCGCACCACACCAGAACGGAAACCAATCCAGCACCACACACACACACCAAAAAGCACCATTGGAAATAATGCTGGCGTTGCTAACACGGGCGATGCTGTGATGCTTAAGTGCCCATTTGGGTGAAAAATAGTCCGGGGCGGCAACAGCGGCTCTTGCACTTGATGAATGCCCAGCATGATCAGTGTGCTAGCTCCCCGTAGACAGGCTGCTACAGGCATCTTGCCTCACATACACAAGCCCCGCGTGGTCTTTCATCCCAGCACCTCGCTGGGGGCAGCGGGGGTGGGGCTGTCAAGGCA
Organism: Pleurodeles waltl; assembly: GCF_031143425.1. NCBI lineage: Eukaryota > Metazoa > Chordata > Amphibia > Caudata > Salamandridae > Pleurodeles > Pleurodeles waltl. The sequence goes on from NC_090447.1 coordinate 657,045,749, forward strand.
TCACCACCGTGTCAAAGGGTGGCGCTCTCGGAGGGAGCGAGGAGTCCCCGCGAGCACCTGAAGCAGTGACAGCTGTCCTCTCCGGCGGGAGCCAACGACCGCTCCCCCCGCACGCACGGGCCCCACCGGCCGCGCCCGCCTCCCGCCTCCCGCCTCCATGCAGCGCACGGTACTCACCCTCGCTTCTGCTCCCGCATGGCTGCAGGCGGCGAGGCACAGCGGCTGCTTCGCGGCGCTAGCTGGTTCCCGCACGCAGGCGGCGGCGCTGGCAGCTCTGCGGAGCGGGTCGCGGTGGCGCCGGCTCTACCGGGCTGCGGGGAGGAGAAGGTGGGCGGCTGCAGACTAGACAGGGCGGAGCCAGCGGGCCCGCTCCGCCCACACCTTCCAACCTGCCGCCTGCGTGGAGTCCAAAGGGGCACCGGTGAGCCCCCTCCGCTGCCTGGCGCTCAGGGCCGCGCGCAGGGGTCCCCGAAGCTGCACATTCTGCACCCCGTGAGGTGAGCGGGCAGCAGGCCCCCCGGCACCTGCGCCGACCTCAAACAGCGTCCTTAAGGCCCGGCCTGCCCGCGCCCAACGCCATCGGGATGAAAGGTCCTCTTTACCCGCACCCTTCAGCCACCACCCGACGTGCGTCTTGGCGCTGCTGATGCACACTCTAGGACGCACACATCTTCAGCTAATGTGTGCTGCACCGCGCTGGCGAAGGAGCGTCAGTGACAAAGTATTCTGTAGGTCGTGCCCAAGTACATATGAAATATGGGGATTGTATCAAAGTAATGATGTCACATGCACCTATCGGTGTTATGAAAGCGGAGTTAGCTTTTGAGATCACTGTGTGCAACCAGTTGCAGAAGTGAATTCCGGCGTGTTCTCTGTGGAATAGTGACGTATACTTATAGTGCTAGGAGATCCCATCGGGCAATTGACAGCACTACATATTTAACTCATTGTTTACAAGCAGTGTAATATAGGATGCCACAAAATGTACAAAACGTGTTAGGCCAGCGCTTTAAATAGGCCGGGTCTGAGTACCGGCACTTTTTTTTTAATTTTGATAGGGAGAGTACCTGCCATTCTGAAGAAAAACGTAATACTTTTCAATGGAGAGTATCGGCACTTCTCAGAAACAAGCAGGTACTCTGGTACAGAGTACCTGCACTTCTATTTTTCAATTTTAAGCAGTGATTTAGGCACATATTTACAACACATTGCCCCAGCCAACACAAAGTGTTGTGATGCGATACACTTTCAGACATAAATGATGATTTGCATTGGAAGGCTGTTTAAAGTGATGAGCAGTAGCGCTGCTCGTTACTCTGCGCTACTTTGCGTGAAGGGGATGCTCTGTAAATGATACAAGGGCATTCCAATGTAAATGCCCAAATGCAACTGACCTAGATATTGTTGCAAATCTGTATCTATCAAAGTTGGTAGACAGGGATTTGCACTAAATAATTGGTCCTCCTGAAGGCAAGTGGAGCAAGTTTAAAAAGTCACAATTTTTCCCAACTTTGCATGTGGGCTGCACTGTACAGCACACGTATATAGTGGGAAAAGTAACAAAGCATAGTTTTTGTACTGGTACAAAATATAAGCTTGTCATCACGCATCACTATGGCCCAAGGGTGCATGCGTACAGCAACGTAGCCTAAAGTGTGCCAGCACAGGGAGAGAAGGACCCAGCGCCATATCTTATTACATGTGGTGCTGGTCTGCTCTTTCATGCGATGCAGAGCAGCAATTTTGATTGCTGCGCTGCCTTGCATGTATAGCAAATCTGTTCTTACTGTTTACACAAAACAAGGGCATTAAAATATATATTTTTAGTAATATGCAATCAGACTCTACCTAGTCTAGATATTTTTATCTTTCCATTAGAAAGGTGCACTCCAGAACTTAGCTGAAGCACTCTTTGTTTATTTCACAAAAATAGTAAATGTTAGTCAGCATGATGCTTCACATGACTCCACCAATAAAAGCCATTTATTATCTCCCAAGCAGGCTTTAGGTTTTGCGATTTACTAACAGCACACATTCACATTTCTTTCTGGTAGCTGACACCCTGGCGATAAGGCTTGTTTTTACATTCTATGCCTCTATTTGGTTCCATAAAACAGGAGAAATTCTCCTCTTCCCTTACAGTGAGGGCCACATGAAGGTTGGCACTACCTGTTCTGGAACAGTTATTTTTTAACAAAAAGTGTGAGAACTGTTATTGTAAAATTAAGAAATATTGGGGACAATGTTCCCAATAGATTCCACACACTTTAAGCACTGAGGTCACTCCAAAACCACTTACAGGTGGAGGAGGCCTTGTTTGATTCTTCAAGCTTCTAGTACTTGCTTTGCCTAATCAGCCTGCTTGCAAGGTTCCATTAAAGACATGGGCCACAAATAGGAACTGGGCGGAGAAGAATTCTAGTGTGCAATTCCATTCCGCACAATTAAAAGGTGTCTGGTTTTCCTGCACCCAGATTTACTAGGAGCAGGAGCATCAAACCTGATTTCATCTGCCAGAAAATATAGCAGGTAGAATTACTGTGGGAAAAGGCTGCATTGTAACCTGGACCACTTTCCTAACAAGGGAGCATTACATTCATTGCTTAATTTGAGCCAGTGGTTGCCAGTGGGTGGCATCAGCACTTTGTTTTGGTGGCCGGCACTTATTTTTTGCACTAGGCATTTATTGCGTGCAAAAGGCATATGGAAATGATAGAAGAGAAAGACGGAAAATCAACACAAGGGAGAACGCAGAAAGCTGTAAGAGTGAGCTGAAGGAGCAGGTAGTGGCTGTAAATGGATTTAAGTGACCTAAGATAGCTTTAGGATAACGCTGCCTCAGTCTTCTGTGCTCAAACATTTAATTGCAGTAGCCACATGTTTTAGAGGAGAGCTTTGGACACCAGCACATTTTAATTTACAAATTAAGCTCTGATTACATTCACCCCCTTCCCAGACAACATATCCTTCTTCCAGTATCCTCCTCACCTCCTCCTGCACCCCAACCTTGGAACAGCCCCTGCATATTTTTACCATAGCCCCCTGCACACTTAACTACATGGTCTGAGCAGCTGGTAAATATGTGTTCATCCCCATGGAAAAGGGAATACCAGGTGGAATACTGCTTGGTAAATCTGGGTCCTTACTGTAATCTCCTGTTCTGTGGGGTTTGACTTATAATGCCATGGCACTGGTGGGTTGTCACTAGGCCTTGGTGAAATGCTGATTTGCATTTCTTATAATTATGTGTAATTTCACATATTTTTGCTGCAATCTCGCACCATTGTGCCAAAGTAAATTCCACAAATTTGACTTTCTCTCCTTTTCATTGTTACTACATTTCATTTGTAACTACTGTAGTGAAATTAGCATTCCACTGTTCTGTGCAACTTTTAATCGTGGCCATGGAAGCCTACTTAAAGTGCCTTGGGACAGATTAACAGGGATGAAAGGCCCAGTTATTACATCACACCACATCTACAAATACACTGCAGTGGTACTTCACCACACTTGAACTTAAAAAAAAAAATGACAAAGAATGCAAGATTTCATGAGATTGTAATAGAGAGAAGCAGTGATATTGTATTGTATTGTCATTTGCATAGCTCTTATCTAAGCCTTAGGAGGCCCAAAGCGCACATATGGGAGAAACTTGGTTTGTTTTATTTTCGTGATGCTCTGAACCCATTCATAACATCAGGCACTTTTTAAACAGAAACTGAACGAAAAAAAAAACATTTTGCTTTGATCAGGTTTTAGCAATGCTTCTAATTAATGCCCTAGCCCTCCAAAGCCTGTTTGCTCTCCTGATCCCAAGTATTTGTTACCATATGTAAAGTGCATTGTGGGTACTTTACGCTCTGTGTACAGTAAAGTCCATATGATATTTTCCTTCCACTGAGGCTGCTTGGGGGTTGATTGGAAGCAAGCACTCTTGGGTCTTGTGGATGCGAAAAATCCTTGAGTTTGCACCTCCCAAAGGTAGCTACCTTCTTTCCATGCACTCTCGTACCCCATATTCTATGTCATTTGAACTGTATATTCCCTATATACACTATAGCCAGTTACTGGTTTATCAATCCTCACACATCCCTCCTACATCCATGAGTAAGCTTGGCTACACTTTTGTTTATGACAGAGTTTCAGACCTATCCACACACCAAAAAACTTCAGATATATGCCTGAATACATTCAGATATATCTTGTCATCACATAGAAAGGAATGCCTAAGCAACCTATCCCTCACTCATTTTCTCTTCAAATTCAAGCATGAGCATAGCAGAATCATAGCAACAGAAATTATTAAAATATAAATCTGGTAGTAATCCATGACATTAAAAAACTCCCCATGTAGGCTGCACTGCAAAAGACAAACTGTTCCAACTATGGCACTCCACTGAGGAGCGTACTACCACTCCATAAATTAGCTCGGACACCTTGACAGGAGTATTAAACACTGTACAAATACAGCTACAATGCAATACAACAAACTCAGAACCTAGAGCACTGCAAGGCTATAATAGTGGCAATAGAATGCAAAGCATATCTCCAGTGACGTAAGCTATCCATCCCTTTTACAAATGTGCAGAATTTACTTAGACCTTGATTCAAAGAGGTTTTTAAAACTATGATCGATGCACAAAGGGATGTTTGCACATTGATAACAAATATGAATTGTGTATCAATTACCACAGTCTGTAACTTTCGTCACCAGTTACACATGTCACCAGAAAAAGCACAAGGAAATCTATCAGGATAAAGTACTAAGGGCCCGATTACGACTTCGGCGGAGGGTGTTAATCCGTCCCAAATGTGACGGATATCCCACCCGCCGTATTACGAGTTCTATAGGATATAATGGACTCGTAATACGGCGGGCGGTATCTGTCACATTTGGGATGGATTAACACCCTCCGCTGAAGTCGTAATCAGGCCCTAAGTCATAAATGCAAAATATACAGTTATTGGTGTGGTAAACATAGGCTCCACGTATTAGGCTTCATCCTGAGATGGGGAACTCAGGAGAAGTTAATTATGTTACCAATTAAATACCACACACCAGAGTAGCTTTACATACCGCTTGCCCTTATTATTACCCAGTTTCTACATAACTTTGAACCACGGATTTGGCCTCCACATCAGTCTTTGTGATGCTATCAAGATGATAACCATACAGGCACACAGCTTACAATATATTAATCTCAATTTTGGGGTCACCAAGATCACCTAGTTTGCTAATTTCCTACCTGCAGTAACCTCACAGCCTCTAATAAATCTCTACCACTGTCTTCGCCCTGACAATATAATTACATAATATATACAGAGTTGTAGTGGAGGGTGTGTATTTGTGTGAATCGAGGGAAGCCATCTATTATGTTTATTTTCCTGCAGTCACCAACTCTGTCTTTGTTCTTTCACTATGATAACATAATAGAGGATAGCTAAAAGATATTCAAGATCATGCATAGATACTGAATATACACAAGTGCTGCCAGACTCGCCTGATATGTCAAATGCGCTGCCTACTATAACCTTGTAGACCATGCTTAGGCAGACATTTAGATCCTTGTGAAGAAACTGTCAGGGTTTGATAAGACCATGGCCTCCACCACACAGGCAGAGAACCATCTGCACTATTTAGAGAACCCCATCTGACTGGCTGTATTTTATGTGCGGTGAGGACATGTGACGCTGCATCCTCTTCAGACACTGCAGGCTTGCTGACTGGCACTATTTTGAAAGTACCCACTTAGCAAACTTTTTTTATATTGAGAAAATAAACTTTCTGAATGGGAATTTGTTTTCTCAACACAAAACACATGTTGCCTGATATGCAGGAGCTTTCTCCCTGCATTTCGAGGCCATTCATTTTCCCTGTCTGCATCCACCGTTTCTCGAGCAGGGAAAATAAATGGTTAGCCCTCACCTTAATAAGGTCGGATGACCATCTTTGTGAGTTGGAAGTGACTGAGGTTAGGGGAAGAGAAATGGCTGCAGCCCCATAACCTCTGTATGTAAAATATATAAAATTTAGCATTTAGCAAAAAACAAACCTGTATGACTTGGCAGTGACTGAGGTTAGGGGAAGAGAAACAGCTGCAGCGCCATAACCTCTGTATGTAAAATATATACAATTTTCCATTTAGCAAAAAACAAACTTGTACGTACACCAGACTTTGATAGCACCATATAAATGTCAATAATTCAGACATTACAAATGATCTCTTACTGCTATTAAGACATCTTTTGTTTCAAATCTATTTCTTAGGCCTCCAACTCCTCAAGGGCTTCATTCCAGACAGTCTCCAATCTCAGCAATCTGTCCTGTGTCAAAATGAATATTTCCCCTCCCAATTTTTTTGTGATCATTTTTTTATCTTTTTTCTATGAAAATATCAAGAGATCAATGGCATTCATAACTGTATTGCCCAGCTCCCAGTTTTATCCTTTCTCGTGCAGCATATTTACTAGCCTTTACCCTTTTGGTCACTCCTATAACAGCTCTCCTTATGGTTGAGGAAGAGAAGGTTCACACCCTGTTTAGCTCCATAAAGGTGGGATCCCCAGATGACGTATGTCCAGTCAGGAGTTTAACATTGTTAGACCTACTTTTACTTTCATCCTTAACACACGTTTTCATCTGTCACTGTTGCTAAGGGATGGGAGAAAGGGGTCGTCAAACACCTTTCCAAGAAGTCAAAATTGGGTGCCAGCAGTCACTAAATTGGCTTACTAGCTTTCTAAACATTTTGAAGAGTATCAATTACTATATGCTAGCCGGAAGAGTTTAAAACCTGGTTCAGGTACTGAGACTGCCTATTTGGTTGTATTAAATTACATCAGACAAGACTACAATGATGACAGTTACACCAGCCCCAACCTGCTGTTTTTGTGGTTTTGTCCTGCTACCTTCAAATGAGGACCCCAAAGAGAAAATATTCTTTTGATTCTTTTCCACATGAAAGCTTGTTTTGTAAATGATAGTATGATTTCTAGATTGAACTATACCAATGTTTGCTACATTGGCTTCCTGAGTCAGCTATTTACTAGGTTTAAGGTGTTCAGAATACAGCAGTATGCCTTGTCTCTAAGGGCCAGATGTACCAAAGGATTTTGCCCATTCTGTGTCTATGGGAAAAAGCTTTCGTACATATGGCCCTAAGTTCCTTCTCTTTTGTTGCTTCTACTGTTTGGAGTACCCTTGTACCTTGTCTGCACGAAATAGAGGACCGTTCTGTGTTTAGGAAGGCTCTTAAACTTAAAATTCATCTGTTTTTTTAATTATTTTCATATCTCTTTTGACGCTGTTAGTCAGTTCAGCACCATTTTGCCTCAGAACGTTATTTGCACGTTTTAAATAACTTAATTCATATCTTGCATATTTAGGTTTGCAATATATATTTAGTGGATGTCCTCAGGCACTAAACACAGGGCTATGGATCTGTCCTTTAGTGATGGAGCATTGTCACCTGAGGGATAGAGCAGGTGCCTGGGGTCAAACCTATGGGTAGAATCCGGAATGGTGTCTATGCAGAGGAAGTACACATGTGCTCCCCTTGTGTAGGAATGGCATCATTGTGTTCTGCCTCTTCAAACTAGTGTAGTGTGGCAGAAAAATGCTTGAGGAACATTATTATACTGTCAAACTGAGCCTGGGCCTGTCAAAGGCAGTATAACTCTGAATCTTTACAATAGGTTGCCAATGTAGAAGCATTAAACAATGAAAACACTACTTTGTGTGGTACTAGTTAGAGTGTTACATTGACAAACTGGTCACCATGTTGTCTACCTGGTGTCTCCCCGGTGCCCCATTCAAGGGTGTCCCTTTCACCACCCAGGTCAGACTAATTGCTATAATTAGTATAGACACTTGGGAACAACCATTATAGAGAATGCTGTCATTCTCCTCAAAGGACATTTGAAGAAATTCCTAACAAATGTTGCATTTTCTAATGCACATTGCCCCTACGGGATTTATAACAACATTGATATTTTAGTAGATTTGATACTTTATGTGCTGCAGCCTACAGAACAGCATTGAAAGCATGTTTTTTGATATTGTGACATCAATTAAGAGGCACAAGTTCTGTTTCTGTTGAAGTGACTTCTTTGCAGGACATTGCCCATCAGAACACATTCTATGTGTACTGGAGATTGAAGGAATACTTATATCCTTTTGTTGCAACACTATCTCAGACAACTACCATTTTTGCAAGTTCATTATGCTTGGTGGCTTCCTACATGGATGAAGCTCACTTACCTCATATGAGAATGCTCAACCAGGGATGCTACTTTGCTATTTTATTTTGATTTAGGGCAATGTAGATTCCTGGCAGAGTAATTTAAAGTAAGTAAATTAAGGGACAGATCTAACATTGTTAGCTGGGAGGGTTTTAAAGCTCCGGCCTTCCATTTGCCATGTGGGGTAGCCCAGGGCTCGTCGCTGAGTCCTACGCTTTTTAATGTCTATGTGGCCCCCCTGGCAAGACTTATTCGATCGTATGGCTTTACGCCATCCTCCTATGCTGATGACACCCAGCTTATCATTCCAGTGTCCAGGAGCAACTGGGAGGAAGTGGCAGAGCAGTTTAATAGCTGCATGAAGGATATTAATCAGTGGATGAGACAGAATTGGCTTAAGCTTAATACCAACAAGACGGAGATTGTCCTGTATGGTTGCAGTAAGGATCTGTGGGGTCCGCGATGGTGGCCGGTTGATTGTGGGCAACTACCGGTCCAGTGCGGAGCGACTAGAAATCTAGGAGTGATCTTTGATGAAGCATTAAGCTTTAAACCGCAGGTTAATGCCTTAGTGAAGTCTTGCTATTGGACCATGAAAATCCTGAGGAAAATTTTACCGTTCCTGAAGGAAAGAATCCCGGTTATGTTAGCACTGATCATGTCCAGAGTGGATTATTGCAACTCATTGTTGTTGGATATTGATGAGTGCACTCTGAGGAAACTGCAACTAATTCAGAATAATGCAGCTCGTATGATTCTGGCATTTCCACGTTTAGCGTCGGCTTCCCTTAGCCTAAAGTGTCTTCACTGGTTTCCGGTGGGCAAGAGGATTATTTTTAAATCTCTCTGCCTTACCTTTAAAGCACTATATGGGGATGGTGCAGAACACCTGGTGGACAGATTCAGGTGGTATAGTCCAGGACGCGTCCTAAGATCGGAGAAGTCTTTTCTGATCCAAGTCTGCAGGACGCGCAGAGTTAGGTGGGGAGATAAAGCGTTCAAAGTGGCGGCTGACAGATATTGGAATGGTTTACCGCTTGATATCAGGAAAGAACAGAAGTTCTCGATGTTTAGGAAGAGGGTGAAAACCTGGCTGTTTCCTCGGTAGGGCTATTCGCCTTCAGTCGTCGTCTTATTCTTATGTCCTCAAGCGTTTCGATGCCAAGGCCGGAACGCGCTATACAAATGCCCATATACATACATACATACATAATTATTTAACAGGTGGTAATATTGCCAACTGATCAACAGACACTTATTCAACCACAGGAGGAAAAGAAGATGCATTTGGAATCAAGCCCGTGACTTGCCAGTAACACATCTGGAAATTAGGTGCATTTATCCACTCAGCTGATTATTCTGAGACCCATGCATGGGTGTTGAATCAAGCAATGCAACTTCCTGATGAACACACCAAAAATGTATCTTTGTTAAGTAGTTAGGCAGCACCACCTTAGCTAGAATTAAAAATATTTCATGTGCTCATTGTCATTTTACATAAGGAATTTTTTGAGCATTGGCAACAATTGTTGTGTTCTTGAAAAGACTTTGCAAAAACATGTTCTAAAGTTTTTTATATTGAAATCTGTTGATGATGTTTTGTACTTGTCAAATCACTCATTCACCTTTATAAAGATCTCTCTCATTAGCCTATTAAACATTGTCAAATCCACTAAAACATGTTAGTAGCCTATTAACATTTTCAAATCCACTTAAACATGTTACAATCGTATCAGATTAGACCAATATGTTTACAATGCACCATGCATCACTATTTTCTTGTACTGGCTCTAAAGACAGCTCCAACCCATTGCTTGAAGTGTTAGCCCATCTTCATTGGTTGACATAATAGGCTACCCGCCCTGAAAGTTTGGATCTAATTGCGCTCCTGACAGCCAGTTCCCACATCGACTAGATGGAGTGCAAGAACTCTGCATGGTGTTCACGTATTAACAAATAAACCAATCTCTGTGGTTGTGAGTTGTCTATGTGCGATTTCAGTATATTCAGAGACATTTTAAGGCATGCACAAAGTGAGCAGTTGCACAGGGTCCCCACCTTCCAAGGGGCCCCAGGGGAAGGTGAATTTTCTCTCTATTTCACCTCTATTTTTTTATCTCAACTCCTCTTCCCCTTTTCTGTCTACCTCTTCACCTGACTTTGTCACTCTATCTACTCTGTGTCATCTTAAGGATTGTAACCTTCAAGCAAGGCATATTTCAATTGTTTTTGTCTGACCCAGTTTCTGAAAAATGTAACTATAATTCAGTATTGTTTGGCACTATTCGGGCTGAAATAAGCAGAAAATTAATAATAAAATTCAAGATTGTTCCAAAAAGGGGTCCTCAAAATACGTTTTGGCTGTGACCCCCAAAATCCTTAAGATGAGACTGAGGGGGGAATGGCCATACAAGATGGCCATCAGGATGCACGACTGGGAGGCTCCCGATCGTCCCCAGTTAATCCTGCAGCATCCTGTCATTTACCTGCAGTTTTCTTGTGCTGCACCAGAGCAGCCCCTGTTGATCCCCCACTGCCCACTGAGTCCCTAGCGTGGCCCTCTCTGCGAGCAGCTGACTGGGCCTAGGTGATGTGGGCTGAGTGTCTGGATACCACAGCCGCGGGTGCGGTAGTGCGGGGAAGGCTGGCATTGCCCGGCCACCCTCCCTTGACGTGAGGCCCAATTGCAATAGGGGAGCAGCCCCCTGGGAGCTGTGTGTTCTGGCTGGCCCGAGGGAGCAGAGTGCTGCTGTATCCTGGGGGAGGTGGCCAGATCGGAGACAGTGTGGTGCTGTGACGACCCCCACTGGACTGCTGCCTTCCCCCCCTGCCTTGAAGGCTTGCTGCTGTGAGGAGGACGGTTGGCAGCCGATAGCTGAGTGCCCTTGAAATGCTGAAAAGGGTGGCATGGTGATGGCGCTGCCTGGCCCTGATTCCTGACTTTGTCACCTGCTGGGCCAGGAGGAGACAGGCGGCTCTGACTTAACCACTTTTGGGTCTGAGGAAGCAAGTGCGATGGCCCGGTAAGTATGACATTGGAGTGGGGCCTAGCTGCATATAACCCTGGTACGTCGTGGGGCCTGGAACGCTAGGGACCTACTCTATACGGCACTGTCTGGGTGTGTCTCCTGGGTCTGATCTTGCCCTTATCTGATAAGCTGCACTCCTGGGTCACTGCGGGGGCCTAACTTTGCCTGATATGGGTAGGGAGAAAGACTCATAGCCCTGAAGGTGAATAACACAGAGAGACTCGTGGCTGGAGCTGCTGTCATCTTGCCTCTGTGTGAGGTGCACCCACCATGGTTCCCCATTCATATATTGGCGGGGCACCACCTCTCCTATTCCGGGGATATATCCTGAAACTCTGGACTGAGGTTAACACTGCTTTCTGCCTGCTACAGAGGGGGCGTGCAGGGTAGTCCCTGCCGAAGATCCAGCTTGCGGGTGAGAGCTCGGCCATTTGGGGGGGTGTTGTTTGGCCTCTGCAGGAGTGTCACGGCGAGGGTTTCCAGGCCTGAGAGGCATGCTGGGTGGTGCTCCTCTCTGAACCCATATGGGGAGAAATAAACAGTAGGGTGTCCCCCAGGGGAGCACCATGGAGCATTAAACGACCCCAGGATTCACCATGAAGCATAGCACGCACCATGCACCCGGTCAAGGAGGTCCAGATATGGAACAGAACATGGGGGAACCCACGAGAGCTGAGATTCTGGCGGCCATTCAGGGCTCTAGGGTGGCATTGGAAAACAAAATGGAGACGGTGGCCCTTGAGGTTAATTTGCAGTGCACGGACCTTTGCAAGGTCTCTGGAAAAGTCTGAGTGGCTGAAGGTTTGATAGAAGAATTGCAGACGGAGGTGGCCTCCCTGCAGAAACTGGTAACCCAGGTCACTTCCAGATCTGGGGCCCTGAAGGCCAGAGTGCAGGATTTGGAGGGGAGATCGTGTTGCAATAATGTGTGCCTGCTGGTGTTCCCAGAGCGGGCAGACGGTCAGGAACTGAGCAATTTGTAGAGCAGTGGATCCGGGATATGTTGAAACCAGTCAGTTTGTCCCCCATGTTTATCACTGAGAGTGCACACGGGCACTTGTGCCTCTACCTTACCCGGGTGCCCGACCACGAGCTGTCAGAGCTCACATACTGAATTATAAAGAGAGACTGTATCCTTTAGGGCAGCCAGAGACACTGACACAGCCAGATTTGGAAATCAAACAATATCCATTTATCTGTATTATACAGATAAAAAGCAAGGCACCTGAAAAAACCTTACTGGAAGTAAAAGAAAAATATGCACAATGGGCCTTTGCTTTATGCTGTTGTATCCAGCCGGGCTGAGAGTGCTAGCTGGAGAAAAATCATAATTTTTTGACACCCGTGATGATGTGTGGCACTGGCTGGAGGTCTGGGACAAGGTACCCAAAGACTGAACCAGATCCTGGAGGACCGGGACATGGAGATTGCCCGATGCAGATGGCCCCAGCTGGCGTGCTGGGGACGGTCCGGAGTCGTCAGGACCGACAGTCCTGAGAGGAGTGACCAGGCCAGGGTGGAGATCCAGACTGAGGGAACCATGGTGTTGGTCCTGTGAGTCCGGGGCATGGAGGCGGGAGGTGCCTCAGCTTTGTAGGAGGAGGCTTTGGTGTTGAATGACTAAGGAATATGACTTGGTATCCTTGGGCGTATAAAAAACTGTATTGGTTAGTAATCATATTATGTTCCTTCTGCAAGGAAGTTGAGCAAATAGATGTGCTGTTGTCTAACTATTAGTCCTTCTTCTACAGGAATGGGGCCCATGTGAAGGAGAAGTTGCTTACAGGTTTACAGTGCATTCTTTATGCAGGGGAGATCTATATTGGCATCCTCAACCTGATGTGGATTGTTTAGGAGAGGTGGGTGTGAGACTGGGTGACCAGAATAGAATGGGAGTATAAGTCGTAACATTTACATTGTTGTTGGGAATTCTGTGGACCTGTTCTTGTTTTTTTTATTTTTTATATCTGGGTGCAGATACAGGTTGGGATACTTTTCCACATCAGTGGTAGGTAATGGTTGGGAAGTGGTGGATTAGGCTGGTGGCCCTGACAGCTGAAGTACTACTGGATTTGCAGTGGCAGTGTTGTGTGTTGTTGTGCTGCATGTCTGGGGTAGAGGGGTTTGGTTCTGGTCCAGTTTGGTCTATGATGTCCTGGTTGGGAGGCATTTGTTTTGTTCTATTACAGTGCTGGATGATCAGCTGTGCGCAGAGCTCTTTGGTGGCTTTTTAGTATGGCAGTGGGGTGGGCCTGAGGGGTGGGATACAGGAAGTACACTGAAGTACTATGGCAGATAAAATTAATATAGTCGCATGGAATGTTAAGGGACTTCGGGCTATGCCAAATGATAGAGGGTCCACTTGTCCCTTAAACAACACAACATACAAATCGCCTGTCTCCAGGAGATGCATCTCATGGTGGAGGAAACACAGACGCTCAACAAGAAATGGAGGGGGGAATTATATTTTGCTTCTTGTTCCCCCTATGCCAGAGGTGCAGCCATTTGGGTGGCATTGTATGTCCCTTTTAAACACACATACAGTGAAGCAGACATGGAATACTGCTACATCATTTTGCAGAGCACTCTAGGTGGTAAAGAGCTCACATTACTGGATTCATATGCCCGTAATGTTGATGATCGTCTCTTTTTTGAAGGGTTACAGGACCTGTTTGAGAGCAGCATGGATGCCCCTACGATCTGGGTATGAGATTTTGTATATTGGATGGGGCACTTGATCGCTATCCACCCTAGGAGGGCACTTATCCACTGATGGCCACTTTGCTGTGGAGGACGATGCATAATTTAGGGATGCTGGACATATAGCGTTCACTGTACCCGGGGGACAAAGAAATAAATTATAGCCGATTGGACCACTTTCTAATGGGGGGACTGCATCATTTCCGACTAGCTGCGGTGACACATTTGGGGAGCTTTTTATCAGGTCATGCCCCAACACTTCTGTCCTTGACATGGGGGGAGAAACCTAGTCGGTGTAGGTCCTGGCATATGTCACCGGGCCTCCTTACAGACCAGGTGTGGGTATGGCCCTGGAGAACTACCCGGGTGCAAACTGGGGGACTATGGACACTAGAGAAATTGAATGGGAGGCTCTCAAACTAATAGTTAGGGTTTATTACTTCAGGTGTAATAACAGACGTAAGATGTCTTGACTCTGGATGTAACAAAATTTGATGGTACGCACTTGACAAATCAAGAGTTGAATACACCTTCCGTCCTTTAATTCCTGCTAATAGCTCATTTATATTAGGTATGGGTTGTCTATCTATCCATAAATTGTCGTTAAGGTCTCTTAAATCTACACACATCCTAATCCTACCATTAGGCTTCTGAGCTAAAACCACCGGACTTAAACATTCTGAAGACTCAATGCTCTAGAAAAAACGTATGACGTTCTACGACAATGCAAATTTTCCTACTGTAATGATCCTCTAAGGCTTCCATTGCCTTGGTATATACATCTTCATCTGTCTCTTCATCCGATCCCCCATCACCATCCGTACTAACACACACAAACGATAACATTTTCAACACTTAAATAATAATGCTTTAACAAGGCTAATTTTCTTTTTGTTGTAAAAGTAGCTCCACCCAAAGCCTCCAAATAAGTTTCAAATGCCTTTTGTCGATCCCACCAGGGCATACTTGGTTCCTTAGGAGTAGCCAAAAATGTGGGTGGAGGTGTTATGGACTTCATAATGTTATTCTATGTTTGCCTGACCTTACAACACAGAATACCTTAGAATAGAATTATTGTACATAAAAAAAAATCAAAATAATAGAAGTAGTCACCGTAGTCCATATATTCGTAAACAGGCTTCCCCTGGTTCTTTATTCCCGCTTACTTGACCTCTGTCAGGCACACAGGTGTGCCTGTCACCGTAGCAATCCACAACAAGTATATTTTGGTGTACCAGTTCAATTACATAGATTCAGCGCTTTGCCGAACAAGCACCTATTCCACACAAGACCTTTATTTATCAACGTCATAAAAAAAAACTTTCCTTGCAACTCCGGTATAAATCAGAGATGTTTATCTCCACACGTCCACAATGATGATTTTATTCTGAAGCGAGCAAACATTATCTGACGCCGATCTCCCTTGTTCTCCCGATGCTCTTCGAAACAACGTTTGTTTCTACAGGAAATTCCACTGGAAAGCAATGACGTCGAACAATATGGCAGAATAGCTTGAGAACGTTGCAAAGCACACCATTCAAAAAGAAACATGCGAGCCGAGAAAACAGTTGTGAAAGATAAGCGCTTTCCAAACACAGCACGAGTTAAGCGCTCTGCCAAACCCTGCACAGTTTTAAAATGTATCCAGCGTTACGGATCCTAGGATTTGCTGACTGTAACAGTATCCCAAAAATAACACACCTCAGTTCCACACATCGCTTAATCCTCAAACGCTCGCACACAAGACTCGACGTAGTTTAATTTCTATCTCCTCTCCACATTTAAATATATGCTTTAGCGACACATAAGATACCATACATCTCTGCGCACCGCCGATGCTCCTTATAGCTTCCTCAAGCCACCCGAAGCGACACATAAGATACCGTACATCTCTGCGCACTGCTGATGCTCCTTATAGCTTCCTCGAGCCACCCGAAGTGTCAAACAACCAATCGGTGCCACAATGCAAGTCTCTGCCTTCGAAAGCTTTATAGGTTTGCCAGGGGTGGTCCACATGTCGTGCATTACATCCTCGTCACCACTTTAAAAAGACGCCACTTCATCCTTCTTGTTTAGATGTTTTTATTTCCAAAATAACACATACAACCAACCCTGGCAGATCACAGTCAGCAACTGCCTTCTGCCTTCCAATCTCAACACATTCCCTGTTCAAGTTCTAAATCCAGTTGTAAGTAGGTTGCTAAGATACCCAATGTTCCACTCTGGATAATAATATTAATGCACAATAATACAACAAGAAGGGCCATGGAGAACTACTCTGGTGCAAACTGGGAGACTATGGACACTAAAGCGATTGAATGGGAGGCTCTCAAACCAGTAGTCATAGGGAATTGCATTGGGACTGACAGCGGAGTCTGGAGCGACTTATGGCGCAGCTCAAAACACTAGATGGGCTTTTGGCAGAGCTGCAGAAGCACTGAATTCTTTCCTAGGAGATGCACACAATGACTTTTAGGGTACATAGAGAATTGCATACTCTTTGGGATTCGTTGGATAGAACTACTTTGAAGTCCTATCGCCAGTTACTACAATGGGAGGGTGACAAGTCTGGTCAGTTTTACGCTTGGATTCTGAGGAAAGAAACAGAGATACCTCCCATCTTACATTTGTGACTCGCAGGGTAGATTAAAGATTAGGCGTAAAGACTTTCTCTTGGCTCTGCGACAGTTAGTGAACCAGGCTGGCCCATCGGACCGCGACGGTGAGCTAGCTTCTTGACCAGGGTGGTGCTTCCGCAGCTGCGGGATGATCTCATGGAAGAACTGGAAAAGGATCTCTCCCTAGAGGAGGTGGGTGTTTGTTGTAATTACAAACATCGATGTCAGGTAGTAAGGAAAAGGTTTATTGTGGAACCACCAACTGCAGCAGGTAACCTTCAAGAGAGCTTATATCAACTGAAATGGAACACCCAGTTGACAGAGTTCTCCATTGCACATTAAGAGAACACACAGATGTCAGAATTCTCTGTTACATACTATGATTCTGTTAACCTATTTACAATGTAAACCATAAGACATCCCCCTTCCCCACACTTTTATCAACCAACATCAAACTTGAAACAGAACAAATAGCTGCCAAGAAATAAAATTAAATATATGACTGTTAAAACTACAACATAATTATAAAATTCAGGATACATAGTCTTTCAACCATTAAGGTTTGTAGCGAACTCTAGTGTCACTTCCCAACTTAGTAGGAACTTTAACTAAAGATTTATCAGGATGATATGTTTACACATTAAGACCATTAGAACTACAGGATGAGTCCAGATTGGCTGCACACTTCCATTTTACTGTCCGGGACATGATCCATACTTCATTGTCATCTAAAACAACTACATCCTTCTCACTTTTTTAATACGGAAAGAACCCATGAATCCTGATCTACTTTTTTCCCCAAACCAGGTTTCTTTACCATCACCATCTCACCCACAACCCATTTAACTACAGAAACACCGTGTTTGGAATCATACCTCAATTTATAGATTTGTTGATATGTCTTTCTAAGCTCAGGTCCTTTGTTCAATTTCTCATCCCCTTGTTTCTACTGTAACAACATCCTCCTCATCCATGCTGGGTTCATTTTGGTGCAACCAACCGTGCCTCTCAAATACTCAAAAGGGCAATCGCAGTAATGGGGTTTGGGGTATTGCGTTGTGCCCACCACATTTGTCTAAGGATTTCAGACAGGGGGACTCTAGTTTGGAAGGCATCCTGAACACAAAAGTTTACAATACAGTTCATGTGTTCAGCAAGCCAGTTGGCCTGAGGTAAGTACAGGGCTGTTCTCAAATGCACAATAGCTAAAGACCTCAAGAAATCCTGCATTTCCTGGGATGTTAGTTGCACCCCATTATCTGTCCCTAAGTGACTAGGTATACCTTCACAAGAAAACTCCTCTTTTAGAAACTCAATCACAACCCTAGTATCTAATGTGCCCACACACTTTGTTACAACCCAATCAGATGCATAATCAACCAAAAGTATTACATAGCGTTCATTGGCAGGTAATAAGTGAAAGGCACCCGTAAAGTCTAACCCTAACTTTATCCATGGTTTTTCAGATACTTCAATAGGGGAAAGCAGAGCCTTAGCAACATTTTTGCTTTTCTCACTCCGTGCACATGATACACAGTCCTTTACTACTGTCTCCACCTCACGGTCCAATCCCGGCCACCAGTACATCTCCCTAAGTCTTAATTTGGTTAAATTCCTGCCCATGTGGCCCTCATGAGCCAAACTGATTGTCTTTTCCCTCACTCCTATAGGTGTTATAGCCTTGGTACTGCTGAATAAATCATCATTGCAGAAACATAGTTCTTCCTTTATATTCCAAAACCCCTTCAATGAATCAGGGACGTTCTTAAACTCAGGCCACTCTCTCACAATAAATTCCTCAAGTACTTTCCTGTCAGTGTCCTGCTCTTTTGCAAATTTCCACTCTTCCTCAGAAATAGCTACTTCTCTCACCCATTTGACCACACATCCATCCTCTACTTCATCCTCACATTTGATTGAAGCACGTGACAAGAAATCAGCCACACCATTCTTTGCACCCAGTACGTACTCCACCTGAAAATTATACTCCATCAAACCCTCCACCCACCTTTTTATTCTGGGATTAATTCTTCATTTTTCTTTGAAGAAAAAATCTGAATGAGAGGTTTGTGGTCTGTTTTTACTACAAAAGGTAAACCCCACAAGTAAAATTTGAAATGCCTGATTGCCCATGTACACGCAAGAGGCTCTCTTTCTATAACTGAATAGTTCTGTTCTGCACTCTTGAGAGATCGGGAAGCAAAAGAAATGACTTTTTCCTCCCCCACACCCTCTGAGTCAAAACTGCTCCCAGTCCATTAATACTTGCATCAGTATGTAATGTGTTTTTTGCAAACACGTCAAAATGCTCCAGGGTGGGCATTTTGCTGATGTTGTTTTTGACAAAGGCAAATGCAGACACACAGGCCCTCATTATGTCAATGGCGTTAATGACCGCCTAGTGCCGCGGCGACGGCCGCCAAAACACCGTCACCGCGGCTACCTACCGTCTGCCATATTATGACCGTAGCCGAAATTCCGCCAGAAGGTTAGCGGAATTCCGGCTACGGTCATGGAGGTGGACGGCGGTAAGGTGGCGTTGCTGCCAGCAGCAGCACCACACCAGTAGACTGCTGCAGACCGTATCATGAATTTGCTCCCTTTCTTCAAAAGAGACCAAAGGGGCTGAACTACACTTGAGAAATTAGCAATACATTTGGCATAATACTCAGCCAGGCCTAAAAAAGACCAGAATCCATCCCTATCCTTTGGTTCAGGTGCCTGGACAATAGAGTCAACCATCTCCAATTTAGGTTTAATGCCTTCACCCAAGATAGTATGCCCTAAATAGGTGACTGCAGTAACCATAAACTTGCATTTTTCTTTCTTCACAGTTAGTCCTGATGAAGCTAATTTGCTCAACACTTCCTTTAGGATCCTATCATATTCATACAACGTCTTCCCATGAACCACGATGCTATCCTGAAAAAAAAAAATGAAATTCCTCCTAAGACTTTCTTCACAATATGTTGGAAACAAGCGGCTGCTGAAGCTAAACCAAACGGCATTCTTAGAAACTGGTATGCTCTTAATGGTGTCACAAATTATGGCAGATGTCTAGACTCGGGATGTAGAACAATCTGGTGATAGGCTGACAAAAGATCCAGAACACATAAAAATTTGGAACCACCCAAACTAGATAATTCTTCTGAAATATTGGTTAAGAGTTGGCGATCCACCCAAATATGTTTATTAAGGTCTCTAAGGTCTACACACATGCTGATCTGTTTCCCACCCTCCTTGGGTGCCAAAACTATTGGAGCCAACCATTCAGAAGATTCAGTTTACTCTATTACTCCTAAATCCAATAACTTGCAAAGTTCTTTCCTGAGATGCTCCAGCATCAATTTGGGAACTCTCCTCACCTTGTGCACAGAGGGAATGGCATTACTTTTGAGTATAATTCTGTGTTCAAAGTCATTCAAACAACCTAAATTATCACTAAAAACTGTGGGAAATGCCTCAAGAATGTCATGGTTACTATCCTCATTGTTCACGACAATGACTTGGCATGCGGAGTTGGGATATAATTTGATACCCATGTCCCGTTGATACTGCCAGCCTAATAAGTTGTCCCCCCGTTTCGCTACATAAACTTTACCAACTGTTTCCTTGTTTTGGAATTTAATTTTCATGACTTTGTATCCCACTACTTCAATTCTAGTTCCTCCATAACCTACTGGATTGATATCAGGTTCCAACAGTGGATCATACTCATCACCAAATACTACCTGCCAATTTTTATCACCAATCATGGTGTAGGGAGACCCCGAATCTGCTAAAACTTTGACGACCTTATTGTTTAATTTAACAGACTATTCAGACATAACAATAGGTCCTTCATCTACAGCTCCAACATTTTCCATTACTTGATTAACGTCAGATTTTACACAAAATATCATTTTGTTTACATTTTTTGTTACCAAATCTACATTCCATTGTTTATCACACTTGCAGGCCCTTGCGTAATGACCTTTCTTCCCACACTGCCTACATACAGAACCTCTAGCACAGCACTTTGAACTATTAGCTGTATGTCCTGGATTGCCATAATGGTAACACCGTGATCTGATGTCCTTGTTTTCTTTTTCCTTTTGAGGAGCAGATTTTCCACTGTTGATTCTCACTTTGGATACCCCATTATAATCGTGAGTACTCCTAATATTATCAGAACCAGAGATATCACATGTCTCGTTGTCATTCATTTCCTTTTTCCAATTACTTGTACTCTCCATCCCTTCTCCTATATTAATTGCTTCTTTTAGATCAGGGTTCTTTGTTAGTAATTTCTCTTGAACACTCCTGCTCTTGGTGTAACGCACTAGTTGATCTCGAATAAGGGAATCAGTGATGTCACCAAAGTCACAAGTATGTGCTAATATACGCAAGGCTGCTACAAAATTCCCCACATTCACAGTTTTCCCTTGGACTCTTGCGAAAAACTTGTGTCTCTCCAAGACTACATTTAGCCTAGATTCAAAATGTTTTGCCAACATTGTTACAAACATTTCATAAATATCTCTTGGTTCCCCATCGCCCTACCAATAGGCAATGTTTCCAGACTGTCATAAATATTCCTTCCTTCCACACCCAAATTATGTAAAGAACACCTTTTTTACTTGAAACAGAAAATATTTCACCTCCAATGGCCACATGATATGAGTCAAAAAGATTTTTCCAATGCTTCCATGGTAAAATTGGTTCACCTTTGTCGGATAAAAAGGCAGGTGGTTGCAACATAGTAGTAGTTGCCCTTGTGGAGATAATTTACAGTGAAAGTGAAAGCAAAAATTAAGGAGCATAATTTCTTCTTTACACAACTATTGTTATGGTGAAAAAGGCAACAAAATAATATGTATCTTATATATATGTATATATTTTATTTATATAATAATAAACTTGTAGAAATCGCATGCTTTAATTCTTCATAATAATATGCTTGTAACAATTGCTTGCTTAAATCCTGCAAAATGTATATCCAAAATGGCGGTGGAAGGAAAAGGTATAGGTTGTTGAATAAAGATGTAGTTCATAATTGCACTTTCACCTGTACACAAGCATGCAATACACACATGCGCATATTCAAGGGCACACAAGGAAGAATGTTCATGTGCGTGCAACGTTCAGCAACCCTCCGACGAGAAGCACGTGAGAAAATGAACGACTAATGAAGCGCGCGCAGGAACTGATTCACATCGGAGCCAGTGAGTCGCACTGTTAAAATCCTCACATGCGATACAAGGAAGACGCGAACGGCTTCACAAATACAGTCAGCAGAATCCTCGCGGCTGGCGTTGCACAAAAGCAGTACACCAAGCAGTCTCCCAAAAACGATAAACGGAAACTTTGTTCTCTGAATAGTAGTGCCCAAATAACGCAGTTCCTTGGTAAGATTTACCGGTATTCATTCCAGGTCACATCATAAAAAAACACAGTCCAGTAAAGATAAAATGACCGGTCCTCTGATTCCTCCGTTCCTAAGAATTAAACATGGTTTCAAGGAGAGGTTGGTAGTAATGCCTGTCTCCTTCCAGGCAACTCGACACCAGTGTTGTAATTACAACCAACGATGCCAGGTAGTAAGGAAAAGGTTTATTGTGTAACCACCAACCGCAGCAGGTAACCTTAAAGAGAGCTCATATCAACTGAACTAGAACACCCAGTTGACAGAGTTCTCCAATGCACATTGAGAGGACACCCAGTTGTCAGAATTCTCAGTTACATACTAAGATTCTGTTAACCTATTTATAGTGTAAACTATAACAGTGTTGCTATGAAGGTATTCAATAAATCCAAGGCCCCAGAAAAAAATGGGTTCCGGGCAGTATTTTATCATACATGCTCCGCTATTCTGAAGGAGAAATTATGGTGATTGGTGAAAGTTTGGATCAACTGCCAAACCTAGGACTTCAGTGGGAAATGGAGGAGTTCCGATACCTTGGGAGTTGGGTCACACACGCTGAGATCCAACACCAGCTTCAAAATTTTGACAGGGTTTTAACGGGACTCGCCGACCCCATTTAATTCTTGAATAAGCTTCCTCTTTCCGTGATGGGGCGAGCAGCCATAGCGAACCTGGTCTTTCTTCCACGCTATTTATTCCTAGTCCAAAAATCACTTTTCTTGCAGAGAGAGGAGTTCTTCCATAAGCTAGACAGCCTATTGAGTTCTCTCTTATGGGCCCCAGTAAAGCTCTACATGCCTGACCTGCTGGAATTTATCAGAGGAAAGCTGCAAAGGTGTGATAATTATCACACCCTCGTTCATAGTTACAATCAGAATTTAGCCCTGGACTTAGGTATCCCAAGCCCATGAGTGAGGAGCTCACCAATTCAATGTTTTCCTTTGGGCACAAAGGGGGTTATTCTAACTTTGGAGGAGTGTTAATCCGTCCCAAAAGTGACGGTAAAGTGACGGATATACCACCAGCCGTATTACGAGTTCCATAGGATATAATGGACTCGTAATACGGCTGGTGGTAAATCCGTCACTTTTCCGTCACTTTTGGGACGGATTAACACCTCCTCCAAAGTTAGAATAACCCCCAAAGTCTGTTTTTTGTAGACCTGTTGCTCTAATTCTAAATTTAGATCTACAAGTACCCAAATGCAAAGAAGATAAAACTTGACCAGATTACTGTATCAGCCAGGAACATTGGAAAGCTTTGAATATCACTTTTTACCTGCAAATTGTGTATTTAGAAATAGAGAATGTGTGTAGCTGCATAATGGGTAATCATGTGGTATGGTTCAATATTGGCTACGAGGGGTTATGGGAAAGCATCATAAGCCACAAAGCCAAATACTGAGAAATGTATAAATGTCTTCAGATCCGCAAGATGACAATATGAAACCAGTCCTACCATGTTTCCCATGTTCATGCACGACTACCTACTTCAGTCCAGTTTTTTCCTTTGATGGTACATATAGCCTATGGTTTTCCCAGTATTTAAACTAGGACTAAAAGGCCCAGAAGGCAACTTTTTAAAAAAAAAAAAACGACCTGGAGCAGCTGGTCAGGCATGGATATGGGTAACTTGCCACCCACATCTACCATAGTTCTCATGTAACCTGTTATGTATTTCCATAAACTACATTCTTTTTTTGAAGTTGTTACCTTGAAAATAGGTATTATTTCACACAGAAAAATGTTTCTTGAAAATAGTAAGTGAAACACGTGATGAAACTCTTTTGTTGTATACATTATAAACAAGAAGTGTACTTAATTTTGTAGTTTAGAATGTAAAAGTTTAGAAAAAACATACTCTGCATTGTTAAAAAAAAACATCTAGCACTTGAGCCACAAAGATTATGCTATGACTTACTTATATAGTGCTCCTGACTAACAGGAGTAAGCCAGAAATACTACAAGAGTAAGTTACAGTTACTAATATACCAGTCTTTGCAAATTGGGCCGATTCTGCCTGTGGAAGAGATAAATTGTTGAAGTTCTTCTCTTCAAGGTGGAGCTTACAATGGACAATGATCAAAATTAAACTATTTAAGCTTTATTTATCAATTGTGAATAGGTCGTTAGTTAAATACATGGACAATAGTGAGGGCCAGTGGAATGATGCAATCCTCTGCAGCATTAACTATATAATTACGCGCTTAATGCACTGCCACATAATTGCAGCATAATTTGCTAAATTCAAATAATGGTGTTCCTATCTCAAATAGATCAAAATATTACTACCAGAGAATGTGCTGCGTGTTTTGCCTTGCTTTTGGCATAAGTTGATAGCTGTGCTGTATAATCCAATTGGCCAGGACACTGGTAACATTCTGCATAGTTGAATGGTTTAGAGCATGTCATTATAATGATACAACCCATATTTCTCAAGGACCCGTGATCATATGCCCATTTGATAGCTGCAATTTGAAGAAAACCGCCCTTTGAAGCAAAAATAAAGATGTAATACAATAAACTTATAACAATTAGCACGTCATATGGTCCTATATTTCTATCTTAGGGTTGATATGACAGTTTCAAACCACTCAGCATTTAGCCTCATTGTTATGATGTCACCAGAACCTCATGCTGGCAATGTTGGATCATATTACATAGTTAATCTTTATGTATTTTAAAAAAAATAATCAAATAAAGAGAGCTAGTATAGAAGATAATAGCAAATGTAAACTAGACCTATACATAAGTACAGCACTATTTTGCATGGAGTCCAGCCTGAGAGAGCCTCTGCCATTAATGATCACGTGCACAACACGTGCCTGGTAATGGCGAGATGACTGCATTTGGAGGAAGTTTTGGCTTGATGTAGGAGGATCTGCTATATTTCCCATTATAGGGAAGGACTTTGTGCTAAAGGGTCACTGCCATTCAGACTGATTTTATTGAGGTCTTACATATAAGTTGTATGTCTATGGCAATGTTAAAATTGGGCTCAAGAACGCCCTAACACAAATAACTTTTACACATAGGGGGTCATTATGACGCCGTGCGGCCTCACTCCCTCGGCCCCATTACGACATTCCCGCTGGGCCGGCGGGGATGAGGCCGCAACATAGGAGCCGGCTCCTAATGGAGCCGGCGGTGTTGCGGCCGTGCAACGGGTGCAGTAGCACCCGTCGCGCTTTTCACTGTCTGCTATGCAGACAGTGAAAAGCTTGCCGGGGCCCTGTTAGGGGGCCCCTGGACACCCCTTACCGCCAGCCTCTTCCTGGCGGTGCAAACCGCCAGAAACAGGCTGGTGGTAGGGGTGTCATAATCCCCAGGGCAGCGCTGCTTGCAGCGCTGCCCTGGTGGATTATCACCGGCGGGGCTAAAACGGCGGGAAACCACCGGCCCCGGCGGTACGACCGCTGCGCTACCGCCGCAGTAAAAAAAACGGCCTCTTTTCCGCCAGCCTGTTGGCGGTACGGACGCTACATTACCCCTGGCGGTCTCCGACTGCCAGGGTCGTAATGACCCCCATAGTCTTTGGTTTGTTTTTGCACACAAGTGCAGTTTTGCGCCCATTCTTAGCCAGTGCTCTCTATTGTCCATTGTCAAGTTCCACCAGCTAGGAGCTGGAGGTGAGTTAAAGCACCACAGAAGAACAAGCACAACTAGTGCTTAGTTTGTAATACCAGTAATACTTAAATGGATGCAACTGTAGCTCTGATTTGCCAGAAAGCTCCTGGTTTACCAGTTGTTTGACAACTGAGGTGCTTTATTGTAGCCATCTTATTTGGCAGCACTTGAACTGTACCCAATTTTCTATTGAAACGAATAAGGTACGAGGAGCAAAAATACTGCTCTTGGAAATCTTAGAAGAACTAGAATGTATTTTTTGCATGCTGGGCTTCAAGGAGGTCTTTGCTAGTAAGACTGTTTATTAACTTTATTTTAATACTTTGTTACAGCAGGAAATCATGGGGATTTCTATATATATGCTCTTCTTGATTGTTGGCAAATCAAGGACAGTGTCAAGGTTCGCCTTCTGACATAATGCATCATAGATCTGGCCATATCTTAAGCTGAGGCCATGCTCCATGAGTGTGTGAGTGTGTGTGAGAGTGTGTGAGAGTGTGTGTGTGAGAGAGTGTGTGTGTGTGTGTGTGTGTGTGTGTGTGTATGCTTCCCTCCGTACTCCTCAGAGTAACCCCAGGGAATCCACCCCTGGGGACAAATATTTTAATATGGGGTGGGGGGGTTCATAGCCCCCTCCCTAAGCCTCGAAGAAGCCCTGGGGACCCCACCCCATGGGACAACGTATTTCTGT
Source organism: Pleurodeles waltl (assembly GCF_031143425.1). NCBI lineage: Eukaryota > Metazoa > Chordata > Amphibia > Caudata > Salamandridae > Pleurodeles > Pleurodeles waltl. The sequence continues at coordinate 657,072,058 of NC_090447.1, forward strand.
TGGGGAGAGGGGGGCATGCATGGCTGCCCCGCCAAAAATCATCTCCACATATCCAAACTCTATAGCATGATTGCAATGTCCTGGTAAACCCATCCCCCAGGACACTGCAGTTCCCCGCCTGGGAGAGCGTGGGCATACCCTGACCACACTCTGCCAGGCAAGGAACAGAATTTTGCTCCTGTCCGGGCAGTGAAAAATGCTGCTGCCTCCTGGGTGGGAGCAAAGGAATGGTGCTGGCTCCTGCCAGCACCCAGTATTGTGCTTGTGGGGGAGCTAGCAGCCACCGCGAGGCTGGGGGTGCGATTTTTAATTTCTTCTGTTAATTGTAGCTTGTGAATTTCAGTGATTTTGTTTGTAAAAATGGTGTGTTTTAACTGACATTTCCCCCTAACTATAACATCCCTTTGCCCTCTGTTTTTTTTCAGTGAATTTATAAGGTGTTTTTATTTAATACAAAGTAAGATATTCTTGCCATACCTAACTATACCGTTATTTAACCTTAATTTGTTTGGGAAATGTTCGATCACATCATTATAATATCACTGGTAGCTTCACTGATGATGGCACTGTGCACGCTTGGAGTGAGAATTATTGTTTCTTCAGTTGACTCTAACTGGTGAATGCCCGTATTTTATATAAATATATTCACAAAAAAACACAAAGGTTACAGGAATGTTATAGTTATGATCAGAATTTACACGCACAAAACCATAGAAATTCAGCTGTGATAGTTAGAGCTATTTTAAGTAACTGTAACTCATGCCCTATGATAACTCTAACTATAATAGCTGAATTTCTATGGTTTTGTAGGTGTCAATTCTTATCTTAAATATAACATACCTTTAACCTTTGTTTTTTTAAAGGAATTTTTAGGATTTTTTAAATGCAAATTCCTAACTATAACGTCCCTGTAACCATTCTATTATTTTTTTTATGCTGCTGGGGATTGGTCAACTACCTCAGGCGTGCATCCAACCCCTCCTGCAGCGCATGCCAACGGCAACACCCACCCCCTCCATGTGCATCCAACCCCACACCATGAGCAAAAATCAAGAAGAAGGCACACAAATAAAGAGGGAAAAAGCAAGGAGAAAGCAGTGAAAATTAAGGAAAAACAAGGAGAAGGCACTAAAAAAAAGGGGAAAATCAAGGAGAAAGAAGTGAAAACGAGGGAAAAACAAGGAGAAGGTACACAAAAATGATGGAAAAATCAAGGAGAAAGCAGTGAAAATGAGGGAAAAGCAAGGAGCAGGCACACACAAACGGGCAAAGCAAGGCGAAAGCAGTGAAAACAAGGGAAAAGCAAGGAGAGGGTGCACAAAAATAAGGGGAAAGAGCAGGGAGAAACCATGAAAATGGGGGATAACCAAGGAGAACGCACACAAAAAAGGAGGACAAAATAGGGTGAAAGGAGTGGAAATGAGGGAAATGCAAAGAGAAGGCACACAAATATAGGGGGGGGAGCAAAGAGAAAGCAGTGGGAAAAAAGGGGAAAACAAGGAACTGGCACACAAAAACAGGAAAAGCAAGGAGAAAGCAGTGAAAACGAGGGAAAAGCAAGGAGAGGGTGCACAAAAAGCAGTGGAAAAAGCAGGGAGAAAGTATGAAAACACGGTGATAATCAAGGAGAATGCACACAAAAAATGGAAGAAAAAATAAGGTGAAAGCAGTGAAAACGAGAGAAAAGCAAGGAGAGGCCACACAAAAAATAGGGGGAAAAGGCAAGGTGAAATCAGTGTAAACAAGGGAAAAGCAAGGAGCTGGCACACAGCAAATGGGGAAACAGCAAGGAGAAAGCAGTGAAAACGAGGGACTAAGGAGAGGGCAAACAAGAAATGGGGGAAAAGAAGGCAAATGCAGTGAGAACAAGGTAAAAGCAAGGACTAATCACTCAAAAAATGAGAGGGGGAGCAAGGAGAAGACATGAGCAAGAGTGATATATATATGTATATATATATATATATATATGTTTTTTAACAAAGCTTAAACTGGAGTTATAATCGCATGAAAATATCAGTTAAAACAACAATGTAAACATTAAAAAATTACACTCGTCTCATTCATTGCCTCCAGCCAGACCCTGCATCCAGTCTGCAACACATGCACTTGGACTCAGTGCCTAGGCTCATGGAAAGCCTTATACCCAGCCCTGTGCAAGCATCAAACTTTCCCTGCACACAACAATCAGCCATATGTACTTATATGTAGGACAAGTTTGAAACAGGGCTTATCCTGTGGCCAGGGTCTGCACTCACCTGAAACAAGTAAAATCATATCTTAATCCTCCAAATTATCCCTTTCATAAGTAAAAAAAAATGAAACAGACATTAGTACATCAGGATGTTTAAAGCAATTAGCAAGGTGAGAGGTATCCTTTGAGATGCCGTGAAGCGCCATTTGTTATGCAGTCTTTAACTCCCACAGTACGGTGGAAGGAAAGCCAATTTCACAACAGTTATTTCCTAATGGTACTTATTCCAAAGAGCCTCAGGCTAAAATGTCAGTGCTAGGAGCACTATTGTAAATCCATTATTTTTCTACAAAATTGCCTGTGTACTGTTCCTAACTCCTGCTGGTAATTTAAAGTTAATAAAGAGGGCGAAAGGCCGAGTGCCGTGGAACACGCTGAGAGGCTAAAGTCACCAACAATGGGAAATTCGTTTTGATTTGTCTGGTCAGATCGACTGCCAATCGCAAACCAGTCTTGGGTGTGAGGCACAAAGTTTAACTTACATTGGCAACAGAGGGATGGTGTAAACTCGTTTAATGATATTGCAACTAGTCAAAATAGTCACCTGTTGGAAATTTGAATAATTGTACCTTGTGTAGTGCTCCTGAAGTTCAGACTGGTGTAGAAGGTCCCTAGGGTGTTGCATGTGATTTGTTGGAAGTGACAGTAATGCAAAATGATCATTTGTCTTCTGCCAGTTTCAGGAAAACTGCATTGGGTGTTCTCTAGCATAAATTAAATTCGAGTTGTTCAAAGTTTCTTTTCTAATTATCACCTTTTTGTGATTTTTGTGCATGAACTTGGATAAAACATGTGCACTAGGTACACGCTGCACTAAGCCCAGCCATAGAAAATTAGGGCTCCTGTGTACATGGTAAGTTTACACATGGGATGTGCCCAACAAGCTGTAGTGTACACTGAATGACAGTTCACTAGCGGCTGTGTTTTTGTGGCTGACCCAAACTCTTGAAGACATAGGGTAAACTCGTCACCCACCTTCATGGAGCTTGATGGCTGGTGTGGTAGGCCAATGTGCAGAATTCCCTACAGCAAAACTAACAGCAAGGCTGCTGCAGCACTTTAGACACTGATTATGAGTTAGGCGGCATTCCATGCAGAGAATCCTATTGGTCAGTGTTAGAAATGGGGTCTTTGGTTGACAGTCAGGTTACCCCCTGTCCAAGCAAGGACACTCACTCTAATCAGGGTAAAAGAGAATCACCCTCAGCTAACCCCTGCTTACCCCCTTGGTACCTTGGCAGAGCAGTAGGCTTAACTTCAGAGTGCTAGGTGTAAAGTATTTGTACCAACACACACAGTAATTTAAGGAAAACACTACAAAATGACACAACACAGGTTTAGAAAAAACAGGAAATATTTATCTAACCAAAACAAGACCAAAACTAGAAAAATCCACAATACACAAGTCAAGTTATCAATTAAAAAAGTCTTTAAGTAGTTTTAAACACACGCTAGCACTGCTAGAGTGAAAATGTACCTGGGGCGTGTCAAAAATAACCCCGCACGGGCGGTTGTGCGTCAAAAAGGGCTTGTGATGCGTCTATATCACTCACAAGCAAGACCTTCCATCGTTTCCCCCTTCTGTCGAGTCGGTGTGAGTCGGTTCTTCTCTCTGCAGGAAAGTGATGCGTCGATTCGGTCCACACATGGGTCCAGACAGGCCTTGTGTTGTTTTTGCACGCACAACGACGGTTCGCGTCAGAAATCCAGCCGCACAATGATCCCAAAACCATGCAGCACGGGTTGCGATCTCCCAGCCTCCGTCAGCGATGCTGCACATCGTTTCTCCTGCTCCGTGCGTCGATTATTCGTTCGCGGAGCCGGTGGCGCGTCGATTCTTGAGCCGCAGATCGGAGTCATGTCGATCTTTTCCCCGCACGGCGCTTTGTGCGTTGATTTCTTCCCCTTAGGCTGCCAGCTTCTCCTTCAGGCTCCCAGGAACTGGATGGGTACCACAGGGCAGAGTATGAGTCCCTCCAGAGATTCAAGGTGCTGGCAGAGAGAATTATTTGCTGTCCCTGAGACTTCAAACAACAGGAGGCAAGTTCTAAATCAAGCCCTTGGAGATTTCTTCTCAAGATGGAAGGCACACAAAGTCCTGTCTTTGCCCTCTTACGCTGGCAGAAGCAGCAACTGCAGGATAGCTCCACAAAGCACAGTCACAGGCAGGGCAGCCCTTCTTACTCAGCTTTTCTCCAGGCAGAGGTTCCTCTTGTTTCCAGAAGTGTTTCTAAAGTCTGTAGTTTGGGTGCCCTTCTTATACCCAATTTCTCCTTTCAAGTAGGCCTACTTCAAAGTAAAGTCTCTTTTGTATGTGAAACCCCGCCTTGCCCAGGCCAGGCCCCAGACACTCACCAGGGGGTTGGAGACTGCATTGTGTGAGGACAGGCACAGCCCTTTCAGGTGTAAGTGACCACTCCTCCCACTCCCTCCTAGCACAGATTGCTCATCAGGATATGCAGGCTACACCCCAGCTCCCTTTGTGTCACTGTCTAGTGTGAGGTGCAACCAGCCCAACTGTCAAACTGACCCAGACAAGGAATCCACAAACAGGCAGAGTCACAGAAATGGTATAAGCAAGAAAATGTTCACTTTCTAAAAGTGACATTTTCAAACACACAATCTTAAAATCAACTTTACTAAAATATGTATTTTTAAATTGTGAGCTCAGAGACCCCAAACTCCACATGTCCATCCGCTCCCAAAGGGAATCCACACTTTAATGAGATTTAAAGGTAGCCCCCATGTTAACCTATGAGAGGGACAGGCCTTGCAACAGTGAAAAACGAATTTAGCAATATTTCACTGTCAGGACATATAAAACACATTACTATGGCCCTCATTCTGACCCTGGCGGTCTTTGACCGCCAGGGCGGAGGACCGCGGGAGCACCGCCGACAAGCCGGCGGTGCTCCAATGGGGATTCCGACCGCGGCGGTAAAGCCGCGGTCGGACCGGCACCACTGGCGGGGTCCCGCCAGTGTACCGCGGCCCCATTGAATCCTCCGCGGCGGCGCAGCTTGCTGCACCGCCGCGGGGATTCTGACCCCCCCTACCGCCATCCAGATCCCGGCGGTCGGACCGCCGAGATCCGGATGGCGGTAGGGGGGGTCGCGGGGCCCCTGGGGGCCCCTGCAGTGCCCATGCCACTGGCATGGGCATTGCAGGGGCCCCCGTAAGAGGGCCCCTACATGTATTTCACTGTCTGCTGCGCAGACAGTGAAATACGCGACGGGTGCAACTGCACCCGTCGCACAGCTTCCACTCCGCCGGCTCGATTCCGAGCCGGCTTCATCGTGGAAGCCTCTTTCCCGCTGGGCTGGCTGGCGGTCTGAAGGAGACCGCCCGCCAGCCCAGCGGGAAAGTCAGAATTACCGCCGCGGTCTTTCGACCGCGGAACGGTAACCTGACGGCGGGACTTTGGCGGGCGGCCTCCGCCGCCCGCCAAGGTCAGAATGAGGGCCTATATGTCCTACCCTATATGTCATACACTGCACCCTGCCCTTTGGGCTACCTAGGGCCTACTGTAGGGGTGTCTGACATGTAAGAAAAGGGAAGGTTTAGGCCTGGCAAGTGGGTACACTTGCCAAGTCGAATTTACAGTTTAAACTGCACACACAGACACTGCAGTGGCAAGTTTGGCACATGATTATAGAGCTACTTATGTGGGTGGCACAACCAGTGTTGCAGGCCCACTAGTAACATTTGAGTTACAGGCCCCAGCACCTATAGTGCACTTTACTAGGGGCTTACTAATAAACCAATTATGCCAATCATGGATAAACCAATTACATACACATGTTATAAAGGTGCACTTGCACGTTAGCACTGGTTAGCAGTGGTAATGTGCCCAGAATAACAAAAACAACAAAATCAGAGTCCAGCACACATCAACAACCTGGGGAACAGAGGCAAAAAGTTAAGGGAGACCACGCCAAGGATGAAAAGTCTAACAGTCAGAATTATTGTTACCAGCTGGTATTGCTTCATGGCATTCAGCTTCTTATGACTTTGAACTGGTGGTAAACGGGAGCAGGGCCTTCCTGCACAGTGGGCATGGATGGAGCAGGACTTAGGGGAGGGGGAGGGTAGATTAGTGCTTTCTCTTTGGCAAAGTTAAAACTTGGCAGGTGTAGTGTCTTAGAACTGTAGGTGTTAGGACCCCATGACTGTGGGCGATCTTATGAAGGAAAATATGTAATTGATCTGGGAGATGTTAAGGTGTTGTCTTTAATGGCTATGGGATATTGAGAAGTCACTTGAATGTTGTACGCTGATGAGTAAAGATATTAACTATGAGTTCCATGTGTGGTGTGTTCTTGCTCATGCTACCAGTCTGGGAAGGATGCAACAATTTGTGACAATTAGGTGATCCTCATCACAAAGAAGTAGAACTGCTCTTCCTGAGAGTTTGCAAGGAACAGCAAACTGCTTGTGTGTGCCATGTGAGCCCAAGCTGAAACAAAGAAGCCTGCAGTTGGTGTATGTAGAGTGCAAGCTCTACTCCAGCCTGTTGAGGCGACCTGGAGAAGTTGAAGCCCTGAAAAGGGAATACCATTGGAAGAGCCTGCCACAACTTGCCAGCCAGGCTAAGAAAAAAAAGATGGTGCTGTGCCACATCAGTCATACAAAGAAAACACCAAAGGCAGTGACAGCCAGGTATGAGAAATAAATATATACTCACCACTAAGGCCAATGGTCACAACTAAAGCATCAGACACACCTCTTGAGACCTGCTTGAGCAGCCACTTTGTACAAAGTAGCAAATAGCATCCACTACGTTCTGAATCTCGCTTCGAGAGAGGAGGCACAGCCACACAGCCCATCGTTACCAAAGTCACAAATTAGAATCAAAATAGAAAAAGCTGCTGAAGTAGCGGGAAGAAGTTACCCAAACGAAGATGGAGGCAAAGACCTGGGCATAGAGGAAACAGAAAATGTGCCACTGTCAAAAGTGAAGAAGGTGCCACACAACACTGGGCCATTCCGGCGACCCAAGCTCAGGCACAGAGCCAGTACTTCCAGAAGGTGTGAATTCAAGAGCACTATGACACTGCCTGAACAGCACATGCTCTCGCCGTATGTAGAAAAAAAGGTGAAGTACACAGTAGCTGCTTTCATAAAACCTCATCCGCCATTCAGTACCACCAAGAAAACTGAATATTGGCATCAGATGGACCACGTGAATTGAGACCTTCTATGATTTCATAGATGTTCTGGAAGAAGCAAATAATGAGAACATCTTTCAATATTTAAAGGATCTCACTGGTGATGGTGTGAAAAAAGTGATAAAGAAAATCTCATAGATTAAGACTGTGTCATACTGTCAAATCAAAGAAACATTAGGAGCCAAGCTCAATCCGATGTCAAATGTTGACTACAAAAGGTACATTTTCAACCAAGCGAGACAACACATTGGTGAAACAATGGATGAGTTTGCTAAAAGACTTCATGTGCTCATCAAACATTGCAAATTTAGTGAATTTAATGATGAAGAAGCCATAAGCCTCAGAGTCATTGATGGCTGTTTGTCTGATTCATTTAAAAGATGCATGTTGCAAGAGACACTCAGGGCCTCATTACAAGTTTGGCGGAGGGGATTACTCTGTCACAAACGTGACAGATATCCCGTCCACCGTATTACAAGTTCCATAAGGTATAATAGGACTTGTAATACAGTGGGCGGAATATCCATCACTTTTATGATGGAGAAAGCCCCTCCACCAAACTCATAATGAGGTCCTCAGTCTAGAAAAAGTACTGATCGCTGCTAGAGCTGAGTAACTGGCCAAATGTCAGTCTGCAGACATGGAAGAGGGAACAACAAAAGGTGAATCGGCATTGGTCTTGAAGAGTCGACACCAGCACTACGCATAAGTCGACATCCTTGAAAGAAAGAAAGACTGTGTTTTTGATGTGGATTTAAATTTCCACATGATAATAAATGTCCAGCCATAGGACCAATGTGTCAGGGGTGCAAAAAGGAGAATCACTTCATAACCGTTTGTAAAGCAAAATGAAAACCAAGTGCATCATGGCAAGATGAGAAAATGGATGCCAGAAGATTCCAGAAGCATTCTCGCCAAACCCACGAAGACAAAAAATAACCTTAACTGCGACAGGTGGAAACTAAAACTTGATCGTCGTCAGATTCCTCCAGCAGGAGCTCCTCGATATCACCATCGAGTGACAGTGAAGAGGGTGAATGTAGAATGATCATAGATAAAAGGAAGCAATATGCAAAAGTGGGTATTGCTGCTTGCAGAGAAGACAAACGAACTGCGGAAACAAGCAAGTTGGGAAAGCAAAAGAACTCATATGGACAGCGTCACAAGATCGAACTAAAAGTCAATTATTGTCATGTGACCTTTGTAATTAACAGCTGTGCATCGACCAACATCATGACGAATGAATAAGTTAAAAATCTATCACTGGTATCACAACTCAAAGCGTTAAATAAGGTGTACATATGGGATGCTTCCAAAGTGTTGCAGAGTCAGGGATCATTCACAACGACATTGTGAAACAAGAATACATCTGTGCAGGCTTCCATTCATGTTCTTCAAGGTACTCCATCTAGTGCATTTTTACTTAGCTTTGCAACTGCTGCTGATTTGGGACTAATATCCGTCAATTACAACTTAAACACACAGTCTAAAATTGTGAAGCAGTTCCCATCACTGGTTCAGGGCCTAGGATGGCTCAAAACAATGAAGGTGCAATTTCACATCAATGAAGACATCTAACCTGTTGCACAACAGCACTGCAGAATAGCCTTTCACCTACAAGAAGCAGTCGAGAAGGAGCTGGAAGCTGAAACACAAAATTATTAAGTGCTCATCGCCCCCACGCTATAGGTGTCGCCCATAGTGGTAGTGCTGAAAAAGGACAGTGGAGGTGTTGTGCGCATCTGCGCCAAGCCAACAAAGCAATCTCGAGAGAGACATCCGCACATTGCAGACATGATCATGCAGCTAAATGGAGCCAAAGTCTTCTTCATTCTTAACCTGAACAAGGGCTACCGTCAGCTTGAAATGAAAGAAAAACTGAAGATACATTACCACTTTTACGACTCATGTTGGTTTATTTAGATACAAAATATTAAGCTTTGGAGTGTCATCTGCTGCAGAAAGATTCCAAGATGTTATACATAGGATTATGCTGGCTGTGACACGTCTTCAATTACTGTTAAACTGGTAATGGGTGTAACATGGGAGGGGCATGATATAGCCTTCAGACAAGTGTGCCAGTTACTTACAGGTGCTGGTCTCACATTATATGCAGAAAAGTGTAAATGCCAAAAAAACAAGCTCAAGTTCTTTAGACACATATTTTCTGATGGCGGGATGACTCCTGATAAAGTACTTGCACTATCAGCCGCTAGTCCGCCACAAGATGTCACCATGTTGTGGTCCTTTTGGGAATGGACAGCTATTGTTCAAGGTACATTTTGTGATTTTGCCACAGTGAGTGCCCCTTTCTGAGACCTGACAAAACAAAATGTTCAGGTCCAATGGTCCGCTAAATGTGACCCCTGTTTCAAAAAGATAAAACATGCAATTGGAAATTTGACAGAAATGGCTTACTCTGATCCTAAATTGCAAATGGTTGATGCAAGCCCAGTGGGTTGGGAGTAAACCTTGCTCAGCATAGTGGACATTCATATGCTTGCAGACACATTGTGGAGTACACCAGTCGAAGTGTGCCTGACCCAGATTGTGCCTATTCCCAGCCAGAAAAAGAAAGTTTAGTTGTGGTCTGGGCCTGTGAAAATTTTCATGTAGTTCTGTTTGGAAAGCATTTAACTATCATCACTGACCACCAGATGTTACCACTTTTGGCAATCCGAAAGCCAAGATGCCCACTTGCATTCTGAGGTGGGGGCCGCGCCTGCACAAGTACAACTTCACAATTGCGCACAAGCAATGCAAGAATCAAAACCATGCAGATTATTTCTCACAAGTACTCTTACAACAGCACAGTTCAACGCTGAAACACTACAGAGGAATAAATCAACTTCATTGTGAAGTCCAGCACACCTGCAGCTCTATCCATCAAGCATATCACTGCCGTTACCGATGCTGATAGGAACATGAGTGCCCTTAAAGACATTAGATCAGACAGTCCTGGAGACAGAGTGCTTGGCCTTTAAGTGACAAAAGTAAAGTAATGTCCAAGGTAAACTGTCCTGTCACTAAAGAAGGGATTGTGCAAAGACGATCCCAGATTGTCATACTAGTGAGCCAGAGACAGCAAGATATTGAACTCGCCCATGAAGGCCATTGTGTCTTTGTGGCCACTATGTGGGCAGTGAGAGATTGAGTTTGGTTCCCTCATTTAGATAGGAAAGTGGAGAGGGAACTGAAGAAGTGTCACTTTTGCAACTGCCTATCTCCTAAGGTGACCCAACACCCACTAACCATTTCTGATCTCCCTGTGCATGAATGGGAAAGAATTGCTGTAGACTTCTTTGGGCCCCTAGCAAATGGACACCAACTTATAGTGGTCACTGACGAGCGTTCCCATTTTCCTCTGTAGGAAGAAATGTCATCAACAACCCATGACAAGGACAACGAGTGTCTAGACAACATCTTTGCAGTACGGGGCATACCAGACACTCTTAAGTCTGACAATGGTCCACCGTTTGACAGCAAGAAGTTCAAGGAGTTTCTAGCCTGCCTTAAAAAATGTAAAACATCAGAAAAGCACATTCTTTGGGCCTCAAGCCAACGGTGTTGTGAAATGATTTATGGAAACACTGAAGCGAGTGATTCAACGTGCATTGATAAAAAGAGTTGATCTGAGTCACTCGTTATGCCAAGCCCACCATGATTATCGGTCATCTCCTCACTTCACCACAGGCGAGAATCCTGACATTCTGATGTTTGGGAGGGCAATCAGAACCAAATTACCATAGTGGACCCCCAAGCAAACCTTAAATGATAATGTGGTTTGTGCTACTGACGCAGCTCGGAAGCATCATATGAAAGCGTATGGTGATCGACTTTGTCAAACTCGAGAGATTGTGTTCAATGAAGGTGACTGGGTTCTTGTCAATCAAAAGCAGAAGCAAAAGACAGATCCTCCATCTGGTGTTGAACTTTTAAAAGTTGTGATGCACAAGGGACACATGATTACGGCGCATCGTCCAATCAAATCCATCACAAGGGACTCATCACACTTCAGACATCGATCCCTGCAAGTTCATAGGAGGTTGCTCCAACTGAGGATTCTGTTCAGACATTAGACCCTGTACCCCTGGGGTCCACCCCGGTACAGCTCAACTACCTCTTACCACACGGTCATGCCAAACTGTATGAACACGTAGGTGGCTGATCAAGGAAATTTAATGCTGCTATTTGTTCTTATATTTTTGTTTAACCCTCTTTATTTAACAAGGATGGAGATGGTGTGTCTTAGAATGTTGGGACCCTGAAACTAGGGGCAGACTGTGAAGGAAATTATGTAATCGATCTGGGATGAGATATTGAGAAGTCAGTTGAATGGTGCAGGCTGATGTGTAAAGATGTTAAATACGAGCTCTGTGTGTAGTGTGTTCTTTCACTTGATACCGGGTTGGGGAGCATATGACAGTAGGGGCCAGTGGAGAAGACTTAGCTACTCTTACAACCAAAGCCTCATGCAATTTTACCGGTCAGTAAAATCAAGTCCATTATTTTTGCACCTGGGAAAACAAGGCGCAGTAACATCAGCCACTTGTGATCAGGTAATGTAGTATTTAATGCAAAGCAGGGATACAGCTTCACCTTAATGTCTGTGTCTGTGCGTGGGTGGGGGAGAAGAGCAGGGCCGCACCTTTTGAGAATGGGAACAGTGACCACAGCAAGTCCCTGTAAAGCTCCCCTGTTCCCTGCACCTCCCCATGCTTCACTGATAAGGAGGATGTTCCTGGGTACACAGATTCTGTCGTTGCTTCACCTACATTTATATGTACAGCCACTGCTAAAGCGGCCACAAATTAGGTATTGAGGAATGGGTGCAGCCCTACTGAAACACAAAAATACAATCTCACTACCACTAGAAAACATATATCTGGTTGGGCAAAATTTTGGTCAGATGAAATACTGTCAAAGCTAAAATACTACCTGTTGTGGCAGAAAGAACACCAATACTGAAATGCTGTACAAAGAGAGTACCAGGAGAAGTATCTTTTACATTTCAGTAAATATTAACAGAATGCAGGATACAGGTATTAAGGCAGATAATGAGTAGTGTAAGTACATCAGTTACACAGCAGACTTTAAAGTGGCCATGGTGTAAATCCCGGAAGTGATAATAGCCTTAGGGGTAATTATTCCGAAGGTCATAGAGGTGTTTTTTTGCCTATGTCTGCTATGAATGGCTTAGGAGATGGGACTTCAGTGCAGGATGCCAGAAAAAAAGTGACTCGAGTTTTATGGAGGTGCCAGGTGCTTATAGTTGGACCTGCTCAACACAGTGAAGAAGCATACCTAATGGCAGAAGAGCGAAGACAATGTGTGCTTTGGGAAGGGTAAAGAAGGTGTACCTGGCTAACTTAAAGTGTTTTTCGGTGGGATGAAAGTAATATCGAGGGTCGACAAGAGGAGTCTATTACAGCAGTGCTTCAGTAGTTATGTTTAATCAGTTTGACATTTTGTGGTTGATGTGTTCCCTTTTATATGCTTAGTTGGTTCCTTGGCCAACTCATGACTGAAACAATTGTTGACTGCGGCTGGGACACATTGTGCCAACCAAACAGATCCGTTCCATGACCCACTCTCCTTTAGGTTGTCAGGAGCTGTGACAAACATTTAAAGCTTTAAACCTACTGGCTACACCAGGAGTTCAGCTGCAGCTACTCCTTTGTTGCTGGGTCATATTACTTGACAAGCTTCCTTCTTTAGAGAGACAGTTTTACAGCTTTCAAAATAAACTTTTCTAGAACATTCCATTCATTAACTTTGAGCTACTGTTTGAACGCAGGTATAGATTTCATATAAAGAGCAGTCTGATATGTTGATGGGCATACTATCTATAGAAAGAGCCCCAAAGTTTTCATTATGTGGCAACCAAAGCTTTGTAAATACCTATGTAATTAGGTTTACCATAATGTAGCACATTTGTATCATTAGGCCATCATGGCTCTCATTATGTAGGCACAATGGTTACCATCTGATTCACCCAAATTGTGAGTAAGTGTGTTGTGTGGGGCACATGACAGGAGATGGAAAGGGCTTTGATGACACAATAGCCTTGTCACTACACAATATGCAAACGGGATACTCCTTTACCTTATATCATGATTGTAATTTAAAAGAAAGTACTTGGCATCTATTTTGTTCGTTATGGCGTTGAAGAACCATCTTATGCACCTGCTTGGAGTCTGAGCATGTTTATTAAGCAAAAATATGTAAAGCTTGATATATAAGGGATAACGTACCCCATTCCAAACATTATAAGGATATTGCAAGTTGCAGATGAGTTCCATAACTATATAGAGGAACGAGACCAAAGGCTGAGTTCATTTATGAGGTTATGAAACTCAGAAGTGACTTGAAATATCCTTATCATGTACGCCAGGGTGTATTTTATGTGATATATTACAATGTCACACCTTCATGTTTCCCACAAACTACTTAAAACCTTGCTGTGCATCTCTTTCATATAAAAGAGAAAGCTTGTTTGCAAACATGAAGAATAAAAATATAATCTCTGGTACAAAATTAAACACATAAAAAAACCTGTTAGATATTTGTGGCAAACAGACACAAGAAACAGTTCAATACAAGTATTTTTTTAAATAAGATGTAATAGGTTGGAATATGTAGAGATGTGCAGAAAGATTCCCGCTCTTCTCTGAGGAGTGCAAAAATAAGCATATTCTCTACGCTTGACATTGTAAACTATTCAAATAGAGCAGAAGAAAGAAAAGCAATGTTCCCTGTTTTTAGTTGCTTTAAACAGCTGCTTCAAATATGCTCCTGACTGACCTGCTTTTACCTCGGCCGCTGGCTCTGGCAGCAAGGCATTGTGAAGTGAGGATTTGACTGTAATAACTTGTAGCTGTCGAGGTCATAATCCGCGACTGGGTGCGACATAAATTGACGATTATAAAGAAATCAGAGACTGACGTCTATACAGGGATTACAGAATCCCATGTATTTTAATGAGACAAAGCAACAAATGGTCCCCCTTGACTGCAGTGGGCATCTAATGCTGAACCCTCCCCTCAATGCATATATGCTGTGTAGACTTTTGCATGAAAGAACTATCTGAAATAGACCACAGCCTTGCATCAGGCACTTTTGTTAACAGATTCAGAATCCATAAATTCTCCGCAGTCCCGCCCCCCCACACACTCTTACACTTGTTGGATTCCAGCCTCACAGGGGGTCGCTTCCTGGTGTAACACAGACATACGAAATGCAACGCAGCCCCTCATTTCTCTTGGTATCACTGCACCCCATTATCTGTAGGTGAGCCCTATATTGCACGATACATAGAATACCACAGCTAGTCAGTCGTTCTGCAGTGAAAGCAATGTTTTTCAATTATGAGAAACATGGCAGGCTTAAATATTGTTCTAGTAAATTAAAATATATGTAGGAATTAGCCAACAAAGGTACTCTAAGCATAATTATGATTTAAGTCCTCAAATCCAGTATATTGTAAATCCAATCCGTTATAATAACCCCGCAGGTGTGCCAAAATAAACAAAGTGAAATTCCATGATTATAAAAATGTGGATAGGAAGAACTGTTCTAAAATTAAAAATACGCTTCTAAATCAGCAAAACACATGCAACCGGCCTCACAAATGTTTTCCTCAGTTTAGTGTCTACTTTGCATTCACGCAACACATAAGACGCAGAGCTCTAACAAGAGTTCCACACATCCCGAAAACTGTAAATTGGACCCACGCATAATGAATACGTTTATACACAGCAAGAGCATCACCGTCTAGAAATGGAATCACATAGGAGTGCATCGTGCCCCAGTTTCTGAAAGTGTGACATTTGCTTGCAAGTAATACAACAAAACTCAAAAAAATTGAAGGCTAGCGTCATAATTCAGTTAAATATATAACTGGTTAGTTCAGGGCAGTCTGACTTTGGGCATTTAGGGCTGGACCAATGTCGTGTTTTCAGGATATTCACATGAGATATATTTAATGCTACGAACCAAAATTAGGCTTTTACATTCACTAAGGCTTGTTTTTTTTTTAATTAAAAGTACCTTCCTATGTATCATGCCAGCATGGAGGTATCAGTCGACCGTCCATAGATATCACTATGTGCTCCAAAAATGCGAGCCAACTAATTAATGAAGAGGTCTAGTGATACCAGCAAAGTGCAGGTATATCATCTAATTTTAAGTGGGTGTGACAGACAAAAATGAATACAAAAAGTACTTCTAAGTCAGCGCAATTATCTGTAAAATGGGCTTACGTGCAACCATTGATGCCAGTGAAAGTTATACAATGGTTGCAAAGCCAGTTCCAGTATGAACAGCTAAAAGCAGAGTTTCAACCCTTTACTTGGGTTGACAGCTAGTCTTCTACAATGATTGCAGGTTTTCTGTACTCTAAAGACCCCTACTCCCCTCCAAGACCCACCATATCACACTCTCACATTGCATTACAGGCCTCCCTCCATGTTGTCTTGCCACCTAGTCTAAACTGCTGCTGCTTTCTAAACTCTGGTCCTGTTCTACATCCCTCATCTATCCTACAACCTCTCCTTATTCTAAGTTGTGCCCTATTCTATCTTCAAATCAATAAGTTTATGTTAAAAAAGGCTGTTGTTGGATTGTTAGTCATGTTGTTGCCTTCTGGATAAATACGCCTGTCAATCTATATAAAATGAATGGATTCAAAGGATCAGTGGGATAGTATAATGGTTGCACCACAGCAATGCAACAATGTAGATATTTGACAGTGCAAGACAAACTACAATATCACTCAGAGAAAAATGAGTAGAACCTATTACAGTATTGCAGTTAGTTCAACCTGTATCCCTTGGTGATTCCTCACCCTGCCAAAGCAAATGTCCTAAAGATAAATTGTGTATATCACACGTCTAGCAATTACTGAAACAGGCCATCTGGATGGATATTACAACGCATGGTGGCAGTCAAATAACCAAATACCCTGATTAAACAACTGCCTCCCTTGACAGTTTCCTATTCCCTTCCAGTCATTTTCATGAATAGATGCCTCAAACTGTTTCTCAAAGATCTATATTTATTTATTCCTAATGCAAATGAGACAAGAAGTCTTCAGGTTCCACCTTCACACCTCATGCAGTATATCAGATATGTCATCTTTCATTGAGACCCCTATGCAAATTCTATGCCACAGTGTTCAATGATTAAACTCCCCAGTAATAACATTACTCCAATGCTACAAGAAAATAACATTTTTAACCTCAACCAAGGATCCTCATGGTCAAGGCAGACATATAGTTGTGCTCAACGTGCAAGATTATCTCCCTCTTAACCTACAAACCAAACCTAATGGCAGGATTTCTAGTGACCGTCTCATCTACTATTGCAAGTGTCTTTGTAGTTGTGACTTGGACAGACAGCAAGATACGCACCTTCACTGGCACCATCAGCAATTATGCTATGAACAAAAGATATCTTAAAATGAATACAATTGACACCTGAAAGATTTGGACAATAATAAGCAGAATTATTATGTAAGAAATGTGTATTCTTGCCAACATTGATAATAAAAGGCTTCTTTGATTTAACACGTTAAAGATAATTTCCACAAAATTTCTCCTATAATTTGCGTGATATCATTCAGGCAGGTACATATAAAAGTGAATTCCAAAATATAAAGTAATGGTTGGTCTATACCTAGTCGGAAACCAAGGAATAATCAAGTGTCCTCCCCATTCAGAGAAAGACTTCTGTTGTATCTTCAAATGAACGAACACATGGCCACCTCTCAAATGAATGAAAAAGCAGAGCGTGTGCAGGTAGATATTGCTTGGTCCATGAACCAAAGACATGCAGATCATCTGGGTAAGGCAGAACTATGTACATTGAGAAGCTTTAGAAGAAATTTGACTTAGGATAAAAAGACTGACCTGGAAAACCGGAAACCCTCTGTGTAGAAAAAATTAATGGGAAAATTGTGTGCATTCAGATCAGCAATGTAAATTAGTTCCTACCGTTTTCACTGACACTTTACTTTTAAAACCATATGGGTTGTGATGAGGGAGAAGCAGCATGCATATTTATTTTCTGTTGCTGTATTCATGAGGAGTAGAGTATTGAACAATGTTTAAATCTTCCAACCCAGAGCACCACAGTCATTTGTAATTGCTTAGTATTGTCTCATATTTTCTGGCTCCTGGGCCCCAGGAGACCTCAGCCTTTGTGGCTGGCACAATCCAGAATGAAACACCTCCACTGGACACGGACCAGGGCACAAATATCCAGCATGGAAACCTTAGAGTCGGAAGGAGGAGTAAAGCTGGACACCTATTCCTGCAGAGCAGCAAAATGTTAAAGGCGCTATTGCCGGCTGATGTCATAAGTCTGTAGGTCTCAACCGTTAGGGTTTCGCAGGTAAGCATGGATTTGAAACTGAAATACCCTAAGCTGCTCGAATTTCTTTTTCAGAGTATCGATATGTGAGAAGCATATCCGAAGCAGGGTCAGAGCAGCGTTAAACACTGTTGGCCACTTTGCAGTGCCAAGCAACAATCCATATTTAAGACTACTTTTTACACTTCAGAGGTACTTTAAATGAGTTCTGATGTGTTTTCCTTCTGAAAAGCCCTTTTGACCGAGCGCATGTAATGCGCGCACTGAATTTACACAGAGAAGAGCTTATCACTGGTCCACCACCTTGTTCTCTCATTTTATTTTCATTCTCCTTCTTAAGTATGACATTTCAGTTTTAATTAACTCAACTGAACCCTGAACTGGGTTGTTCCAGCCGTCACCTCTAAGAATGAATAAATCAGGTACATAAACATGGCATATGCACCCCTGCTCTAATGTCTGCAGCAATGCTGGGCTGTATGATGGGGCCCGTGCACGGCTTAGAAATGTGCGTGTGGTGGCAAAATAAAGGGCCGTATTTATACTCCGTTTGCGCCGAATTTGCGTCGTTTTTTTCGACGCAAATTCGACGCTAAACTAACGCCAACTAACGCCATATTTATACTATGGCGTTAGAGGCGAATAGCGCCAAAGTTCCCGGAATGTGCGTCATTTTTTAGCGTGAACCCCTTCCTTGCGTTAATGATATGCAAGGGAGGCGTTCCCGTCTAAAAAATGACTCCCAGGCCTTTACGTGGTATTTATACTCCCGGGCAAAAGAGACGCCCGGGAGTGGGCGTGGCTAAAAACGGCGCATTTGCGCCGCTTTTTAACGCCTGGGTCAGGCATGGCGTTAAGGGACAAGTGGGCTCAAAATGAGCCCAGAGTGCCCTCCCCTGCCCCCAGGGACCCCCCCTGCCACCCTTGCCCACCCCAGGAGGACACCCAAGGCTGGAGGGACCCACCCCAGGGACATTCAGGTAAGTATTTTTTTATTTTTTTTTAATAATTTTTTTTGGCATAGGGGGGCCTGATTTGTGCCCCCCTACATGCCACTATGCCCAATGACCATGCCCAGGGGACAGAAGTCCCCTGGGCATGGCCATTGGGCAAGGGGGCATGACTCCTATCTTTACAATGATAGGAGTCATGTTGATGGGGGATGGGCGTCGAAAATAAATGGCGCAAGTCGGGTTACGACGATTTTTTCGACGTAACCTGACTTGCCCCATTTTAAGACGCCCATGCGCCATTTTCCCCCTACGCCGGCGCTGCCTGGTGTACGTGGTTTTTCTCGCGCACACCAGGCAGCGCCGGTCTGCTTGCGCCGGCTAACGCCATTCAATAAATACGGCGCCCGCATGGCGCTTCAGAATGGCGTTAGCCGGCGCAAAACTTTTTGACGCTAAACTGCGTTAGCGCAGTTTAGCGTCAAAAAGTATAAATATGGGCCAAAGAGTTATGCCACCACAAACCTGAGATGAGAACATCTCATTGGATGAACACTAAAGGCAATTGGGCTGGGAATTTTTTTCAATTCAAGTTTATGGTACATTTTGGTTTGACAAAACCTTATTAAACACATGTACAAAGCAGGATAAAATGCAATACATCACCCAAAACAGAAAATGTACTACAGGTAAAATATTTATGATAAATCATGCCCTACGGAGGCGGTATAATGTATTTTTTTTAAAATGAGACTAACACAATAGCATAAAATATTATTACCTATCTGCTAGAAGTGTGCGTATAACACATTTAAAAAAATCATACACAAACACAACATATTATTACTAGCTTTCAGACAACGTGCAAATACCAGATACATTTATTAAGCTATTGCCAGTGAAACCTTTTTTATTTAACTCTTGAGGAAGGAAAATAATATGATTTACCTCTTCCCTTACAATATTGTACAATTTTCATGAGTGGCCGGAATGTTCCAGTTTCTACAACAGGATATACGCTAGCATGGTTGGTGACACATTTACTCACAACTAAATTACTTTATTTGGGACCACAGTATCCCTGAAAACAGCTATCTAGGTAAAGGCACCTCTGCTGCACCCTTTAACTATGGTCGAAACTCTTTGCATTTAACCTTGCCGAAAGCATTGTGACATAGCGGGTAAAATTAAATACATGATGGATCCGCAGTATAGAATGAGGGACAGTCCAATGTGCTAGGTTCTGTATCAATGCGTTGTGCAAAACACTTATATCAAGTTCAGAACCGTATTATACAAACGATACTAACTTTTAATTTCTGTAGGTGTGTCACGCAGTGCTGAGCTTGACACACATGTACCCTGAAAATCCATCCTTCGAACGCTCTATATAACGTGAAACAGCTTATAGGCGATCATACCGATGCTACAGGCTAAACTAACCTTCTAGGAATGCAGTGGAAACATTTTCTCATTTAATTGCCTCGGTAAAGTATGCCAGAGAATGTAAGCTCTTCCTTGACCTTTTTTGTTGCTGCTCGTAAGCAGTTATGCAGAGAAAACATATTTAGATAAAATATGTAATGTTCAGCAACACCATTTGGATAGAATTTCACACCTAATTAGAAGTGCAGGGCTGGTGTTGATATTTAATTTAAAAAGACTCTTCGCAGCTTAGCCTGGAGCCTCCAGCCTTACAAAGAAATGAGCAGTGATCCTTCTTTTCTGGCTATTAATGTGGGATTTCATACCTCCAGTACAGAGGGTGATTACCATCTAGCAAAGTGCAGGCTTTTTTTGCTCCGAAAGCTCTCTCCATGAGTCCAAACTTTCACTGTTCATAGTCATATGGCAGGACAGAACAGGTGTGTAGCCAAAGATTTCAAACTTTTCTCAAGGTGCCCGACTCACCATAGACACCCAACACTGCGAGAGAGAGTGTCAGGGGCACCCAAAGAGGGAAGCACTCAAGAAAGGGCACGGAGACAAAAGCATGGGCACCAGGGCAGGGACACCTGAATACATGCACTAGATCAGTACTGAATTTGTAAAAGCATGAGTGCTGGTGCCCACAATTCTGTTCAGAAAGCCGCTGCCTTTGTGGCCATTTTTTCCGTCTTTCTCTTCCTCCAGCTTTCCGAATTGTGTGTTATTCCCTCGCCTACTGTCAGTATGTTTCTGATGCAGAAAAAATAAGTGCTGGTCTCCAAAATTGAGTGCCGATGGCCATCGCTAGCAATCACCGGCTCACATTAAGCACTGCACTAGATGCAGAAAGACGCACTCACACCAGGGCAGGGAATTTTAGACATGAAGACTGGGACGGAGAGCAGGGGACAGTACTAGCAGAGAGAGGCACATAATGTGGTTGGAAGTCATAGACACATAAAATGAGACACAGGCACGTCTACCAACAACGGAACGGGGAGACATGAACCTTGGGCAGAGTGCCACAGATCTGGGTGCAAACACAGCGATGTAGAAACATTTATACAGACGCTAAGAGGGACATGGGCGTAGGGAGATATGGACACTGTCACGGAGATACACGAGCATCATAACACAGAGAAATAAAATGAAATTCCCCACTCAGCAAACTAGCACAACCCATGTGGTCCTCAGTGCCTGGGCCGTTAGTTGACCCTTTGCTTTACAAAAACAGCTAAAATAATACAAAACACAAGGAACTGAGAAATATATAGCAGTGCACACTAGAGTGAGAAGATTCTATGACCAATACAGGGATGATAAGTACAACAAATCCTGCTAATATCTCCTGAAATCCTTTCTCAGTCTCTAGGAGCAAATGTCTTGGATATTTCACATTCTATACAAACTTCAATTTAATTGGACTGTCTTAGGACAAGAAAGGTTGAGGTTCATATAAGAGGGGTTTGTAAGTCCACCTCGTGCCAGGAGTTCAAAATCATGGCCACCTCTAGCAAGGTAAAATTGATAAAGCTGCATGTTGATGACACCATTAATTCACTACATTAGACAGACCCGCCCGGATGTTGCGGCATGTAGTGCTAAATTCTAAAAGTAAAAAAAAAACAATGTTTGCAGTTCATAAATTCAGTTTTGTGTCATTTTATAGCTTTTGATTTCCTCACTTTCCTAGGGTTGTTGCATGCGTCCATGGCTCCAGGATCCAAATTATGCAGTAATAGACTAATCTTTAATTTAATTGAAGTGACTCAACCCACAGCTACCAAAATGCATTTGTTTCACAAACACTAGCCATGCACGTGAAACATAGTATTTTGACTTTACATAGAGTCATCTGGTTACTCTACCCATACCTGATGCCCTGCCACCTGAGAAACAGATGACAACATCTGGCCTTCTACACTAATGGTAAGCCACCGACTGAGCAAGTAAACAAACCCTGTGACACAAATGTGCTCCCAATAACCACTTCTAGTAAATTTGGGGGGAGAGGAGGGAGTACTCTTAAAATATCTCATTGTAATTATACTTTGAGAACAATTGTGGCAGAAATCAGAAAAATAATGAACATTATAGTGATAGAGTTAAATCGTACAAACCATTGCAAGAATATTTTCCCAGTGATGCTGACCATTACTAATTAGTTTTTTGACTGCATGACCGATGCAATACATTGATGCAATTCTAACTTGGCAACGTTCTAAACCTTCCTTGTCCACTACATGTAAATGACACAACCTTTATTGGAAGCATTATCATTAGTTATTTCTTTCTTTGGTCCAAAACGTACAAGAGTCACTCAGATTAACCCGCCGTCATTGTTAAAATCCGAAGTAGCTCAGTTTTCCAGATGAGAGGAAAATAGACTATTTTCCCTCTATATTCATAAGGCACGCCTTCTGCTCCACGGGCTACTTATAACGCAGTTTGATGATGTTATCAGTTCGTCCGTTTCTCATTTTGCCTGACAACTGAGCTAAGCGATAGGACATTTTTAAACAGTCAAATGGAATTCTGACATTTAGTATATTATATATGCTCCCTTTCCTGCAGCTACTAAAAGAACTTTGCATTCAATTATACCCACAGCAAGTAAAACCCCAATAAGGGAACTCATTCTCTGGTCTCCTTTCTATCTGCACTGCCAGACATCTAGGGGCGGCTTCTCCGTTAGGACGGAGGAGCGTCGCCCCCCGCCAGCAGCAGAAGCTGCAAAACCTTCATAACGAGGGGATAATAAACTATGTATATTATCCCCTCGTTGTGAAAGGGGCGGGGCATCTGGGGTGAGGAGCTGTGAGGGGGAGTGCTCAACACTCCCCCTCACTGAGCATGTATGTTTGGCCTGCCGGCTTGGCCAAACACACATGCACTGTGTTGCTGGGCTGGAGAGAGCCTGCACAGGCTCCCAGTCTGCCTGGGAGCGCCCAGCCAGAGTGATCCCAGGCAAAGCAGCGTCAGGATTAGAGAAGGGCAGGCTGGGAGCATGGCATGGGACCACACCGAAAAGGTAAGTGTTTTAAAAAAAAAGGTTTTTCAAATTTAATTTTATTAAAGTTTAGGTGCCCTGCCACCCCCACTTAGGGCGTGCGCCGCGCCCGCCCTGCTCCTTTCGAGCGAAGCGGGCCGTGGCTTCAGACATCACATTTTTAGAAAGAGTTTCTAAAACCAAGGGTGGATTCTGAGCCATCTCAAAATTCTGAAGCACATTAACATGTTCAGCTCTCACAGACTCGCGGCGAGCCATTTCTGAAAAGAGAATGGTAAAAGATGTACCCTGGCTAAGCCTCCTGTTTTATTAACAGTTGTGTTTTCTTAAGTGTTTGATGTTTCTTTTCAACAAGAAAAGTAAATTACTGTACAGTTAATACCCTTTACGTACTGGGGTCATTTGTGCAAGGTGTATTGAGCTGGTAGTTTAAATGTGTAAAAACTACAACAACAATACAAAATCAGCATTTTGCTGTTTTGAGTACATTCAGAATATTAGTTACCAAAAAGAAATAAATACAGGAATTTGTCCCGCTCTTGTTATCTAGAGTATGCTTTTTCGAATTTTACAGTCTTTTGTTCATATGACGGCAAGAACAGAGGTTTGATGTTATGATTCATAAGAGAAGCAGACTACCAGTAAAGGAACAAAAGAAAAAGCGAAATTTACAGTAGAGCATTAGAAGCTGGAAGCACTCACAATGTTGGTGTATATCACTAATCGTACGTGCATCCATATTCTCGAAGGGCAGAAGGAGTGTCAGGCATATCCTGCCCTTGGGAAAGGTGTGCACACTACTGACATAGTTTGACAAGGACACCCAGGAAACAGCAAGACTTTGCATACAGTGCTAAAGAGGTCCTCTTACCCTGCTGCTTGCAGAAATCCTAGTGATACTTTATATCTTTTAGCCAATATCAAAATTGTACTGTCTTTCCACTGAATTTGTGATTTTTTTTGTAATCTGCTATTTGCCTGGTCAGTTTTCTCACGTAACTGTTTTGGATGTACCACAGTGACGGATATATGCATCAGCATATTAGAGATGCCCTCATCAACAATTCCAAAAGCACATTTTTTAAGACATAAAATATTTTAATGTCACCATGATATTCGGACTACTTATTAACCACATGTACGGTTAGCTTAAATATTGTTTTTCAGTCCGAGTGTTAGCCTATACTTACATAGTGAAAGTGGAATTGAGGAGGTTATACACTAAAGTTTGTAAGCCTATAGGCTCTCTTGTAAAGGGAAGGATATGAGCCCTAAGAGCCTTTCATTTAAATATTATTCCATATGATTGTTGAAATAACAGTAGTTCCTGTGGGCTTTTATTTTATGTCCCTGCCTCCATTATTTTCTATGGGATGGCGTTGCAGTACTCTTGCTAAGATCACAATGATTATTGTTATTGGCTGAGTGGTACAAAGCAATACACAAGTTCAGTTATAGATGTGTGTTTCTAAGTCACGTTTTCTTTAAATCATTATCCCCACATCCCAGTTCCCTATCCCAATCCTTAAGAATGATGATCCTCCTTCCTTGTAGACTGAAGCACTTGCTAACTAGCGATCAACAATAAAGTTCACCTAAAAGAAAAAACCTCCACATAGGCACCAGACAAACTTTCCCTGTTCCCTTCTTGTTTTGTTTCCTGATGTATAATACTCAAATTGGTCCCTGCTGGACTTGGACCAGGAGAAATTGGTCCCTAGGGTGTCTGCAGTAGTCCAAGACTAAGTAGAGTCACAGGAGGGCACCTGATGCATGTAAAGAATGTAGTTGGGTGGATTTTGGGCCCATATGTTCCTGCAGGATTGGCTCAGTACGAACTTGCATTCCCCTGCTTCAAGAGATGATGGCTTTTTAGATTTGGATAGCGACTGTATGATATGGACGGGATGCAGGGCTGGAAAGCATGCTGAAATAAATGAATCATTGTGAGGCCTAAATTATTTACTGCATTTTGTAGTACAGTTAGACCTATTTACTAAAACAGTTACTCACTAACCTACAAAGTTCAACATCTCCAACTCTCGTATCTTTTTTGTGCATAGAACTTCCCCCCCAACTGTGGTGACTTTTGTACAAGTAGATGTACGTTTTGGTAGTTAATGTGGGAAGGACATGATGAAGTGGCTGGAAATTGGAGGATACTTACTGCTAAATGAGAGGGGTTAAGGGAAGCATAATGAGAGGTTTAGGGCGGTTAAATGAGGGTTTTAGGGAGGGACACGCAAAAATGAATAAGCCAATTGCTATTCACAAATTACAAATTTCTAGTTACTGTAGCCAAAAAAGACCCCAAAAAGCTAGCAAATGTACTCAGGTTGGAACTCAAGTAAGTCCAGTAACACACGTGGCCAACACCATCCCATAGAAAATAAAGAAGGCAGGGACATAAAATTAAAGCCCACAGGAACTAATGCTATTATTAATTTAAAAAAATATAAATACATTTCATTTATTGTTGAAAATGTATATGTTAATACAGCAAAATGATTAGTTTTGTTATAAAATATGGTAATAAATGAAACAAATAATACAAAAATAATTAAATGAATGTCAAGGTAATTGTGTACACACCCATTAATAATTTGTAATATTTAATGACTAAATATACATTTTATACTTCAGGTGAGGAAATTGTTTATTTAATATTAAGAAAACCGATTTTTATTTTATTTGATGTATTCAAAATATTTAGGTTTTTAATTCAAAATTAAGTTTATAATTCTTTAATATTTTTGTATTTTGTTCTACATTTGAAATGTATATTTTAAATTGTTTTTGCATTATTATTTGCATGATAAATATTTTTTACTAATCTTTGTAACTCTTTGTTATAGCTTCCATAAGACAATCTACACCCCAGTGATGGAGATGTCTTTCTATATAGGATCCACCCCTAATTCCAGGGGGCAGGAACATAAAAGTGTAATCTTTCATTCATAAATGGTGAGTAGCCAAAAGTGGTAGAGTTTTCAAAAAGGTAAGAGTAAATTTACCTGTTGTAACTCTGCAGATGTAAATTTACTTTTGTTAATAGGGTCCAGAGTCATTTCTTATGAACCGTTCTTTTACACTCCTCACAGAAATAATTCTCAGACCTTGTACAACATACACAGAAGTAAGCCACGGGAGTCTGGGATCAAAGATGCAGCCCATTATTTAATAAACCTTCATAAAGGGTCAAAAGCCAGGGAGGGAAAACTCACCCTCTTCTGTCATGTGTAGCAGCACACAACTCTCAGAAAGGGAGGAGGGGACAGAGCTAAAGAGGAAAATAAATGGCAATAATTCAGCTTACTTGTCATATCTCTAGTAATTTCAACTTTCCATGTGCTAAATGTCCTGGCATACGGGAGAACACATACTTGAGCAATATTAAAATGTAATGTCAATATATTTGGCACAGCACAGTTATTGTTTATAGGTAATGTTGATAGAATGGAAGGACTCATGGCAGAAGGTCAATTTCTTAGTTTATGTCAAAGCTGGATACATGAGTGTCTGGCAGAAAGAAGTAGGGATGCCATCCAATGACACTGATGATATTCAGGATTGGCTGTAATAACCTAAGACTGAGCTACTTTAGACCACGTAAGAGCACCCCTATTCTTAAGATTAGTCATTGAACATACGACAACATTTATGTGAATTTATTTTGTTATCGCTGTCAATTCTCAATCCTTTTGGGGTTTTACAGCGGTACATCAAAACTAGCTCTATGAAGAAAAACAACAAGTAATACGTAATCTAAACTATTAGTGGCTTACAGCAAAAATAATAAAAGAGTGTAACTAGAAGTAGAAGTAAGAAATCCCAAACCCATCTGTAAGCATGGAACATGACTGTCCACCCATCAGTGAGTTACCAGAGGTTAGATGTAATACTCCTCTATCCCTTCAATTAGAATAATACAAGAAAAGACAGGGGCCAGAGTCCTTGCATCTAATGGCAGGAGGGTGTCGTAGTGGCTCTACAAGAGATTCTTCACTCAGGAACTGCACTTCCCCGATATTAGAATCCATGGATCTCCATTCAGAGGCCTGGTGGGAGCTACCATATTGTTAAACGTTGAGTGTGACGCTCTCTGTAACTTGGTGTAGGTCAACATTTTGCACAGACGCACATCAACACAGCATCTAGATCTTCAACAGATCAGGGCGCTTATTCTGTTATACACTCGAAAGGGACAACCCACGTGTTCATACAGCCTGCTCTGTAATTTTACCACTGGGTTACCTTGTTTTGGAGCTACAAGGCAGACAGGAGGAACACATCTGACCTGCGTGTTACACTTGCACGCTGATTGCATTAATGTTCAAACGCACATGTAGTAGTCTGTGTTTGTCTACCTTGGTATTTTTCTTTTTTAATCAATAACGATAGCGAGTGCATAATATATTCCACTCTTTATCTTTAATAAAATGTAGGCTTACTGTCACATAAGCTTGGCAAATCATCATTGTATTTCATAGCCGCAGCTTGGAGTATGCATGACATTTTCCCAAGCTAACAGAAGCTATTTAATTATGGAGAAACATGATATCCTGTTCACAGGATTCATTACCAGTAGAGAAAAAAACTGAACAATTCCTGTTTCGCAAATCGAAAAAGTCAAAGGAAAAAAATGCCTACTTTTATTGCCATAAGCCCATGTCATGATACTGTTTGAAAACTACAAATATAAAATAGACTTTATTAAACCATAAATGTACCAATGCATCTCAGAAACATTTGCAGTCTGATGTCTGTGGGACCCTGTTTTCAGGATCGTAGGGAAATTGAAAACCTGGCCCAGGGTGCATGGGCAGTGAGTCCTGGGGCACCATTTCTAAGAAATCTTAATCCACAGAGGTGAGGCACAGTTGAATCCTTGACTGTGTCTAAAATCACAGGGGACCCAATTGACAAGCCGCCAACTGAGATGGACAGAAAAACACTCTTCTAATTTTATTCCAGAGTTAAAAGCACGTACTAGTTCGTGTTGTTCTTCTGTCACCCCACATTCCAGGCCCCGTGACCAATGAACTACCCGCGGGGTCCTCCTTCCTATCCACCCAACTGCAGCACTACATTTCGCTCTGAGTTAGGCAAGCAGGGCAAGCTTATGAAGGAATTTTCGACCCTTTGGTCTTCTCACCACTCCTAGTAAACAGGTGATGGGTTAGGAGAACCTCTCTGGCTGTGTCCTCTTTAATGTGCGGTGCTACTTGTACCCAGTAAGATTGGACCTCCGCACAATCCCATTCTAGATGTAAGAAGGTGGCACTCAGTTTCCCACAAAATTAACATTTAGCCTCTCTGCAGAGCTCAATTTTGTGTAGCTTCTGATGCATCATATAGGTGTGGTGTAAAAAATGAAAATGAAGTATTTTGAATCTGTTATTACAGGAGACAGAGCACACCAGCACATCCACCCAGTTCCATTGTGAATCCACAACTGGTTCACCCAAGTCTCTCTCCCAGGCTCTCTGCACTGGAAAGGGGCATTTTTGTATGTCTTCCCGAAGCGCCTTATAAAACAAGGTGATTAAGTGTTTTCACTCCCCCCACTCAAGATGACCATTAAGGCCCTCCGGGGGACCACCAGAAAATCCATCCATAGCTCATTTGCCGCTTTCTCAAATCTAGCATAATGTACAAACTGTCCGAGACCCACCCCAAATGTGTCCTGGGCATTCTGGGAGGAGATAAAAAGCCTGTTGTGGTACAAGTCTCCCCCACAAGACATCCCCCTGGCTTCTAGCTCTCCACAGACATGTCTGCGTCCATTACCCTGGAGGGCTCTAGGTCCCATAACCGTAGCCACCTGGCAAAGGGTGCTGCAATATAACCTTCCATACCATCTTTTCCCATAAACCAGCCGTGTGCCTAACTAGGTATAATAGGGGGTGCGCTGACACATCAGTATTCAGGGTAAGGAGTCTCCACCTGCCTGGATCCCCAACAGCCTCTTATGCAAATTATCGGAGTCTGCCAACCACCGAGGGCCATGCTGCAGGTGTGTGCATAGTAATAATACTGCATTTCCAGCACAGCTAATCCCCTATCTTCTAGATCCATTCTGAGAACTGACAGTGACACTCTGTTGGTATCCTTGATATGGGTGGGGAGGCGCAGCAGTGTCTAATCGGTGGAAAAATCTGGTCTCGAGCGGGAACAGGGAGTTTTGTACCAGATACAGGCACCATGGGAGAAAAATCATCTTTGCTATAACTACCCTGCCAATCACGGATTATGGGAGCCTATTCCAGAAAGCTATGAAGCCCTGTCATCCCTTTAAAACACTGTCCACATTCCTGAGCTCGTGTTCAGCCTCAGTGTGTGTGACCCAGATTCCTAAGTATCGGAACCCTCCAGATTCCCAAGGGAGCCCCACCGATGGCAACTGAGTCTGAGGTCACCGCAACAGACACCTCAGGGGGAACAGAAGGGACTTACAAATATTGATGTGAAGGCTGTAGACCTCGCCAAATGTTTCAAGTAAGTGCATTAGGTAGGTGCTACTTCAGGAGGGAATTTAACATAAACAAAAGTGTCATTAGCTTACAAGGAAACTATATATGAGGTGGTGCCCACCTGAATACACCAGGGGCCAATTTCTTTTGCGGCAGTAGAATGAGGAGTTCGATGGCCAACGCAAAAAGGAGGTGGTGAAAGGGGACACCCCTGGCGGGTTTCCTTTCTGACCATCCATGGCTCAGATAAATCCATCCCGCCCTACCTCAAATAGAGGGTTCAATATGTAATAGTTGTATCCATGCGCAGAAGTTGGGTGCAAACCCCATACCTTTTAAGACCGCTATTAAGTATCCCCATTCCACTTTGTTGAAAGTGGTCTCTAAGTCGAAGGAGACCAGCGCAAACTCATCTTCCCTGTCCGCAGTTTTGTGTAGAATGTGCTCAAGCCTAGGCAGATTGTGGGTGGTGCTGCTTCCGTCATAAACCAACACCGGTCCTCAAGCACCAATTTTCAAAGCACCTTCTGTAACCTAGATGCCTAAAACTTGCACAGTATCTTGAGATCCGAATTAAGCATGATGAGGGACCCTTATAAAGATAGATCCGCCGCCTCCCTCCAGGTTTGAGCATTAAGCACACTATCCCCTCTCGTAAGGCCGCAGGCAAGAACCCTCCTGCCAGGAGCCTCCAGAAAGACCTCTATCAAATGTTCCTTGATGAGCGCGGAGTACATCTGAAAAAAGTCTATGGGAAATCCCTCCCCCACTGGGAGCCTTGGATCTATTAAGTGATTCTATGGAGGTCCCCAGATCCTCTAACCTGATGTGGAGGTCCCCAGATCGTGTAACCTGATTTCCTCCTCCAGATCCTGCACATGCTCGTGCCTCATCTATGGTAGTCTTACCCCTGCCAGGAACCTGTCTCTTGTCCTCCCTATGTCTTTGGGCCCTGAGCTGTATAACATTTTAAAATGCTCCAGGAAGGCAGCTAGTTTATCCTGCCGTTGGGTCTGTACCTCCCACAAGCATTCTTTCTATGTAAAATAGGGGGTATCTCTGTTTTGTGCCTAAGAATCCAAGCCAACAATTTACTTGATTTGTCCCCTTCCCTAAGCAGTAACTGGCGATATGCTTTGAGACCCAACTTGTCTAGAATATTCCAGATGCTGTGCATTTCCCTGTGCACCCTAAGCATTGCCGCGTGCACTTCAGCTGAAGCCACCTCACAATGCTGGAGGTCGGCAAGTCTGCCCTCCTGCACCTTGAGATCTGCTGCTAAGCGCTGCTGCACTCCAGAGACCATGCCCATACATTGACTCTTCATCACTGATTTGAGGGCCTCCCACTCGACTGCTTTCATATCCATGGTACCCCAATTCTCATTTATATAACTCTACAAAGTCGCCAATAGACTCCCAGCAGGCAGCATCAGCCAGGAGGTCAGCAGGCATTTGTCAGTACTCACGCCCCTTAGGTGTGTCCAGTCATCGAAGTGACAACAGTACTAAGGCATGCTCCAACAAGATGCCTTAGGTGCAGCACTGAGGTTAATATTGATTCATGCCCTCTACCAGGAACCTACCCAGGCAACTGTAGGTGTTATGTGTCAGTGGGTGGCAGGTATAGTCTTGACTCCGCGGGTGTAGAGACTGCCAGACATCCAATAGGCCAAGACTAGTCATCGCTGTCTGTAGGGCCCCCACCATCAAGGGTTTGGTTCCCCTCCTGGGCGGATGTCGATCCTCCTCACCTTCCAATATACAATTGAAATCTCCTGCCTATAGTATGGGTAAACCCATGCCGTCCCCCAAGAGCCCCTGCATTTTGCTACAGAAGAGTTGGCCATCAATATTAGGAGCATAGGAATTCAGTATAATGATTTCCCTGAGATCCATTGTGCCCCGCACCAACAGATAATGCCCTTCCATGTCAGCTTCGCTGTAGCTGTTCGTGAAGGAGACCTCTGGAGCCACCCACACAACCACCCCTGGAGTATGAGGAGTAAAAGACTGAGAATAATTGTCTCCTCCATTTCTTGCCCAGTTTCTGGGTCGCAGAGCCCATAAGGTGAGTTTTTTTAAGACAAGCTATTCGTACTTTATGACGTCTAAGGAAGGAGTGGATGCTGTATCACTTTGAATAGTCCCTTAGCACGCTAACATTTCATGTAATAACATTGTACTGATCAGCCATGTGGTTACAGTGGTGAACAGTGTAACCACCCTTGCCTGGGCCATTCCTCCTGTCATATGCCCTCCCCTTAAGGGAGTCAATGTGTCATCTGTAGCTCTGCACTGAAATAACAAAAAAGGGACCCCCCCAACCATGGGGTCACAACACATCAACAAACCCAAAGCGCCCCACCCTGGATGAACTGCATTTCAACAACTCACTATACTGCAAATCCAATTCCGTTCCCACTTTTAGGACCCACAGCCTAACCCCTCCGCCTCAGCCATGTCCTACCACAACATGTGGAGGGTTATCACTGATTCCCCATACAAAATGAAATGCCAACACAAAATGCAGTACTGTAAATTTGTTGGGCCCATGCATATCTGCACCCCTCATGAGCCGCCTATCCTGTAAAGAGGAGAACATTATTAGTTAGTCAGTGCCACTCCAGATTACAACACCAAACCAACATTTCAAGCTTCAGAATCAACTGGGGCTGCTGGAGTCTCCTCTGTCCCCATCACCTCCGCCGGCACTCCCACCAAGGTCAGGGCCATTGTGCCATATTCCTGAAAGAGTTCTTGGGGGGGAGGAGGTTATGGTGTCCACCAAGGGGGATTGCTCGTTTCCAGGCACAGTCTCCATTCTGTCCCTTCAGAAGGCACCATCAGTTCATCCACATGGTGACTGAAGAAGTGAGAGCTGTCCCAGAGATCATCCTCACACGGGAGGGGTACAGCAGCATGTAGCAGATGCCCATATCTTGCAGCTTGGCTTTCACTTCGAGAAAAGTTTTCCGGGCTCCCTGCACTTTTGTACTGTAGTCAGGGGAAATAGAGATCTTCTGATTCTCGAACGTGCAGTGTCAGTTTCCCCTGGCCACTCAGAGGTCACAATCCCTGTTTTTATAATTTGAGATGCAGGCAATAATAGCACTTGGCAGTGCATCAGGGAGAGATGGAGCCACCAAGGCACGATGTGCTCTTTCTACGGTGAACGTGGGGGACAAACCACTTGATTTCAGGATGTCATGGATCCACTGTCCAACAAATTTCTCACTTGCCCCGCTTGTTCCAGGAACCACAGGAGTCTGACACTGTTGCTGCGCAACCTGCCCTCTGCGTCCTCCATTCGCACCTCCAAGGTCCGAGTTCGGAAAGAGGCCTCCGCTATCTGCTTACATAAGGCAACCACTTCAGTCCGGGTCTCGTCTATAGTGCCTCAGCCACCCGTACCTTGTCTGTCACTTTGTGGAAGACTGTACATAGCAGGTTCGCCTCAAGGGCCACAGACTTAATCTTGTTTTCTAACAAAGTTCTAGTGTCCCGAATGGCCGTCAGGAGGACAGCTCTTGAGGGTTCCCCAGCAACGGGACTCATGATCCTTGTCCCCCCAGACCGCAGTTTAAGGGGTATGCCGCTGGGAGGCGGTCAGCGGAGTTGTATTGTGCTCCATGGTGTTCCCTTGCAGGGGTCCAGGCTGTCTATTCTTCCGCATTTAAAAGATCCTGGCGGCCGCAGCTGGTGTCGGAGCCGGAGAACTGGGCCCTACTAAAACCTCGGTTGTCCATTGATCAGCCTCTTCTGTCTGCAGTCAAATGCTCATAAATAGAAATGCTGGAATACCAGGACAGAGGAGCATGGGGGGGCTAACATGCACAGCAAAGGAAATGGGGAAAGAGAAATGATGACAACGTGAGAACACAGGTAGGGGGAAATAGAGAAAACGTAATGGGAGAAAGGAAAGATAAATGATGTGTAGACAGAACAAGGAAAGGAAGGAGGAAAAAGTAAGGGTGGGAGGAAGGAGACCTGGAGGAAAATAAGAAAGAAAGGGAGAAAGTTAGAACTGAAGGGTGAAAGAAGCACAAAAGATTGAATGCAGGGAAGATGAAATGATGGATGGAAGAACAAAAGGATCAATAGTTGAAACGGTGAACTGATGGAAGTATGAAGAACGAACAGATGGAGAAAGGGGAAAGGATTGATAGGTGAATGGATGGATGAACAAATGGATGTATCGGTAGGTGGATGAGTGAACAGATAGATATGTATGGATTTAAATGGACATATAAATGGAGGAGTGTACAGAAGCGTAAAAAGGTGGCTGGCTGGAAGGATGACAAAGTGTGGAGGGACCTCTTCTAAGGAGAATCTTCTCACTTCCCCTGCTCAGTGTGAATAGATGTATGGTTCAAGTGGGGTGTATTTTAATTTTTTGCTTACTCTCTCGGGTAAAGGCCAAAGACTGTTGCCTCTTCTCTTCTAAATAAAGATACCTTATAGGTCGAAGTAAAATTCATTTCAAGTTTGTATTTTGAAGATGTACGTAATCAAGGTCAAAATACCCACATTAAAATAACAGAATGTCATCATTTCGCACACTCCATGAGCAGTGACCTAATGCAAAATGATGCCCCTCTACCTTCAGAGTGTAATGAGGGGGCCCTGAGCCTCCTATATCTCACATATATTTATTGGCCGTGGGCTATATGTGGGTCCCCTGAAGGGTTGGGGCCCCTGAAGTGTTAGGGCCCCCTGTACTGGAAGGTCTGCATGGAGCTATGCTACGCCTGTTTTTAAGATATCATCAATGTGAATTTTTATGATTTATCCGGTCAATGTAAATAAGGACTAATGGCAGCTTTGAGAAAAGACAAGAACTCTGTCCTCTACTATCCAACCGTGCTCAGTCCCACTTTAAGGGCTTTCTAGAGAAGGGCAGGGCTACTGGAGTTATGCAAAGTGGTGGCAGCAGCATTTTCGTCTTAATTATATAATTGCCTTATTTGATACATAATTCATTATTTGGTGCATGATATGTAGATGTCACCTCAAAAATGTGTTTCTAGCTCAAACAGATCAACAGCACCAAAATGAGGTTCTGCCCACTGACCGTCCCTGTGCAAAGGTAAACAATGAGATTTCAGTTTCTGGTATCTGAGAAAAGAAGCTTCTTTAAGTGTTAAAATGACATTAAAAAGTACAACTCTGCCGAGACAGTATAAGTATTGAAATAACCCTGTCACAGAATGTATGCATTATAATGCATATTTTGTCTCTTTTGTCACATAATGTTGGCAACTGTGCAACATAATTGGCCCTCCACTGCTACATAATTCCAGTGGCCTTGGGTAATGGACAAAATGACTGAGCTTGCCTGTCTGTGGTAGGGAGGTTGTGCTCTGCCCCCAGCCTCTCTGGCTGATGTTCACATTAGGAGCCCCTGCCTGTGGCATTGCTGGAAGGTTCTGCAGTAATGTATGTGTGGAAGGAATTGACTTAATACCCAAATGTTCTGACAGAGCAGTGTCCCATCAACAGAGTCCCTATGCAACACGTCAGATAAAGAGCAGCCTCACAAAACATCTATATCTATTCTTGATTTGGACCCCGAAGTTATTTATTTCTTTAAATGTATTCTTGTTCAGTTGGCTCTTTACACACAACGTGATATGCACATTTGTCTGGCTGTCGCCCTGCTTCTCAGACCAAGCTACTAAAAAGAAATCACGTTTCCTTTTATGGGTTACTTTATGCTTTCAATGTAGGATGCCAGTTTCAGCTCATATCAAGATTGTCGCTCTCTCCCTCATTGCCTAATAGTTAGACTCTCTTCAGTCAGAGTCCAATAACCTGATATGAGAATGCTCTCTTCAGATACGGCCGCCAATGTGCCACTCTTGAGCAAATATTGCAACAGACACCATGTTACCGTGCTGTTTTCTACATTTCTACCAATACAAACCCACCAGCTGTTTGCAGGCAGTGATGATGGAAGGATGTTCTGTCAGTGGTTTGATAGTGTGACAGATAGGGTACAATGTACCTAACTCACATTGTTTGGAAAATGTAAAAAGCCCATGGAAATAGTAAAAGGAGCTCAATTTAGGGGTCTGCTATATTTTACCATTTGAATATGGGCCTTATTAACCTTACAAAATTGTTTTGAACAATTATTAGCACTGCAGACTTTAATTATTCTCCAAAACCAGCGTTTTATAGGTCTAGAAACCCTACTGAAAAATTACTTTTTTCTCACCGTTGCTATTTTCATGCCTGATCTGTCTGTGGAATTTTGTGAAAAATATTTTTGCTTACTATTTTTGTATTTATTTTTATCTGAACCTTAGGTTATCTCTAAAGTATTTTGCTAGACGTCCTTGCTTTGAGCACCTCTTGCACCTTTTCACATCTAAACTTGACTTCTTATGAAAGGATACTATAGACAGAGTTTTCCAACATTAACTCCAAGAGGACCACATACATGGCAGAATTCCAGGATATGCACATAAGATAAATATAGATACAAATAATGTAAATTAATTGTATTTATATACTCACTGATTATCTAGAAAATCTTGCATGGATCTGCCCTGCTGAACCTACATTGGAAAACCCTGA
This sequence comes from Pleurodeles waltl, assembly GCF_031143425.1. Taxonomy (NCBI): domain Eukaryota; kingdom Metazoa; phylum Chordata; class Amphibia; order Caudata; family Salamandridae; genus Pleurodeles; species Pleurodeles waltl. The sequence continues at coordinate 657,108,290 of NC_090447.1, forward strand.
ACTAGAAGGTTTTCTGCTAGACTCCGTCGATAGCACGATTTAGATTTTTGTTGAAACATGGTTACATCTCTTTTAACATGTATCTCATCTTTCTTCACCCTCCTGCCAGTGTCAATACTACTAATATAAAAAAAGCTCTCAAAAGCGGGCATGGCAGCATCCCGTTAAACTTCAGTTAGGTTAGAAATTCTAGTGGGTGAAAAGCTCACAGCCTGAGATCTGTGCATAGACTACTAGTCAAAAGTTTAATTTAGAAAGGGCCTTATTACTTCCATTTTTTGAATGGCGAATACAACAATACTATAGCCCCTATTTATATTTATTTCACGAAGCGCAAGGCAGCAAGCCACCTTGCATGCTACATTGTGTGAAAGGGAAAGGGCAAGAATTCACCATGTTTGCACTGTACGGCGCATTCTTGTCCTTTCCTAGCACTGGAGCACTTTTGGCTGCCTAATACCAATTCAGGCACTCTTGCGTGATGGTACATTGGTGCCTATGTTGTAGACAGGATTATTTTTATGCAGGTCTTCCTGCAGAATAGAGCGCACTTACAAAGAGGAAGAAACGAGGAGAAATAAATGTATTCCTCCTCGTTAAGCCTCACCTGGGAGGTGCAGCATTTTGACACATTCCCAGGTCTAACACTAATGGTAAATCTGGGAATACATGAAAATCCATGGGTGAAGGCGTTGGAACCCCCATGCTCCACCTGCAGAAAGTCACCCTAGGGCCTAGTAACTCAAGGCAATGATTTGCGAGTGCCTTGCATTCCTCCAGATTTATCAAGCCCTGCAGGGTCACACAAGGTGGCCTTGCATGGCTTGATAAATCTCACTTTCGATGTGCATCACCCCTGCGTGACGCAAGGGTGAATCAAAACCTATGATTAATCTGGCCCTATATATTTGGTGCCAGGAGTTTAGTTTGGGTCGCTTGCAACCTAACTAGTAAAGGCTATGGTGTGAAATGTAATTTTTGTAGCTAAACAATCACAACCTACATTAATGTGATCAAACATTTTCCTTGATTATTTGTTTTAGTTAACTTTTGCAGTGGGTTTATGAACCAGATATAACTTCTATGAGAAAAGGAGAGCAATCTTTTGTCAAGTTATTTTTTCTTTTCTTCAGCAGGTGCAGATATTCTTTGCACAGGATTCTGAGCTTTACAAATCACAACTCAGAAAAAATGTTTCCTTGCATTTCAAGAGATAAGGCAAGATGAGATAAGATGCTCGTATACGAAGAACTAGCACTATAGAGGCTCATCCAGTGCTATTGGACAGAATGAGCCAAATGAAGGACAGCCAAGATCACAGGCTTAAAACGTGTGCATTCTAAAGTCCCATCCAGCAATGTATACACATCTCCAGGCTCTGCACCGGCGGAGAGGCACTTTGGATGGCACACTCTGCTATGAGTTGTCTGGTATCTGCTATCATTGTATGTTGATACCTGCAGGGCTTTGTCTAGCTCCCTTCTGGGCAACCTTCGGATGAACACCACCAAAGAGGAGGGCATTTTAAAGTGCCACACTACAAAGCCTTGCACTGAGCTGTCAGAAGCAACTGGTTTGTGTGCAGTGTCTTTATGAGGGTGGACAGAAGGTGATTTAAGAAATCGATTGAGCAATTCCAAAGTCTATCATCCTTTTTCCACATACGACTACAAGTAAACCCATTTATTGAATAGTTTGCGGCTGCGATAGAACTTAATTTAGCAAAGTAAGCAGGCAGAGATACAATGAATGATAGCAGTATAGGATGACCTATTTAGATGCGATGGGTGGGGTCTCTCCACTTTCCAGGCATCACAGAACACAAAAATGTGCTAAGCTGGGATCCTATACATAGGCCATCACCCAGCTAATGTATTCCTTGCATATGTGCACTGCTTGTATAAAGAACGACCAAGAAAACTGCAGCCTTCATTCTACGTACCTTCACTGTACAGGCGAAATAGCCTGTGCTTGAGCGAGGTACAGTGCAAACAACAGTACTCACTCTGGTGAAGACTCTCGACCCCTCCCTCCTGTGCTGATTAAGAGAGGAGGCAAGGCCCCGAGTGGGGGCAAACAGAAACATATAGCTATGACAGTGTCTGTCTGGCTCTGGCTTACCTAGTTCCCACTGTCAGTGGTTTGTTTGGAACTTGAGGGAAAGGCCTCAGTGCCACAGTTATTAGGAAGGCAAATCAGAAGAGGGTGAAGAAGAGCTTGTAAGGGTGTATGCATGCAAGTATCTGCACATATGTGAATGTAGGAGGAAGTTAATAGGTGTGAATGCTTATATGGGTGTTTCAAGGAGGTTGGGAGAGGACATGGATGGGCATATTATGGGAACCCCTGGTCTTATGATGCATAAAGTGCCCATGCCTCACTTTGACGTCGGTCTGGACAATGCTCGGCCTGTCCCCAACAAAACAGTGACCCTTGCCTGAGATACTGTGGGTATTTTTGTTATTATTCCTGCTTTCTCTGGTTTAACTTAATAGTGGCCCACTGGTGACCTATTGTGGGCGTTTTTTATGACATTCACCTTTCCCTGACATAATAGTTGCCTATACCGGACCTATAATTGGTGTTCATAACATTTTGGTTATTCCTAGAAATTAAGTAACCCTTACTAGACATAATGTGAGAAATCTATCCTTGGCACAGTAGAGGTGGCTGTTTATGAAATATATTGGGAAATCATGATAACCTTCTGGCTATCACTGGTTAATAGAAGTCCATTCTTGACATGCTTTGTGTATTTCGGTGACATTCTGGTTACCGTAGACATAAAGGTGGTCTATAATTGACAAAGTGTGGACTTTTGTGAAATCATGCCCATCTCCAGAGTAATAGTGGCCCATCCTTGACATATTCTGGGTATTCCAAGAAATACTGGTGGCTGATTCACAAAAGCATTTATAGTAAGGGAAACAATAGTGTCTTATACACTCTTGTATGCCTTTGTAAATCAGCCTGAAATATCCAGATCATTGTTAGTAAAAGTGCAAAGAGGGCTCAGCCCTTTCTATTTGTACTAATTGGATATGAATATACCTGAATATTACCATTTTAGATGTTATCGAGCCAATTCACAAAGACAAGTAAGAGTATGTAAAAGAGTGTTACAAGAGTACTTCATCTTATACTGCGAAATGCCTTTGTGAATTGGCCCCCTTGTGGCCATGGTGGCCCAATGGCATTAATAGTCCATGCCATACGATGGACATGTCTGGTACTTAATGATGTAGTACATGTGAGTACTTGGTGAAAATGTCAAGCTGATGTTTGATGACCTAACGTATTTCAGACAAATTTAAATCTGACATTTCATGACAATCATAAACGTTTTTGATGACTTACGAAAATAACAATCTTCTGTCAGGGGGAATTCAATGTTTTCATCCAAAATGAAAACTGTGTATTTCATAGTACAAGATCTTTCTTTTCAATATCTGGAAAGCAGATTATAAGTCAAAATGTCTGCATTCCAGACATATTTCTAAAGGTGAGATTTAGGAATAATTGTTACTGAGGTTATTTTAGTTCCTTATTAAGAAATGCCACCTACTGCTAAGACTACTATTTCATCACTTGTGTGGAAGAGTTCCTTCATCTGTATTGATAAACCTTTCTATGGTATGACTGGAAACCTACCTGAAAGGGTCACGATCGACAAATAAAGTTGAGGGAGATGCTGCATACACTTAAAAAAAATCGAAGCCATATGCCATTATATAATCACATGTTCTTAGCTGCTTGGACTGAATCAGCTCTTTAGCTATTTCCTAGAGAAGTTATGCTGATAAATCTTCTGTTTTACCACTATTTCTTCAAGTGTTTTTGTGATTTCTTTCCCCCTCTCCAACTTGACCACAGTAATAAATGACATATTACAATCCCCTCCTTTACCCATTACGCCCCGCATGCGTTAAAGCCGTCTTCTATAATCACTTGGATATTTTCCGCAAATGGGAAGGAGGAGAGAAGAGGATGTATATCTCAGTCTTCTTACAGGTATTATACACCGTGATAATGCTGAATAACATGTATACTAAAAATTGTAATACTCGAGTTAATCATTTTTCGACTTCGGAGTTCTGCAAAATAAATAATTAAATCCTGTCAAACTGGGGTTGAGCAGGAAAACCAATGGAAAACACACAATCTGTTTATCTGTTTACTGATCGATACACAGATTGTGAAAACTTAAAAAGACACATACCCGTTTAAATGTCATGAGCGATGTCATGTTTATTATTTTGATTTAATTAATATTTTCGATTGTTTTAAATATATAAATTTGATGTCACTTATTAGATCATACAGGTGTAAAATGGTTGGCTATAAAAAAACAAAGGAGTGCAAGCACATGTTGATAAACATGTTTCGAAATGTGGTTATACAGCAAAAACATCCATTTTGATGTAGGAAAAATATTCCCTCAAATGCATATCCTTGATCAAGTTAAAAAACGTTACAACAACGTGGCATGCGTCAGCAACTAAAATCGCACTCTTTTCAACAAGTGTCAAACTGGATGAAGCATGCTCGTGCACTTGTGTCCTATGAGAGCCGAGGCAGAGATTAAGGGGGAAGGATGATGAAGAGAAAAGAGCATTATCAGAGAGAGACAACTAAAAGAAGATATATAGATGCAGATGGACACTTTGCATAGTCACTGGACTGGAAAGACTGTAGGACTGAATAGAAAGCTGCACAGCTCACTTTATCTTGCTCGAAATAATTGTTGTATAGTTTCAGACCACAGCACCGTCTCTGCTCCGCTAGGAATATTTAGAGCCACAGACATCTTAAGGATTTGGGGGGTCCAGGGCCAAGCATATTCTGGGACCCCCTGTTCAGAACATTTTTGAATTTATGATCCAATTTCAGCTCTATCCTGCCCTCTTTGGCCAGGTCACTGACAGAGCACAGGCACACTGGTCCAAATTCTAAATGTGTTTACATCTAATATTCGTGGACAGTGATATGTGTTTTCACTATTCTAACACAGCAGCTGCTCACTAATATTATTGAAAATAATCTCTTTGACAGTCTCCCCTTTCTTATATGTGAGGTCCTGTTTTGATCTAAGTTCATTTTTATGGATGTTGTATGAAACATAAACATACCATTCCTCTGCAAAATGTCTGTAATAGACATTCACACATCACCCCCTTTAAAAATAAAACAAAGGGCAAGACTCTCCACAGAACAGAGCTGGCTCTATTAGGGGACCCCTCAAAGGTCTGGGCTCCTGGTCCATAGCCCATGCCTTTAAACAGGCCAGGAGGTGATCTTGCAAGAACAAGGCTACTAAATTAAAATCGGAAGTCGTATATTAGAAACAGTAATGCCACTGGGGGGCTAAACAGTCAATAATAACCTCATCATAGCAGGAGCAGTCTTCCATTCCCAAAGCTTAAGTAGCCCCACGATTTCCTCTAACAAAGCCTGTCAAAAGCCAATTCAGAGCCCCTTAACGATCAACACAGATCAGGCACCATAGCTGCACAGTCATAAACCCAAAATTCAGCTGTGAATATTTTTCAAAACACAAATTACATTTTATGTCTGATATCTAACTATAGCTTCTCAATAGTTAATTCTGTCTTCATTTACAGGCATTCGGAACTGTTGCAAATTACAAAAATTCACTGAGTAACAACAAAAGCAAGAATAGAAATAAAAAAATCTGACAGAGGACTCGAAATTTGTACCTCATAATTCCATTATTAACTTGTAAGACTGACATACTGTGACAAGGGTTTATGATAAAGCATTTACAGTTCATGTGCTAAAAGATATTTTTAAATAATACATTTTCAGTGTAACCACACATTTATATACAATTTAAACCTTCTAGCAGTGGAATCTAAATGAACCTGCTTCTGCCTATTTCAGCATGTAAGTCTGATTAGACCAAGATAAACGTTGGAACCTATATCTTTGAATCACATTCAAAGTGTGATATTACTTTCATGTACAAAATGAGAATCAGCTGACGTAATGTAGAGAATGTGCCAAGTGGTGTGAATTTATAAATGCGCTGATTAAAATACAAGGTTAAACTGACATTATAGTTACAAATTTAAGAACTGTAATTATATCTTACTTTACATTTTTTATCAATTCACCGAAAACATGGTTAATGGGATGTCATGGTTAGGTGAAAATGTCAGTTAAAACATTCCCTTTCAGATGAACAAATTAATTGAAACCCACCAGTTATGTTTATCTCAAGTAACTATAACTCATGCCCTAAAGCAACTATAAATCACACCCCCACCATGCACAGGGCTGCCATCAATTATATCATTTCAAATGCTGCAGTTATGTTATCATTGATTCCATAGAACATGTCATAAGTGATGTAATATGTGAGGTTATTAGTAGTGCATTACGAAGACACGAGTTATAGTAACCTTTGGTTGTGTGTGGCGCAGAGTTAGGTGCAGGGCCTGGCCTGTGTCCAGGTCTTGTGTAAAATACCCCCGTGGGTGCCCTACACCATGCTGCACACATGAGAGGGGTTGGCGGCTGACAATGTGATGTAATATTATAAAGGGTGTCATTTTTAGTAATGTGGATCTACTGACTTTGTCAAAGGGTCAGAACACCAAAATATAAAAAGTGGGCCTATTGGCTTCATCAAGAAATTAGCACATCAACATATATAAAGCAGACGTATTGGTTATTGTCAAAAAATCACCAATAATAATCAAATGTATATTTTATAAATTCACACATTACAGTGTTAAATAAAACTGAATGTCATCATTTTTTAAAATAAAGTTTCATTTAAAAATATCATGTCTTTGAGAATTGTATATAACTTTTTTTAGGCCACAAAGTGTAGCCATAGAACTCACCACAGAAAATTCCTGGTTGAAAAGTACCTTACAAATAGAGTAACTCTCTTGGGGTCATGGATTCAATGACCCTGGAGACTTTTTGTTTTTTTATGTTGCTGGGGGGCTGCTGCATTCCCGGAAGCCCCCCACACCAATAGCAAAAATAGTTGGTGGTGCCCCTGACCATTCTAGGGGCACCACCAGGCTCCAAAAAATTTAAGTAAAGAGCCCTTGCTGGGCACTATGGGGCACCCCTTCTTCGGAGCAGTGAATAATAAATGTAAGGCTCCTGCTGCTTATTTAGTATTCATTTTGTTATTTTTTTAATATATATTTTGGGTGACCCGGTGTCCACCCTGGGAGCCCACACCTTTTTCTTAAGTTGTGGTCATGGGTGGAGCCCCAAGGCCTCCAGGGCCCCTGATGGCTCCCTAGCCTGCACCCATTTTTCTTAGCACTGAATACCCTGTTGCCCATCCAAGGCACCCAGAACATAACATTCATTCAACTTCTGACAGTAGCCGTCCACTAACATTACTGGCGGGTTCCCCAATGCCCACCCAGGGCCCTTCGCCTACAATGTCTCCCTTCCTGGGGGCACCAGTGGGAGCCACAAGGCACCCGTGGCCCTAGCCTGCTCCCCATGCAGTACCATACTGAATGCCAGCAGGAGCTGGCTCCATTACTTTGCTCCAAGCGAGGGGGAGCAGCTTGTGTCTCTGCTCCTGCCCAAGAGGGAGCAAAGTTGTGTTCTCTGCCTGTTAGAAGGTATGCAGGGTGTAGATTTCGATTCTATGCTCGCACTCTCCTAGGCAGGGAACTGAGGTGTCCAAAGGGATGGGGTCCCCAGGACACTGCGACTGAGCTCCAGAGATTGGAGTTCCTAGAACTGATGTCTGGGAAAGAGGGGGGGGGGGCTAAGCACCTTGCTCCGCAATATAGAAATATCAGCCCCGGTGTTAGAGTACCAGGGGGCTCATGAAGGCTCGGGAAAGGTGGCACATGCCCCTTCTACAAAAATAATCCCTCTGCCCCAGGGGATAGTGTCCCTGGGGCCTCTATGAGGCTCAGTGAGGGGGCCATGCACCCTCTCCCCATTATACTATTACCATCCACAGGGCCTCACAAAGTCTTGTGGAGGGGCAGCAAATTCCTCTCCACAAAAAATGAACAATGTACCCGCCCTTGGGCCCTGGCCCACCCAGGGTTTTTTTTCTTTCAAAAAAGGCGTGAGACCATTTGTTTTTTTTGGGCGGGGGTTGCGGCAGATCTGTGGCCCAGACAGAAAAAATAAAGGATATATCCCCCCACACCATGCCTAGAGAGGTTGCGTTTCTCAATTCTGTACCCCATATGTTTTTTTTTTTTTTTTACTATTGTCTAGGACAGGGACCTGAGTTCCCAAGTCATAAAATGGCTGCCACCACATCTTACTTGATGTGTTGGAAGCCAATCATATCGCATCTAGAGATCTGTGGCTCGGGGATCCTCTATTGTGTGATATATACATACTTTTTAAACCTCAATTTCTCAAAAACTACTGAACGGATTTACAACAAATCACAAAAAGCCTGCTTTCTGAACCAAGATGTAGCTTTCTGTCAAATTTGGGGCAATTTTGTTTAGCCATTTTGGCTGTAGCTGTGTCTAATTTTCCGATGGAAAAATAAATGGAGAAAATGAACCCCCTTATTTCTCAGCTCCTGCTTGACAGATCACCCCCAAAACAGGAAGATATTGAGGACTTTTTATTTGAAATGTTTTTGAAGATTCGCCAAACTGTGGCCAAGTTATTACCAAACCAATACTAACAATTACATTTAAAAAAAAAATATATATATATATATATATATTTTTTTTTTACACTAAGGGCCATAAGTTTTAATGGGTAGGCAAGGTAGTGGTGAGGGGGCTCATTTAGAAAAAAATATATTTGGATTTCCACGATCCTGCAGGTCCCCCGTGTGAGCCAGCGCAACCCGTCTTACTCATGCTGATGACATAATTTATGATTTCATTTATGACAACACTGCTTGGTGGGGTGCAAGACCAAAATCAGTGAACACATCTTGTTTACTCCGCACCTTTCAAGACTTTTTAAAATGCACTGTGTGCCAAGTTTTGTTTTTTGTTCCCCATAATGTTAAAAAAATAGACTTTAAAATGAAGTGCATAAACACTTTGGTGTGAATTAATAATGTTTCAGTGAGATACACCATCATTGCTAGAGATGTCCGACTTGATGTCGCACCAGATAGTAAGATGTCAATCTCAGACTATCTGAAACTGAAGGAGAGGACATCTCGATGTAACTGTTGGATATCGCCCTGTGGAATAGGGTAGGCAGCACTTGGAATAAATAAAAGACTAGTGGTAGTATGTTCATTTTAACCATATTGATGCGCCCTATCAATGATATATGATGGGATTTTAACCGGCGGAAGTCTGCCAGTATGACGCATTGAAGCTGGAGCCAGTTTGCTCGTAAACAAGTGGAGATGGTAGGAGTGATATTAAGGCCCAAGTAATTAATCTAATTCTCTGCCCACTGGAACAGTACTAGGTTCTGTAACGCTGCAACTTCCTGGGCAGGTATAGTCAGATTGAGAGCATAGGATTTGGACAGGTTGATCTTAAAGCCAGAAACTACTGCAAAAGCTCACAAGCAATTGACCGAGGCAGGTAGGGAAGTCTCTGTTTTAGTCAGGGTAAGCAGTAGGTCATCAGCGAATATGATTTCCTGTCCACTGAACAGAATGCCTGCCACCTCAGCTCTCTGTCGGATCTTAATGGCCAGGGGCTCCACCAAGGGTGAAAGTGGGGGATCCCTGGCACATTCCACGCCAGATGTGGATTGTGGAAGATTGCTGTCTGTTGACACTCATGGTGGCAGTGAGAGTAAGAGTAAGAGTCCATAATCCTGTAGGTCATGCTCGGGCCCAAGCCCACCTTCCCCAGGACCACCTGGAGGAAAGGCCAGCTCACCCTGTCAAATGCCTTTTCTGTATTAAGGGAGCTAAGACATGCTGGTATGTGATGACGATGGGAAATTTCCACCAAATGAGCTACTTGGCGGACATTGTCCACACCCTGCCTGCCATGAATGAAATCAGGATCAATGAGGCCTGGAGGTATTTTCCTAACCTAGCTGCCAGGATCTTAGTGAATAATTTAGAGTTGGTATCAAACAAATCCATGGGTCTGTAGGAAGAACATAGTGCTGGGTCCTTACCAGGCTTGTATATGAGCGTAATTTCCACTGTCATCATAGATGGTGTGAGCCCTGACACCTGGAAAAAGAAATTAAAAAGCTGTAGCAGGAGGGCTTAGAGTTCGGGAAGGAGTGGCCCATCCGAGCTTGGGGTTTTCCCCAGAGGCAGGGCCCGTACTGCTGCACACAGTTTCTCTGGTATAAAGGGGGCCTCAATGAGTTCTGCATGTGCGGAAGAGAGCGGTTCCCAGTCGCAGAACTGCAAATAATTTGAAATCAGCTCAGCCGGAATATCGTTGTTCTGGTAAAGCAACTGGTAGTAGGTGTGGAACCATTGCAGTTTGTCCCATTTGTCGGTCACCCACCCCTGTTCGCCATCATGGAGCTTTGATATGTGTGCCTTAACTTGCAGGTGACGAAGTGTCCATGCCAAAAGAGTGCCTACCTTATTGCATCCCTCATAGTATTTCTGCTGCATGGCCTCTCTGCCTTGTTGGTCTTATAGGTTCTTAACTGGCCTTTTAGCAAAGCAAGTTGGTTTTTGTACCTGTGGGGTTCATTTGTCCTGCTGCTTCAATTCCTGAAGCTTCTTCATCAGCTTAGTCTCTTCTAGTCATGCTTCTCTTGTCCTGGCTATGAAAGAGATCACTCCCCATGTGTGAGCTTTAAACCCATCCCTCAGTATATGTAGGGACACATCAGATGGAGCGTTGTGGGTAAAGTAGTCCCCGATTCCCATAAGTATTTCCTCCACATTCACTGGGTCTTGTAGGAGTTGGGGGGTAAGCGCCAACGTGGGGGGGACCTCTAGTGGAGTGGTTCATGTCAGACCAGCTAAGTTCAACATGGGCATGGTAGGAAATGCAGATATCAGAAATACAGGCCAGGGACAAGGTGCGTAGTCGTGAGTAAGTCAGGAAGACATTATCAATGCAAGAGTAGGAATTATGCACATGGGATTAGAAGGAGTAATCCTGTGCACTGGGGTTCTTATAGTGCCAAGCGTCTACTAGGCCTAAGTCAGTGATATCCCTTCTCTCCTGAGCAGACATTGAGCTTGTGCCCTAGAAGGTTACCTTGCTGCTTTCTAACTCTGGGTCCCCCTACTACGATTATGGCCCCCTGCACACCCTCTAGCTGTCCTTGAAGTACCTTTCGAAGGTAGGGGTCCTGTGCCATGTTCGGTGCATATATGTTGAGAAGGGTAAGGTGGCACTTGCCTCTCAGAAAGTGGAGCTTCAGGAATTATTTCTCAGGATGCTGTGTAGTCTGAACCAAAGAAGAGCAAAACTAACCCCAGAGTTTTAGAGTCAGCACAGGCCCAATGTCAAAACGGATACTTCGGGTATGCCATGTGGTGTATGTCAGCTCCCATGAGGTGTGTCTCCTGGTGGAGAACCACATCTGAGTCCTGCTGTAGTATGTACCTCCAGACTTGTCTACGCTTGCTGGAGTAGTTCAATCCTCAGACATTAAGGGACAGTAATTTTGTGTCTGTTGTCAGAGTCATCCTTTACCACGGTACATGGCAAAGCAGAGATCGGGTAATGTACGATGTGTGGCACAGAAAGGGGGATGAGACAGAAAAGGCTGCAGTCAGATCTTCTCCGTCTCGCCTCCCCCAGATCAATGACCCTTGAGCGTCCCACCAGATAGAAGCAGTGGCAGTATGTCAACCAATGAGGGAGCCGATGAACAGAGACATTGAATCTCACTCGGTGTGGGAAGAACGGACACAGTAGCTGAAAGGACCAGTGTAGCCATAACAGAGCATGCGGGGCCTGCGGAGAAAAGGCATACAACACAAAACCAAATTAAATGGCCCAACTGGACCCAACGTGTCCAGCTGCTTCCTGTGGAGATCGACATTTCAGTGCACAGATCACGCTGGAGAAGTCACTCTCCTGGGGTGCAGTACAAGTGGGGACGGACCACCAACCAAGTTCGGCAGACATTGGTGAGCACCGATGTATACACCAATGGCACTCCTAGCCCCTGCAGGCCACTGCAGTCAAGCACAGCAGGCATCTCACCCGGACTTTGCTCTTCCAGTAGGAATACATCGGCAGTGGTGCAAAAGAGGTTATAGAGGCTACTGAGACCCCCGCTGAGGGGGTTGGAGAGGGGTTCTTGTTTATGTTCCTGAGGTGCTGTATAATGCCATGTTTGGTTTCTTTAGGTTCTCAAGAGTTATCTACAATTTGGCATTTCGAAGGACAGTTGAGCTTTGCCAAAGTCCAGGTAGGTCGCATCTGCTTCCTGCTAGAATGTATAGACGTCAAAGGGCCTTTATCATTCTCTGCAGATTCCAGGCCCAGCAGAAGCTTTACCTCTTCCAGGGAGCAGAAGGAGCATTGTTTCCCCTCACAGGCAAACAACAGGGTGAAGGGATGGCCCCTGGGTAGCGAATGTTGAGCTCCTTAAGCTTATCTGTCATGATTTTGAAATCTCTCTTTCTGCGAAGCGTGACAGGTGAGAGGTCTTGGTAGATTTGTATGGTGTGGCGTCAGAACATCAAATCAGCATTGTGTCTGGAGGCCCTCAAGATGTCTTTCTTCTCTGTGAAGACATGAACTCTGGGCAGGATGTCAGGCACCAGGTCCGGGTGCCCTGGCAAGGTGTCCACCTTGTGTTCTCTGTCTAGTTGTGGTGGGGGGAAATCTATGTTCCATCTGATTGCATGTAGCAGGTCTTCTGTAAACACAGTGATATCCTCTCCTTCCATTCCCCTAGGGATGCCCCTGATAAGGAGATTGCTGCGGCGGCTTCTATTTTCAAGGTCTTCTTGCTTGACTTGCAGATCAGTGTGTTGCTCCTCCAGAGTCTCTATCTGGTACCAGAGCATTTCCTGATCTCCAGAGCAAGCATTCATGGTGCATTCCAGATCATCCACTCAGCCATCTATTTCGTAGATGCTTCTTTGCAGTTCCCGGAGACACGGTTTAAAGTCTGACTTGAGTGAACCAACCTCTGAGCAAATCTCCAGGAGAAACAGAGCCATGTATTCCTGGGTGATCGAAACAGGAGCAGTGGGTGGAGGGTCATCAGATTGGCTTATTCCAAAGACAGGTCACTGGAACGTCTTTGGATGACTTTGAGCATGGCATTAGGATTATCCAGCACTTTCGACGTGGCAGTTCAGGCAGCATGCAGCCAGTCGAGTGCTCGGAATTTCAAAATCCTTATTCAAGCTATATGGAGGGTGTGATGCCCTAGCTGAGGGACAGCCACCTGATGCTGTCCAATACTGAAAGTGGCTCTATCTATGATGTCCTGCGAGCAGCCACATCTAGTAAAGACAGGGCATGCAGAGCTATGGCTCAGAAGCTTCTGTAGCCTGGTGGGTCACTGCGCTTTGGGGGCAGCAAGGGGTTGCGTATTCAGGCCGCTATGTGTGTGGTGAGGGCCCCAGATGAGGACCTAGTGCCTTGGTGGCATGCATTTGTCATGAGGTTAGCCCGGTAGGAATCTTCAGAGGCAGCGGTGCATTGGGGAAGGGAGGGGGGCTCGCCTCGGTTCCCTGAAGAAAGCCCTCAAGTGATCACCCGGCACTCTGACCAGTGCAACCTGAAAGAGGTTGCTGGCTTGCCAATCCCACAATTCCCCCGTCGCTTACATCAGAATGAGCAGCAAACATAGCACCGGGAGTGTGTGAGAATGTAGCAGGGTTCAGGAATAAGTTACCTCCCTCTCGCTAGTACAGTGTAGAGCTGAAGGTGTGGCCCGCTTCCTAGGGCCCCATGATGGAGCATTGGGTCAGCCTGGCCAGGTACGTCAATGATAATGTCTTTCTGGACAGCTGTGCTCCATATCTCAGGAGGCAGGGGTAGGGAAACAAGAGGCCAAGCTCACCCAGTCCAATGAAGGGCCCTGTGGGGTAGGGGGAAGGGGGGGGATGCAACAGCAGCCCACATTGATTAAAGGCCGCCCGATCATCCCAGCATCACCCACGGGTCTCCACTGACACTGCAGCAGAGAGCCATCTGGAGCCCTCTTCAATTCTTCAGGTGAGATAGGCGTCAGGGGGCACAGATAGTAGCCGCTGCACCCTGATGCGGCATCAGGTGACAGATGGGCTTAGGGAGGGGCAATGTCTTAAGTCCAGTGGCAGCATCCTGCTCGATACAAGATGGCAGCCGTGAGGTCTGGAGCCACTGACAAAGTTCCCTGCAGGTATCTCGGGACTGCCAAAATGGAGAGAGCAGGCCTCCCTGATTCAGGGGCTATGCAGCATCCATAGTTTGGTGGGAGATCTCAGGCAAGGCGATTCCAGTGCTGTTGATAGTACCAGGCCCGTGGCAGCCAGGAGAGTGCAGAGAACGTGTCTTACTCTATGCTCTGGCAGGCCACACTTGCAAACGTTTATTAAGATATCACAACCTTCTGGATGACTTGTTTAGTTTCTGAGAAACTCTGATTTTCATATGATCTGTGGTTGGTAGTTTTTAAACATTTCAATATTGCATTTTTCAGGTTATAACCCATTATGGATAGAACAAGAAAATCCACGTCATGAGGCATTAGGTCTATGGTGAAGTCCAGAATAACAGCAATCAGAAAGCATGTTACAATCCCACTCGAAGTAGGCACGTTAACAATGGTTTCACCAACATAATCATTCTTAGGGCAGCTTTATAGTGTTGAAGCAGATATGCTAATTAAAAAAATATTAATGATTTTATGTGCTTAAATAATGAAGAATGTGTAGAGAAATTAATCGTAGAAAAAAATAATGTGCACGTTTGAAAATGTGCCCTTGAGCCATGTCAGCCCTCATAACAAGATTGTACTAATATAACTGAAACTGTATGAAATAATGAAAATATATGAGAGAAATGTAGTAATATGTCATATTGAAATGTATAACCTATGTTTTACTTCAATTCGTAGTGTTAACTTAGCTGAATTTAAGGCCTAGTCTTCTTAGACCTCGCACACTGAGAGCAGAAATAATAACCGCGTTTGCATTCTTGATCCACCCGATGTTAAAGTTGCTTAGCTAGAATGTTCTGCAATGTACTGGCGGACAGGAAATTATGAAGACAATTTGATACAATTATGTGTAGTGTAGGCTAAATGTACTTTCCCAGGACTTGAACAATGGAGGCACTGACTGAAGAAGAACATGCAACAATTTAGATATCTGAAGGGCCGGATGATGAGGACATTGTATAGCGGACCAATTCGCATCTTGTGAATGGACTAATATTGAAATTAGTAGATTTGGTAAGCAAACACTATAGGTTAAAGTCATATCTGCTGACCGACTGACCAATTAGGAGTTAGGGGGATGGACTGGGAGACCGTAATAAAAAGTCATGACAAGGGGCTAAAACTTCAGATGTGAGGGATGAATTGATGACGTCAGGAGACTCTGTCCGAGGTTCTGTTGTTGGGCTCATACTCTGTGAGCCTGATGCGTGGCTGACTAATTGATGACCTGAAGACGAAGACTGACTTGTTGCTGATCCATCCTGGATAGGTAGCTATGAAAATGTGACTGACCAATTGTGCCTTTTCTTTTAGGTACCAACTGCGCTGATTATAGAATTCACACTTAGCTAGATCTTTTTTTCCAAATTTATGTTTTTCTATAAATTGTTTTGCATGAAGGACTACATGCTGATGCTAATCTTGGTTAGGGAGGCTGTTAAGGGTGATGTTGACAGTGACAAATGACTGACGAGCTATTTGCTGAACTCTGTTATTAATGCTGGTATTCTTTTGATATATGTAGGTGCTTTTATGCATATGTTTTCTTCAAGTTATGTTATGATGTTTTTTCATTAACAAATTAATAATTGAGTGGATTGAATAAAGGTTTAGCTAACAAATGATTCAGAATTGTAATCAATGAGCAGATGTTTCATTAATGGTAGTTTATGCTGATTATTGTTGTCCTCGATAGTCACTACATAACTAGGATATTCCATGCGATTCAAAAGGTTCATCGACCTATACGCGTCCCCATGTAAGTTTACTTACTAAGGACCAGGCACGCTTGCAGTTTTTGGTAGCAGCTTGATGGTTAGTTTCCTTGGAGAACTAGTTATGTGGTGATTATTGGTTATGGTGGTAGTTTAAGTTAGAGTTAGTTGTTCATATTTTTATGAGGTTTGAATTTTGTTTTTCTGAAATGGCAATTGTAGCAAAGCTAATGTCCCCTTAAGTCCAGAAATGACTTTTCTAGATCCTGGGTCCCGCTAGTAAGATGGGTATGTTCTTGTGATAGTATGAAAGTGGTAGGTTGCGCTTGCACAGGCTTGAGCAAATCGCCGGTGAATTGTGATATATGTGAGGTAAAGTAGTGAGTTTGCGTACTCCAGTTGAGGTTAGTAGGAGTGTGCGTGCTCCGCAGTATGAGAGTAGGGAAGTCATCAAACTTCACATGTGTGTGGCGCTTTGTGCTAAAAAATTATCCACGTGGTTGTTGGTGATGTACGGACCCTGCGTGGTCTAAGACACCGGAGTATATTGACAAGCGTAGGAGACACTTGGTTATATGTTGTAATCTGTCTGGTTTAGTAAGTTGATCGGGCGTGGTCAACAAGTTGGTGTGTGAGTTAGATAAGTAAGAGAAATTTTTCGACTGAGATTTGGCGATACTTCGAGAAAAGTTAAAGGAGACATACACAGACAAACAACCACTTGAGCACATAAACACAGTCAAATTTTGACCCCATAATTAGTCGTCATATGTTTTTTAAAACAATCTTTATCAAGCCTCAAAGAGGCTGCACGTTAATTAATGGTAATTGATAACAGCCACAAACAAACAGCCTCTTAAATGGTTGAAAACTAAAGACACACCAATGTTTACAAGATCAGTAGCAAGGATGTGGAATAGTAGGGGGCTGCGTCACAGGGGTTGCAAAGAGCAATAAATGGGTGGAACTGCTGCAGTTAAATAGTGCACTCGGTACAAACGAAAGGATCCCCCTCTTGGGCAGCAGCTTCGCTTCTATGGGTAATATGAATCAACTCAATTCTTGGTCTCTGCTGGGTTCCCTTTTTGTGTTAAAGTTGTATCGTATGCTAAAATCTGCCTCGAAGTGAAGTCTGCATAGTTCCCAGATATTTTCCACAGTATGCGAGAAACTTTAGTTTTTCTGCTGACACCTATAACATTAAATCGCTTGCGCCATTTATTACATCCCCATATGCATCACCACTTCCTAAAGTCAGGAAAGGGAAACCGGTTCCTATTCGAGGAACCAACTGTGTATCTCTTTCCCTATCTCTAGTTACTTTATTTAATAGCACATGGAATTCAGGAATGCTAATATAGCCTTATATCCCAGTAGCGGGCTATACTGGCCATTAAAGGCCCACTCCAGCGTTAAAGGCCCAAGCTGGAGGTGATGGCCTTTAACAGGGGAGTGGGACTTTAATGCCAGTACAGCCATGCTTTGGAGGAAATAATGTTCTAATAAACAAAACAAAGGCCTTACGGAGCCCGAGGGGGTTGAAATTCCCTTGGACTCCATGAGGCCTTTGTTCACAGCAACATTTGTGAACTGAACAACATTGGAATGTTGGAGCTCAGGGCTTCTACCAGCCATTAGAAGCCTGGAGCACTCCATTGAAGCTTCCAACATGCCAATGTTCTAATAATAGTTATTACTTTGAAACTTGTTTCTTTAAACTGTCCCCCATCAAGTCGAATGCTGGTGACTTCATTTAGCTCCCAGAGGCCATCTCATGGCATACTCACTGTGTGTTTGGGATGTGAAGACTAAGATGGAACCGAAACAGAAAGGTGTTCATACAATATATTTAATTCCGTTTTTTTCTGTAAATAAAAGCGTATTAACTATTGCCCTAAAACTATTTTTCTTCGTTTACGATTGTTCATCAACACCTCGTAGTGATTAATTGTAAAGTCCTGTCATTGAGTAACAATTGTTTGAACTCCCTGACTGTACGCGTTAAACTTTAGATATTTTCATCAAGTGGGTGACCAAACATATTTGTAGAAATTAAACTCTAAACATTGCAGTTCAGTACACCGTGCTTGATTTAAAAAGCTTTGGTACTATAATTAGAATCCACTTTCACTTTTTCAAAAGCAGCTCTCAAGGCAGGTGTGTGCAAAATGATGGCGCTGCCAGTAGATGGCACTATTGCAGAATGCTGCTAGGCCTTCATACTGAGGACCGATCCAGCGGCAAGCGACTCTGCTCTTGCCTTTGCTCGGCCTTGCCAGTTGAATATTATATTTCATGAGACTCGAGAAAAGTGTAACACAAAACATGTATACCCGTATGTGATTCTAAACCTAGTCTGGGAAGATGGGCAATGCTTCCAATCAGGATTAACCCTATCGCAGCCCCTAGTAAGGATTATTAACAGAGATGAGATCCTTTCCACGGTGCCGTGCATTCTCCCCGCTTGGTTTCTGTTTCCATGGGGTTGCTGATTCCAAAGCAGCACAGCAGACACCGTGCTTGTGATTCTGGCCGATTTTCTGTGTTCCCAGAGCAACGAAAGTCTACAAAGCAAAACGTGCTCTTTAGTGGAGTTTTTCTCGTACATTAATTTCTATTAGATTGCTCACGCAAAACCCCAAAGACAGTGTGCTTTGGTCCCCCAGAAATGGATTGTGGGTAACACCATGCCAATTGGGAGCGCAGTTAGGACTGTCACCTGCAAAACACCAAGGGCCGTATTTATACTCCGTTTGCGCCGAATTTGCGTCGTTTTTTTCGACGCAAATTCGACGCTAAACTAACGCCAACTAACGCCATATTTATACTATGGCGTTAGAGGCGAATAGCGCCAAAGTTCCCGGAATGTGCGTCATTTTTTAGCGTGAACCCCTTCCTTGCGTTAATGATATGCAAGGGAGGCGTTCCCGTCTAAAAAATGACTCCCACGCCTTTACGTGGTATTTATACTCCCGGGCAAAAGAGACGCCCGGGAGTGGGCGTGGCTAAAAACGGCGCATTTGCGCCGCTTTTTAACGCCTGGGTCAGGCATGGCGTTAAGGGACAAGTGGGCTCAAAATGAGCCCAGAGTGCCCTCCCCTGCCCCCAGGGACCCCCCCTGCCACCCTTGCCCACCCCAGGAGGACACCCAAGGCTGGAGGGACCCACCCCAGGGACATTCAGGTAAGTATTTTTTTATTTTTTTTAAATAATTTTTTGTGGCATAGGGGGGCCTGATTTGTGCCCCCCTACATGCCACTATGCCCAATGACCATGCCCAGGGGACAGAAGTCCCCTGGGCATGGCCATTGGGCAAGGGGGCATGACTCCTATCTTTACAATGATAGGAGTCATGTTGATGGGGGATGGGCGTCGAAAATAAATGGCGCAAGTCGGGTTACGACGATTTTTTCGACGTAACCTGACTTGCCCCATTTTAAGACGCCCATGCGCCATTTTCCCCCTACGCCGGCGCTGCCTGGTGTACGTGGTTTTTCTCGCGCACACCAGGCAGCGCCGGTCTGCTTGCGCCGGCTAACGCCATTCAATAAATACGGCGCCCGCATGGCGCTTCAGAATGGCGTTAGCCGGCGCAAAACTTTTTGACGCTAAACTGCGTTAGCGCAGTTTAGCGTCAAAAAGTATAAATATGGGCCCAAGATTCCAGTCGTGGGCTTTTTTGTTACAATTCATGATTATCATGCGTGTCAGACAATGTTTTAAGTTGTATTGTATGATGATAAATGCTTTAATGGTTTTATGCCGAATGAAGTTTTGATACGCCAGATCATATGATTCCATGACTCCAACTCCCAGAACACAATACATTGTAAAGTGAAAGCTCTCAGTTCACAGCTGTGCCTACCTCTTCATGCATATTGGCATGTTTGTGCACTGAGATATGGTATCATTGGAGATATCTACGACATTCTGCTCAATATTAACTATTTAACGAGTAGAAAAATAATGTATATACTGGGCATTAATGCCCTGGTAAGAAAGTTCCTGGTCATTCTGCACATACATATGCCTTTTTGTATTGTAAGATATATAAAGCGCTTACAACCTCGACGTGGGGGGGGAGGAAAATCGGTGGTCGGAAGGGTTTTGTATTTGTTTTGAGCTTATGACAGAAGCGATGCGCCTGTGACATGAGGAAGGATTTAATGAACATAAATAGTACATGCCAACTCTTATGCAGACAGCCCCCAGCTGAAACCTAAAAGAGTGTTTGCCTTCCTTTTGGCACATTTTGCTTTGATGCAGCTTGTGCCAATTCTTGCTCAAGCCATCCACAAGTTGCTAAATATACCAGCTTTCATTTTTTTTAAATTAAACAAGTTTCTGCACGGTCAAGTGGAGTTTCCCAAAATGATGTTCTTAATGCATATTTATGTAAAAAAGGAGTTTGTTTTACATTGATATCATTTGGTTAAATCAAACAGCTAAAAAACTAGGGGTGGGTGGAACTCGCAGATGTCATTAATTGGAATTACATGGAGTTACATAAAAATTAGTGAGATTCTGAGGAGTTCTCCAACGGGTGGAAATATGCACATTGCACTGCCTGAGCTGTTGTTTAACGTCGGGTAGTGCGTTCCGCACTAAAAAATCAGTATGTATGGCACTATGCAGTGCTCAAGAGCACATGCCATTCAAATACATTTTTTGCTGTTGCTTGAGTAAAAAATCCACTCGAGAAGCAGCACCCTGACCTTGGCCATGCCTGCAACTGCCTGCATTAGAAAATTTTACTGGGAGTCATCCTAGTAACTCAAAATCACTCAAAGGGATGCCAAATCTCTCTCCCTAGGTTGCATTCTTCGCAGGACAAAAAATTCTGCCACGCGGCAATTGGCCAAATTTGGCTGGAAGTTTGCCTTACTTGCTAAATTCCGCCAAATCCACAAACAAAATTTAATTTTTCCGCCGGACCTAAAAAAACTAACTTGACTACATTAATTGATGTGCTTAAATACATTTTTAAGAAGGGAGTCCAGAAACATTGTGCAAGTTCCAAAGATATCAATAGCACCCAACATTTCAAAGCAAGTCAATAGCTATCTGTACACAGGATGCAAAAAGCCAGTGGGATCGTGCTTAGGGATCCCTCAGAGTACAGAGTGCCATGAATAGGATGCTAAATTAACTGTGAAAAGGCCCGTTTCCTACAAAAAGGGAAGCCACAGAGATAGAAGTAGGAAAACTGAGATAACTTGCCTATTAAACAATACTGGGGTAAATGATACAGCTTGTGAAAGTCCTCGTAACTGTAGGCTACCTTCCCTATTGGAATGTGTGAGTGTGGTGCATATCAATCAATCAAAAAAATGTATAGAGCGCGCTACTCACCCGTGAGGGTCTCAAGGCGCTTGTGGGGGTGAGGGGAGGGGGGGGGTTACTGTTTGAACAGCCATGTCTTGAGGTTTTTTCTGAAGAGCAGGAGGTCTTAGGTTTTGCGGAGGTTGGTGGGGAGGGAGTTCCAGGTTATGGCGGCGAGGTAAGAGAAGGCCCTGCCTCCTGTGGTGGTTCGTTGGATGCGGGGGACTGTAGCTAGTGCAAGGTTGGCTGATCGAAGGTTGCGGGTGGGAGTGTGGAAGTTGACTCTTTCGTTGAAGTAGGTTGGGCAGGTGTTGTGGAGGGATTTGTGTGCGTGGATGAGGATCTTGAAAGTGATTCTCTTGTCTATAGGGAGCCAGTGAAGGGATTTGAGGTGCGGTGAGATTCGTTCGTGGTGGGGGAGGGCATGGACGAGGCGTGCGGCTGTGCTCTGGATTCTCTGGAGTTTGCGTTTGAGTTTGAGTGTGGTGCCGGTGTAAAGGCCGTTACTGTAGTCTAGTCTGCTGCTGATGAGTGCTTGGGTGACTGTCTTCCTGGTCTCTGAGGGAATCCATTTGAAGGATTTTTTCAGTGTGCGGAGTGTGTGGAAGCAGGAGAAGGTTAGTGCATTGATTTGCTGTGTCATGGAGGGGGAGGGGTCCAGGATGATGCCGAGGTTGCATGCGTGGTTTGCGGGGGTGGGTGCGGGCCTAGGGCGGTGGGCCACAGGAGTCGTCCCATATGGTTTTGTTGGGGTTCATATGGGACAAAAGCCGGGGCATTGCTAGTGGAGTACACGCAAACCAAATGCTTGGAGGTCTTGGAGCAGCTGGCAATTTCCTCTAGGACGGAAATGTAATGCAACAGTTGATGAAGTAATGGGTTCCTGGATGACATTCGTTGGATTTGAGAGATGGTTCCTGTTGAGTGGGGATGGGTGTTACTATGAACTGTCTCTGGGCAACCATATAGAGCCTCTGCCCTACCACCCCCATCATTGGTGTCAGGGATCTGATAACATTCCTAAAGAGAGTGTTCCTGATAAGACAGGGCCCCTAGATCGACTGGAGGGTTTGGATTCAGGGGAACCCAAGTGAGGAAAGACCAGACACTCATATATTCGAGATTACAGCAGGTGGAGTTCCAGAAGTTTCCAAGGTCGAGAGGCATGTGTTAAGGCAGAGAATGGAAATTAGTTTCCAGACCCATAATTCCTTGAGAAGTTAGAAAGAGGGGTTCAGCAGGTCACCACTTTGGGGCTACAAATCCCATGGGAAAGTAATAGGGCACTTGGTGGAATAATTCATTTTAGTACAGGAAAAAATGTTCCAATTATATTTGCCTCATAGCTACTATCAGATGCCCTCCATTTCTCAGCCAAGGGATACAGGAACACCAAGGTCATATGAACAATAATAATGAATAATGTAAAGTGTAATTTCCTTACATTTCTGAAAGGACAGATACAGTCTTAACATCTTCTCAATATCATATGGCTACCTGTATATATTGTACAACTCACCTCTTCTGGCCTCCTCTCCACACCAGTGATTAAAGGAGGGACGGAGAGTAATTAAGGTCCAGCACACGCACTCCCCTTAGCTTACTATAATATAATCAAGTGTGCAGTTCCTTTTCAGCACTAGGGTACCTCATCTCAGTGCCCTAGACATATATAGTCAAAAAAGCGTTCACATTACGGAGCAAGAGCCCTCACCCATCCTAGGGTGGCAGGCTTCATCACTGGGCTTAGCTCCTATTGAGCCTGCGCTGCAATGCCCAACGGGCCCCTAAATGGGGCTCTTTGTTGGAGATCTTTTCGATTCTGTCCCACTCTAGCTGTTTTTGACTCAGGAGCCTCCTATTGATGTGTAAGGATTGTTATCAACCAAGAAGCGTAGATTGGTAAGTGAAAAGGTTAAAATTAACTAGGGATAGCCTATAAAAATAGTTTATTAGAGGGGCACTGTTAAAAGTTAAAATCACAAGGGAATATCTAGGAAAGCAATGCACATAATATCCTCATTATAGGTCGATATATGTCTTGCCTTTAGCAGTCTCAATGGATACGTGGCAGTTCCTCATGACCAAACATTAACCTAAACTACATAAGGTGGGTGTCCCTTTAGAGCTATTGCATATACCCACTATGGTCCAATTCAGTGTGCAATCTATAGCAATCAAAACGTGTTTGACTTACAACTTGATTTAAGAGTAGAATTTTTTCTTGAACACTAAAAACACCCATCCCATCCCACAGTTATGTCCCTTAGGGCTTGTGGGATCATTGGCCACCTAAAGGTTCGGTGCCTCTTTCATGGTCATTACTGTGATCCTACACTGTCTCCACAGTCCTGAAGAACGTTAAAGTCAAAAAGCTAAACTTGAAAATCTTTAAAACAATTTTAAAAGAAAACAAGTGTAATTACTAAAACAAGGCAGAAACAACATAAATTGGCTAAGGGGATCAAGAGGTATGAGTTTTTAAAGTCAAAATTAAGAAGCATTGGCAAACCCAATTGGATACTTTTCGCTGATGTGGTCCTTCTGTTGGTGTGCATATGTGTGATGATGCACACACATGCATGCGCGATGACATATGAGCCCATTGTGTGATTACATGTGCACATGCATCCCCAGGCATGATGCGCCTACCACATTGTTATTAATCTAAGATTTCAGGCGTCACTTGTAGAGGTAAATAGAAAACCTGTTTTTTTGTGAAGGCTCTTTTCGGTATGCTGGTCTAGCAGCAAATGGCACCTGCTGGGTCCTTAAAAAAAATGCAAAAATTAAAGTAATGGGCTACGAGTGGGGAGCAATGGAAGATAGAGTGAGGGCTAGGACGTTGGTACAAGGGGCTGTGGGTGGGTGTCACTTGTAGAGGTAAATAGAAAACATGTTTTTTGGTGAAGGCTCTTTTTGGTATGCTGGTCTAGCAGCAAATGGCACCTGCTGGGTCCTCAAAAAAAATGCAAACATTAAAGTAATGGGCTACAAGTGGGGAGCAATGGAAGATAGAGTGAGGGCTAGGACGTTGGTACAATGGGCTGTGGTTGGGAGATGAGGAGGCAACAGAGGGTTACTGGAACACATGTTGTACTGCGGACTAATCCAGTGGTAAATGGCAGCTGCTGTGCCTTCCCCTTAAAAAAAGAAAAAATATTAAAAGCTTTTAGTTTGTCTGGGAGACGCAGGGGCGAAAAAGAGGAATGGGTGTGGAGTGGCTGAAGGGGAAGCAAGCAGGGGCTGGTATTCAGGAGGGATCAGCACACAAGAGAGGACAATAAAACACATACACACTATCATGGAGTGCTTAATGAGAAAGTAAAAGTAGTTCTGAAAATGTGAGAAGTAGAAGGATACAAGTTAGCCAATGCAAAGGCGGGTAAAGAGGCTATGCTCCTGGAGAGGGGCAAACATAATAGAAGGATGCCTTTGGAAGATCACTAAATAAAAAGTGAGCACAGGAGAGTGACAATGAAGCCAAACAATGGTAAGGGGTGAGCATGTTGTAAGCCCACTGTAAGTTTTTGGTTTAGTCCACAATAGACTTTCTCCTACTAGACAGAACTGCTAAAAGCTGTCTGGTATGTAAGAATTAAAAGCACCCAAAAGTACTTTTTAAACAGTGCTACTAAATTGGGCAATGGAATGATATCTTAATTATTACATACATGAACCTAGATGGGTTGATTGATACATTGGTGTGACAAAGTATACCAATAGGCAATATTATTATGATCTTACTTTTTGACATTTTGTTTGCTTTCATGTCTCTAAGCCTTTGATCATAACAGTGAAAAAAGAAAATGTTTGTAAGTCTCGTGTTCTGATAAAAGGTGTCTGCCATCAAAAACTGACCATTCAATTTGGCTACATTGGTTTGTAGGAAGGCTTATGCAGATCCTCTTGACAGTCTAGGTGAGATTTGTTATGTTTCAGGTATCCCTCATACCAGTGGGACTGAGCCGACTCTTCGGCTTTGTCTTCTTTTGCTGGGGTATACACCAAAAAGCTACACATAGGCAATAATAATCTAGGTAGCCAGGACCCGGGCATCATCTCAGGTTGACTGCATTGGAACGAGGATCAAACACTGCCTACTAGTTAACACCCCTCAACAGTTTTACCTTGGAAATTTCAGATGGAAAATCAAAATCCACTAGATGTGCAAGGGGGGTTGCTGTAGACGACAAGGGCAATATGAGTCTGGAAACGATGAATTCAGGATCTAGCTAACATCTTTCATTTCAGCATCAAATGTTCTGAGTGGAATAAACTTAAAATCCATAGGTGACAAGATTGCATTGCTGTAGGGAACACTTTGCTGCCTTTTCCTACAGATAGGCTACCTGGTTTCCATGGCCCGCAGGACCCTCACACTTTGTGGAAAAAGTCTCTGAGAGGGACGAACCAAGAACTCTTGCCTGCAAAGTTTGCAACTTTCTTGAGGGATTTCACCTTATTGTTGATCTCTGAGGTCAAAAAGTTTCCAAGTCACACTTTTTCAAGATGCTGACAGTCTCCCTTCTGGTCATGCCTAAGGCTCACAACCTGCAAGAAGTAGCTTTTAGGGTACCGAGTTCTAAACAGAAGTGGAAGACAAGACAACCATTTTCTTCTGCTATGGTTATCCAAAGTCCAAGTTATGTTATGTTAACAGATTTGTAAAGCATATAACTGCCTTAACAAAAGGGGTTCCCTGTGCTGGCGTAAACAAAACACACATTGCAGAGCCTACAACCCCGAGGGGGAGACTCAATGATACACAGACAATTCTTGAGGAACTTCCTGAAGAGAAGATGATTCTGAGTATTTCTCAAAGGCAGAGGAAGAGCATTCCAGAGAGAAGGAGCCAAAGCATAAACAAACCGACACCCTGCCTTAGCTCTCCCCACTCAAGGAACTGAAGCCAGGCAGAGGTTGGCAGAACGGAAGGGATGAGTGGGGCAATAAGATGAATTAAGATGGATCAAATTGGCCACTGCTTGAGCATAGAGGATCTTATGAGTAGTGCAGAGAATTTTTAAATGGATTTGCTTCTCCAACGGGAGAGAATGTAGCCTGCGCAGCAGAGCAGAAGCAGAGCATAATTTAGGGAGAGAAAAGAGCAGCCTAGCAGCCACATTGTGAGCGAGTTGTAATTTCTTAATGACAGATCTATTAGCGTCCAAGTAAAGCATATTGCAATAATACAGATGGGACAGTATGGCCGCTTAGATGATGGTTTGATGGGTGCGAAAGCCAAAAACAACTAGAATGGGTCTGAGGCATCTCGGAAGGCCAAAACAGGTTCCAGTCACCGATTTGGCTTGAGCCTCAAAAGCCAGGGTGTTATCCATCTATACACCAAGATTTCTGATAAAAGACTTGGGTTTGGGTGAAGGCCCAAGAGAAGAGGGCCACTAGTATTCATCCCAGACAGTGTTTGCCTAGGAGAAGAATCTCAGTCTTATTAGCATTAAGATGAAGACAGTTGTCCATTATCCATTCATCCACTGCAAGTATACCTTTAAGGAATTTGGCACTATCTTGCAAAGGATTTCCTGATATAGAAAGTACAAGCTGTGTTTCATCTGCATACAATATCAGCGTGAGCCCAACAGATTTTACCAACTGAGCAAAAGGCTGAATATATAAATTAAACAGTGTGGGACTTAGTGACAAACTCTGAGGTACGTCAATACTGGAACACATCGGATTGAGAGCCTTATGGAGGAGAAATAACCTGGAAAGAATGCCCTGAAAGAAAGGAGGCAAACCAAGAAAGCGCAGCGCCTCTTATGAATATGTTCTGCAGCCGAGCGAGTAAGATTTGATGGAACTCTGTATCAACCGCAGCGTTAAGATCCAGTAGAATCAAGGCTGATGATCTGCCTTCATCTAAGGCACTACAGAGATGCTCAGAGACTGCCAGAAGTCTAGATTCCGTGCTATGCATCGGTCGAAAGCCGTTTTGAGAGGGATTGAGGATGCGATTCTCCTCTAAGAAGCTGGTTAAAATGCTGTTGACATACCACACTGTAACGTTTGCCAGAAAAGGTAGACGAGAGATAGGGTGTACATTTTCAGACTTTGAAGTGTCTAAAGACGGTTTCTTAAGTAACAGAATAACTTTAGCATGCTTCCAAGGACCAGGTACAGAGGCAGGAGACAACGAGAGATTGACCAGTTCTAGACTGGGAGGGAAAAGCTGTTCCTGAAGTTTCATAAAGAAATATCTGGTTTAAGAGAAGTGACTGGAGATCCAGATTTCACTTGGCTACAAAGAGTACAAAAGGTCGAAAGGCCTAAAGGAGAAAAGGGCTGTTGCAGCTATGTCTGCAACCTGTGTTGCAGTCATCAAAACCATGCCTCCTGCAGGCGTCTTGGTCTCGACCCTGGTCGCAGAAAAAGCCGGGGGAAAGTGTGAATAGATGTTCTCCATCTTATTTGAAAAAAAAATTGCTAATGTATCACAATGTGCACTGGAGGCTACAGTCTACTGAGGTTTCGTGAGGCTAGTCACCAAGCTGAAAATTTCTTTGGCAGGGTTCTTGCTGCCATTTATTTTACTAGTGTAGTATTCTGCCTTAGATGTCATGATAGATTTGTGGTAGGATTTAGTAGCTGATTCATTAGCCGCTTTTAGAGTGGTGTCATAAGATGTCCTCCGAGAACGTTCTAAAGCCTTACAATGCTTTTTCTCTGCAATAAGGGCTTCTGTAAAACAGGGGGCATCAAGTTTGGTTTTCACAGTGACATGCTTGGTTGGGATAAAGACATCCAAGGCAGAGGTAAGCCAGCAATCCAGGGTGGAGTTAGAGATCTCAACATTAGAGGGTAGACAAGGGCAACTATTGATAATAAACTGGCCACATTTTTGAAGATCAAGCTTGTGCCATGGTTGCTTCAGAAGAAGCTTTGAGGCCAATACAGCCTCCTTGCATAGAAGAGAACAAGTCAAGAAGATCAGGAAGTGGTCAGTTCATGGCATACAGGGAGTGCAGAATTATTAGGCAAGTTGTATTTTTGAGGATTAATTTTATTATTGAACAACAACCATGTTCTCAATGAACCCAAAAAACTCATTAATATCAAAGCTGAATATTTTTGGAAGTAGTTTTTAGTTTGTTTTTAGTTTTAGCTATGTTAGGGGGATATCTGTGTGTGCAGGTGACTATTACTGTGCATAATTATTAGGCAACTTAACAAAAAAAAATATATACCCATTTCAATTATTTATTATTACCAGTGAAACCAATATAACATCTCAACATTGACAAATATACATTTCTGACATTCAAAAACAAAACAAAAACAAATCAGTGACCAATATAGCCACCTTTCTTTGCAAGGACACTCAAAAGCCTGCCATCCATGGATTCTGTCAGTGTTTTGATCTGTTCACCATCAACATTGTGTGCAGCAGCAACCACAGCCTCCCAGACACTGTTCAGAGAGGTGTACTGTTTTCCCTCCTTGTAAATCTCACATTTGATGATGGACCACAGGTTCTCAATGGGGTTCAGATCAGGTGAACAAGGAGGCCATGTCATTAGATTTCCTTCTTTTGTACCCTTTCTTGCCAGCCACGCTGTGGAGTACTTGGACGCGTGTGATGGAGCATTGTCCTGCATGAAAATCATGTTTTTCTTGAAGGATGCAGACTTCTTCCTGTACCACTGCTTGAAGAAGGTGTCTTCCAGGAACTGGCAGTAGGACTGGGAGTTGAGCTTGACTCCATCCTCAACCCGAAAAGGCCCCACAAGCTCATCTTTGATGATACCAGCCCAAACCAGTACTCCACCTCCACCTTGCTGGCGTCTGAGTCGGACTGGAGCTCTCTGCCCTTTCCCAATCCAGCCACGGGCCCATCCATCTGGCCCATCAAGACTCACTCTCATTTCATCAGTCCATAAAACCTTAGAAAAATCAGTCTTGAGATATTTCTTGGCCCAGTCTTGACGTTTCAGCTTGTGTGTCTTGTTCAGTGGTGGTCGTCTTTCAGCCTTTCTTACCTTGGCCATGTCTCTGAGTATTGCACACCTTGTGCTTTTGGGCACTCCAGTGATGTTGCAGCTCTGAAATATGGCCAAACTGGTGGCAAGTGGCATCGTGGCAGCTGCACGCTTGACTTTTCTCAGTTCATGGGCAGTTATTTTGCGCCTTGGTTTTTCCACACGCTTCTTGCGACCCTGTTGACTATTTTGAATGAAACGCTTGATTGTTCGATGATCACGCTTCAGAAGCTTTGCAATTTTAAGAGTGCTGCATCCCTCTGCATGATATCTCACTATTTTTGACTTTTCTGAGCCTGTCAAGTCCTTCTTTTGACCCATTTTGCCAAAGGAAAGGAAGTTGCCTAATAATTATGCACACCTGATATAGGGTGTTGATGTCATTAGACCACACCCCTTCTCATTACAGAGATGCACATCACCTAATATGCTTAATTGGTAGTAGGCTTTCGAGCCTATACAGCTTGGAGTAAGACAACATGCATAAAGAGGATGATGTGGTCAAAATACTCATTTGCCTAATAATTCTGCACTCCCTGTATATAGAAAAGCTGTGGCTTGTAAGATGTTAAGATTAAAGAACACTGGGTCAAGCAGATGACCGCCCGAATGAGTAGCACCTTCCACTAGTTGAATTAGCTTCATAGCAGCAAGGTACTCAATAAACCTGGCTGTGTGATAGATTAACAAGCCCGAAAAGAAAGATGGTAAAGAGAGAGCTTTCACAGTCAGTATTAGTACACTGTAATAGCCTACACGTGTACCCATCTATGTAAATCACAGCAATGCTGCCACCTCTGCACTGCATTCTGTGCAGTTTCTTTAAGCGGTAACCTCAGGGAAGTGCTAGAAGAGGTCCTGCGATGGAGAACTGGCCTAGCCATGTCTCTGTAAGAAATAGGATATCTGGGGCTTCATCAAGAATAAGATCGAAAATATCAGTATGATGTTTCACTAAGGACCAACAGCTAATGGGAGAGAGCTTGTATTCCATAGGCCTAGGTTAATGTGAAAGAGCTTGTATTCCTTAGTCCTAGGGTGGAAAGAAAGATGTTTGGCAGGCTTGAAGAGAAACCTTGCTAGAAGACCCAAGTGGACAGATTTTGAAACCACACAACTTGCATGTGAACTTAGGATCCTTCAACACCCAGATACCTGCACAGCAGGGTGGTGAGGAGCAAGTCCAAAATGATATGCACAAAATATCCTTCTTTTGTCTTATTAGGAATACAGTAGGCCGGCTGATCTGAATTTGTGAAGCAGTTCAAAAGCTGAGGTGGAGAAGGAGTCAAGTGGCAATCCTATCTCAGGCATACACACCAGCAGGTATTTTCCTCCCTTGCATTCTTGTAAGCCCAGGTGTGTTTAGACTTTTTGTTGGTGGGCACACCAACGATAGTAGTACCTTAGCAATAGTTGGTGGGATGCCCTGATCTAAGTCACGTTGCACCCCCCCACACAGTAACCCGGTTCAGCACTTCCTCTGACATGGGCTAAACCTATTCCCTAAAGTACTATGCTGGTGACCTTCTAAGAGGCAGGAGCCCCTGTCACTGTGTGGATCACTGACTCCATAGCTAGGAGGTGGTCCATTATATTGAGGTAACTCCCCTTCCCATTAGTGGAAAACAAACTCAAGTTGGCTCTCGACCCACTTCATATCCCAGGTGACAGGTGGGCCTGGCTAGGAGCAGTCACGATCAAAGGCAGTTTTCAATATGAACAATTACTCTGAGAGATGCTGCCAGTCCTTTGATTGACCTTCCTGATATAGCTGTTCACACCCCATACTCAAAGATAACTACGAGTATATGATTCTTTGATTAACCTGCTCCTGCCTTTGTCAACAGGCCAGCGACTCCCAAAAGCCTATTGAGCAATGATGGGAGAAATGTATTCTCTTTCTGTCTGGGCTGGGGAAAACGAACTACTGCTGATGCAGAAGGTGAAGCCTGGCAGACCCCTCTGGGAACTGTCCAGGATTCAGGCAGAGATAAACAACTTTTATAAAAATCATATCTGTGGCACATTTTCCGGAAAATTATGTTCATCAATGATTTAGATTTTTTCTGAATTTCTCAATGCTGAAAATATGTTTTTTTCTCAGTCTCTACAATAATACAAAGGCTGCTTCAGCATTGTGCAGTAAGTAGCTCTGACTCCTATAAATTTGGAGACATGTCAATTCCATATTTGTCATGCCTCACTTTTAAACAATACAAAACCAGCCCTGTGCACTGCAAGAGACTACTTATACATAAATCAGCTAATACCTTTGAGTATGTCAAAAACATTTATTCTGACTTGTTCTGGTTGCAGCTTTTAGCAACAACGGCTCAGGGTTGCACGGGATACGTTGATGCCATGTTTATGAAGTCACTCATGCGGGTGGTGTAATTTCACACTGCAGTCCACATGACATCTGACTTTTATGCCTCTGGTGAACTTTCAGTGAACATTACTATGGTCACACTTAGGAATCACGTATGCCAGAAGGAAATTAAACATTAAAGTCTTTTATTAAAGTATTTAATAGCACCGAATATGTAGTGGGATGTATTTAGGAGTTAAGATTTCAAACATGCCAGAAAATCTAATCTTAGGAATCCCAAAAAATCCAGTAAGACAATGCAAAAAGAGGGATTTCATTACACGCGCTACATCTGAAGAATACCATATCTTAAGTCTGGAGTAGATCCTATTGCATTATTGAGAGAAAGGGATGAAACTCCTACAGGAGTGGGCTGCAGAGCAAGGTGACCTATAAATGTCCACTCAGCCAGGCTCATGTGGTACTCAAAGTTAATTAAGAGGCTAGTGACATGAAAATAATTGCAAGACTTCTCTTTTCGGGTGACTTCGTGCATAACACATATACAGAAAGAGGGCAGGAGCTCCCTTAAGTGAACTCAATACCAATAAGCGAACATTTTAGTTGTCCTTGGTGATTGGCTGGCAAGTGGACTTCAGTATGCGAGGACATAAGGGAGCTCCGTGAGAGCGGCCCAGGGCTAATTCTCAGGGGACATGGAGAGATTAAGAGACTGCTACTAAATTTCTTCGGTAAGGCCCAGATTCTTCTCATCTCGCAGGCCTCTGCCAGAAGGGAGAATAAAATGGCCCATGGCTTTCTTTTCATACCTACTCCGCAAAGCCCTTTAGCATGTAGGTAGGTCAGAGTTTGTTTGCCTTCATAGTCAGCCTTCATCACCAGTGCTTGCTTCTTCAGAACTATAAGCTTATTGTCAGGTGAGCTGATGCCCTTTGAGAACTATAAGCATGTTTGACACTTTAACACCACAAACACCCAGTTTTGGAAGGTCTAGTCGGTTGAGAGGAATCTGGGTCAGGGATTTTTGAGAATTGCAATTGGCCATTTGCTGAAAGGGACTCAAGGAAGGATGAAGGATTTTTCCCAGCTAACACAACGATCAGCACTCCAGATTTGAATTCACAGAAAGGTTATTCTCATCTTCATACATTGGCCATACGATCCCACTATGGCAGAGATGAGTGTAGAAAAACAGGACCAGTTTCAGGTACACAAATAGCAATTAATTAGTCCAAAAACATGTTTGCCGAACATTCTAAAGTTTTACTGAATTCCCCCAGCTTTTGTTAGAACATTTGCCAATTTTTAGCTGTTTGACAATTCGTTTTTTTTCCCAACAGTATGCAATTAGTGTGAAATTTTTCGTAATTGAGTTGCTTGCCAGCCCAATCTTCATCTGTGAAGCTACATCCTCCATGACCCTTCATAATTTCACACCATGTTTTTGTTCTGTCAAAATCCCAAATGCCTGTTCCATAGAAAAGATAGCTCCCACTTCTCCCTGTCACAGCAGTGCTGTTGACAGGGCCCTGCTCAGAATTGTTACCCTGCCTCACAACAGCATCCTGTATCTCTGTTAAAACAATGCTGGTCTTGCTGTATTATTTGACAGTAGATCTACTTTGGGTAGCACGCTGATTAATGTCCACTCATTACCATCATCTACGCCTGGTCACGCTTCAGCACTTTTCATACCTGTTCAGTCTGAGTAGATTCTGACTACGACACCATAGCACCAGAACAACCCCTTGTATATTATCACCATTTGTTAAAAAGCTCTGAACACTAACATGTTTGGAGGGTGCTCTCCAACTGACACAAAGGACTATTCACAATACTGTTTAGCAGGGACTGTACTTGTTATGGTTATCCCACTGTGATGAGTTAAATTGTACTTTAAATATATTTTCCCAGCTAAGTTTGTTCTCTTAGTTGGCATTGCAATACTTTTGTAATGTTCATACAGTATACTACCAAACTTTTGAGTTTTAAATGTCATGCTACAAAGTGCCTTGGTGATAGATAAGACTTCAAGGTGTGAAGTTAAGAACAGTACATCTAGTCTAATCTATGTAGACTTACCTTTTCAATATTTGGTAGCTAATATGGTGGCTCACATTTTTATGTAGCACAATAGTTAAAACTCAGTATTCTCACCTTCAACCATTATCTTTAGTATGATGGACACGTGTTATCTTCTTTCTTACATATTCTTAGCCAAGTTATTCCCATTTTCTCGATATGGCCAGTATCATCCCTACCTGTCACTAGCAGATGAGGTGCACACACGTGCTCGTTAACATACTAGGGTGGGAATCTCTACATCCTAATCACCCAGTGGCACCTAACTATTACATACCTTGCTCTTGTCCTGTTCCTACATTCACTGGATTCGTTGCTTCAAAAGATGACGTTGTGGAGGACTCCTATCACAATCAGGTCAATTCAGAAGCAGCAACTACCTGCTCAGTACCCTATACTAGTTTAGAAAAATGTGCTTCACTACATTTCTGAGAAATACACTGAACCTTACGTTTGGCTCCACCTTATCCACATAGGATTCTGATCATTTTATCAGCACTACCAAGTCATTCAATAGAAATCTTTTTTGAGGGCTGATAGTTTTACTAAGAAGATGCTTTAGTTCTGCTAGTTTTACTAAACATGTGTTATAAAATTGTACTATGCATTCATTACATGTTGCTGCATATTATTTTATGTTGTGGTAAATCAGGCAAACTAGCTTCTTGCATGAGCGTGCTCAGAACCTATAGGTGTTGGTGGATTACATTCTTTGGAGATAAATTTATGGATAGAACATATAGGATGGTCGGGAGAGAAACATAGAAATCTGGGTTTAAAGTCCTAATTTGTCAGCCTACGTTCCTCAGTAAGTAATATTTACCACCTGGATGCAAAACCTGATTCAGGGAGAGGTGGTGATCCCCTCCACGAAGCGATCTTAATAAACTCTTTCCCCTGATTGGTGATGGTTTTGCACGAGCTCCATCAATCTGGCTGATCTTAGGGAAGCCTACTGGTGGTTGTTTGTGCAAAACACAGGAATACAATAATGCTTTGGCAGAGCACTGTTTGCCAACTCAAAGCCAGCTTTGTTATGCAGATTCTGCATTTTGAGCTATTTGTTGGGGAGTCAGGACTATATCTTCCTGGGAGGCTATACATAATGGTTGGCTCTTTCTTTTAAGTAATAGGTGTCCCTACCGATAGACGGTACAGGAAGCTCGTTTGCATAAATTAGATCCATTGTCATTACAAATAATACATGCATTGAATAACATGAAACAACATATTACACCAGGGAGGAGATTTAGACACAGAAACGTACTCTCCGAATGCATTCTGGAATTATTTTTTGTTGGTGCAAAATATTGATATTGGGCACAGCAGGGGTGACTGGTGTTCATGGGCAAAAGGGGCATTGCCCTGCCACCCTCCAGGGAAAGGCAAGAACGGGGAAATAAACACAGAGCAGCTTCAAATAAATCACTGCTCTGGGACAGTGTTCTGAATCTCTTGGGTGAACTTTTGTGAACTTTGCAGATGTCCTACTGCGCAAGTGCCGACCTGCAGGCACAAGTTACTGCAGTGACATCATCGGAGAGGGAGTGCTGAATTAGAAAGCAAGTGATCCGGTTGCTTTTGGGGCGCATAAACAATGGTCCTGGGAGGAGTCACGAAACTCAATCCACTTCAATGGCTGCGGGTGGGGCAGGCCGAAGAGACAAGGAGGGAGTGGGTGGCAACAATTTATAGGTCATCACAGGGGGGCAGGCTGTAGGAGGGGTGCAAGCAGCTGCTCTCCTGGCAGTGACATGTTCAGTACTGCATTTGGTTTCACTTTGAAAAAAAAACGTTATGGAGCTGAGCATGCCATAGAGACACAAGAGAGGGAAATAACCAGCTGTAATAACAGTTACACTAGTTGACTAAGAGGTAAGTCTGCAAAAGGGGCATCAACAACAACACTCCCGCTTTAGCAGCTAAAGTAGGGTGGGGTTCTTGATGGACTTCTTTTGTCTGAAGCTCAGCAGGCAAAGGCTCATAATTAACTTTGGAGGGTGAGTGAAAGGAAGGAAGGATGAGTAGATGGATGACATGGTGGATGGATAGATGCATAGATAAATGAGTGAAAGGATGACGTAAGAAATGAAGAGTGAAAGGAAGGGTGTATGAGTAAAAGGGATGTTGGCTGCATGGATGGATGGAGTGAGAGGCTGGGTAGATGGATGATGAGAGAAAGGATGCTTGGATGGCAGGTTGAGTGAAAGGATGGATAGATGGATGATTGGAAGGGTGGATGGATGGAGTGAAAGTATGGATGGTTGAGTGAAAGGATGGATGAATGAAAGGATGGATGTAAAGATGGATGAGTAAAACAATTGATGAATGAGTGAAAGGCAGAGTAGATGGACATCTGGATGAAAGGATGGATGGATGAGTGAAAGAGTGAATTGATGGATGAATAGATGATGGATGTGAAAGGATAGATGGTTAAGTGAAAGGATAAATGGATGGATGGATGGGATGAAGGGTGGATGGACGAGTGTAAGGACGGATGGTTGAGTGAAAGGGGTATGGATGGATGAGCCAAAGGAAGGATGATGGATGGATGGAAGTAAAAGATGGATAGATGGAGTGAAAGGGTGGGTGGATGAGCGAAAGGGTAGATGGATGATTGAATGAATGAATGGATAGATAGATGAAAGGGAGGATGGATAAGTGAAAAGATGGATGATTGAGTAGATGGATTGGTTTGATGGATAGGTGTCCCTGGACTGGTGGCGGCTCCCCTTTTATAGACTCCACAGCTACACTAGACCCTCTTTGTTTAGTGGTCCATTTTTATTGTACCACATTATTATTTAATACAATAAAAATAAAATTCAGACCTGCTTCGGGTCCAGCAACAAATGGAGGGAGCTAGTGACATTGTTTGATTGCTGACACAGGTGCATGAAGGTGCCTGCCCCAGCCATCAGAGATACCGTTCAGAGCTGGTGCAATCCCAGCGCTGTGAGCATGTCTGTGTGACTATGTGTGTGAGTTAAAGTGAAAGAGAGTGAGTGAAGGAATGAGTCAGAGTGAGTGAGAATGAGTGACAGTAAAGGCCAGTATGTGTGAGAATGAATGTGAGCGAGTGAGTGAGAATGACAGGGAGTGTTCCTGTGTGTGAGACTGTCACAGTAAGACTGAGTAATTCAGAATGAGTGATAATGAATGGGACTGTGTGAGACTGCGTGAATTAGTG
This sequence comes from Pleurodeles waltl, assembly GCF_031143425.1. Classification (NCBI taxonomy): domain Eukaryota; kingdom Metazoa; phylum Chordata; class Amphibia; order Caudata; family Salamandridae; genus Pleurodeles; species Pleurodeles waltl. The sequence continues at coordinate 657,145,205 of NC_090447.1, forward strand.
AGACCAAGTGAGACTGAATGAGTCCGAATGAGACTGTAAACTTAGCTCAAGAAAGTGAGAGAGAACCCCTCAAGAAAACGTTCTTTAGAATTTGAACCAAAGATTATGCCCACCACTTTTAAAGCTCACCAGTCGCCACTCGTGCACATAGTGCAATACTTCTTAGGGTGTAAATTCCCTGTAATATAATTAGGTAATTTATCTCAATAATCCCACACTTTTGCATCAGGCACTGAAACCCTTAGTTATATATAGGGCTAAGTTCAGGCCCCGACAAAGTATGCCATCGATTTCACATACCTGTTGGCAAAAACATTCAACTTATTGTGTCAAGACATTAGCAACTGTAAGTCTGAGATCTTCAACAGCATCGTTTTGCGAGATACAAGGTGATTTCCTCACAATTTGACTTCCACGACTGATCAGCATGGAACCCATGCCTATTGCAAACACAAAAGTCACAGAGTGCGCCATGAGACAGAACAGCATCTACGAAGAACACATTGAAGTCTGTTGCTTAAAAGGAGAAATAGCACAAACAACGTATGTACCACCTTTTTTAATTAATTACATTTTTAAGGAACTAAATAACACATTGCCTCTATATTTCAAATGCCTTATCGGCGAGTTTACGAAAATATAAATTGCTATTTAATATTAATTTCTTTGAAAAAATGTGATAGTGTACTCTGACTTTAACTGCAAAAAGCAATTATACCATGGTCCTCAGTAACGACACAAGTTTTGGTTTTGTGTGTACGTTTTACGAAATCATAGCTATGCAGATCATGGACATGTTGAGTACCCATTTCAAGGAAAAGCTGGATGCTTTCCAAAACTCTTTCTATAACCATTTTCAAAGCAGTGCAAAAAACGACAAGCCTTAACTGTAGAGACCAAAATAATAACGAGCTCTGGATGTAGCAGCAATAATAGGCCTCAAAAGAAAAACACAACAGTTTAAAATAAGGATTGTCAAAGCCAACGTAGCGTGCAATTTGTTCTTTGTTTTAATATTTTTGCAAACACATGAATATGCTAAAAAGCACAACTATAAACAAAGCATAAAAATAAAGTAGTGGCCTAGCACACTAGCCACACCGGCCCTGCACTGAAGTGCAATCCTTTGCTGATGGGTGAGCACGTGACCAGGCAAAATGCTGTCACTCTCAGTGCACGAGAGGCCATGTATATAGAGTGTTGTATGCTGTGGAGGGTCGAGGCAAAGGGTGAATGATGTTTAAATAGACCAGCAGATGAAGAGGAATGACGAAAGCCCCCATGAGAATATATTTTTATTATGATAATTTGGAAAACATGAGGCTGGGGAGACAGCTAAAGCCATCTGTAGAAACGAATTAGAAATAGTGATTCATAATGGAAGATGAAGCTAAATTTCAAACTAATAAGAGGGCAATTATGCTCATAATTTATCACTTACAAAAGACCTGAGTAATAAACATATCCCATTACCATCTTTCATTCTTTTGATCCCTTTGGCTCGAAAGATATTGGACACTTTGCATATGATGAAGCACTTACTGCTTTCGTTTGCTGCCATAGTGGTTGAAAATTGGCGCTTTATGCTCACTGCATAGAACATAGGAGAACGACTGTGACAACGAATCATCTCCATATGTCACTGTGAAGACGGCAGGAGGTTCACAGCTGCGGGAGCATAGCGGGGTCTCTCCCTGCCCTATTCTGATATCACTCGCTGAGAAGAGGCATGCAGTCAAAAAAATAGTGTCTCTCTGGATTTCAAAAGTTGATATACTTTCCCTAATTTGTAACATATCATAAGACAAACAATATGTTTTTAATTTGTATTCATTTTGTATCTATTTTTATTTAATACCATAGACAGAAGAATTAAGGAGGGGAGGTTCGTTTCAATCATGCCTACTCAACGGCTTTGGTTTCCAGCTAACTAAATAGACATGGACAGAAGCCAGCCTGGGACACTGCTTTTGAAATCTACAGGGAGTGCAGAATTATTAGGCAAGTTGTATTTTTGAGGATTAATTTTATTATTGAACAACAACCATGTTCTCAATGAACCCAAAAAACTCATTAATATCAAAACTGAATATTTTTGGAAGTAGTTTTTAGTTTGTTTTTAGTTTTAGCTATGTTAGGGGGATATCTGTGTGTGCAGGTGACTATCACTGTGCATAATTATTAGGCAACTTAACAAAAAAAAATATATACCCATTTCAATTATTTATCATTACCAGTGAAACCAATATAACATCTCAACATTCACAAATATACATTTCTGACATTCAAAAACAAAACAAAAACAAATCAGTGACCAATATAGCCACCTTTCTTTGCAAGGACACTCAAAAGCCTGCCATCCATGGATTCTGTCAGTGTTTTGATCTGTTCACCATCAACATTGCGTGCAGCAGCAACCACAGCCTCCCAGACACTGTTCAGAGAGGTGTACTGTTTTCCCTCCTTGTAAATCTCACATTTGATGATGGACCACAGGTTCTCAATGGGGTTCAGATCAGGTGAACAAGGAGGCCATGTCATTAGATTTCCTTCTTGTATACCCTTTCTTGCCAGCCACGCTGTGGAGTACTTGGACGCGTGTGATGGAGCATTGTCCTGCATGAAAATCATGTTTTTCTTGAAGGATGCAGACTTCTTCCTGTACCACTGCTTGAAGAAGGTGTCTTCCAGGAACTGGCAGTAGGACTGGGAGTTGAGCTTGACTCCATCTTCAACCCGAAAAGGCCCCACAAGCTCATCTTTGATGATACCAGCCCAAACCAGTACTCCACCTCCACCTTGCTGGCGTCTGAGTCGGACTGGAGCTCTCTGCCCTTTACCAATCCAGCCACGGGCCCATCCATCTGGCCCATCAAGACTCACTCTCATTTCATCAGTCCATAAAACCTTAGAAAAATCAGTCTTGAGATATTTCTTGGCCCAGTCTTGACGTTTCAGCTTGTGTGTCTTGTTCAGTGGTGGTCGTCTTTCAGCCTTTCTTACCTTGGCCATGTCTCTGAGTATTGCACACCTTGTGCTTTTGGGCACTCCAGTGATGTTGCAGCTCTGAAATATGGCCAAACTGGTGGCAAGTGGCATCGTGGCAGCTGCACGCTTGACTTTTCTCAGTTCATGGGCAGTTATTTTGCGCCTTGGTTTTTCCACACGCTTCTTGCGACCCTGTTGACTATTTTGAATGAAACGCTTGATTGTTCGATGATCACGCTTCAGAAGCTTTGCAATTTTAAGAGTGCTGCATCCCTCTGCAAGATATCTCACTATTTTTGACTTTTCTGAGCCTGTCAAGTCCTTCTTTTGACCCATTTTGCCAAAGGAAAGGAAGTTGCCTAATAATTATGCACACCTGATATAGGGTGTTGATGTCATTAGACCACACCCCTTCTCATTACAGAGATGCACATCACCTAATATTCTTAATTGGTAGTAGGCTTTCGAGCCTATACAGCTTGGAGTAAGACAACATGCATAAAGAGGATGATGTGGTCAAAATACTCATTTGCCTAATAATTCTGCACTCCCTGTATACTGTTCTGGTCGGATATGTTACACATTTTTCAAAATTTCTTGCATATTGGGTCACTCTTCTCTGCGCAATGCTCGTGATTCTGATAATCAGGAGTAATCATCCCCCACTACATGTTTTGGATGTGCCAATGTAAACCCCAAAAAGCATGTAGAGCGTCCTGCCGCCACCCCTCATATGTATTAGCGTTCCCCAAAACACTGGAGGAATCAAGGGCTCTGTACGGGTCCTTGCATATCTTCAGAATCAGGGTATATTCTTCATCGGAATTACCTTCCGCCTCAGACAGTAGAAATCCTGACCGATCTCGAGTACCACTAACCCCCATAACGTGAAAATACTAAGATTAATTCCTATTTACAGTTTAGTTTTATTAACCTTGGATACTCGGACTGCACCAAAGACGTGAGTCAAATGCCGGCTCCTTTTCTGTTTGAAAAGCACATAAGTGAAATACACAGAAAACAAATGAGGTTACTTATTTAAGACTGTTACATGCACGGTCAGAAGTGTACACATTTATTGTTATTCCGAGAGTCAAAGGTCAATGAGTGGTTGGAAAAACGAGTGTTCTTGACTTTAACCAATTAGCAACTTGATAGGGGAAAGGCAATGCCTTGTTTGGTTTCAGGTGGAAGCCCCCACGCTTGATGTCGTGAGCTCCAGATGTCTGAAGCTATTCCTGGAAATGTATTTTACGGCTGAAGCCTTCCCCTAAGGGTATTGTGTCACTGATGGACTCGTTGGCAATGCAGGAGCCGGGACAGCTTTCCCTTTTTCTCAGTGAGTGAGTCACGCAGACACAGACAGCAGTGCTGCTCTACGGTCACTCCTCCCAGCAATAAACTGATTGCTTGTACAATGGCATGTAAGCCTAGCTTTTCTCAGGACAGGTTTCTGCCAGAGGGACCTGGCGGGGAATAAGATACACAGAGATTTAGGACGTGAACAAAAGCTTCTAACAGGAATGTTTGGCTAAAGAAAAAAACAAGCATGTTGTTAGGAAGATGGTTACCTTCCTAAGGCTCTGCTGAGGTCATTCAGGGATGTGCACATTGTAACCAAAACTGGAGAAACGTGACCTGCTGATAAAGGCAGGGTCTGGTGAACGGTGTGTTGTTTCTCCACTGGTGGAGATTACTTTAATTTCACTACTTCAAGATCCCAAACACAGCGCATAGGTGCCTACCTGTTAAAGGACTAGAGGAGCACATCATTTCTTCCTCCTACATGCAGGTTTCCTCTTAGCTCAACTCATGTCACTGACACCTTCCAAAAACGTTAACATTGTTCTTTCCCGCTCTGAACACTTTTAAATTATTAATTCACAGTCTGCCAGTTTGCTCGTGTGAATTTGAGCAATTCTCTGTTGCCCCGCCCCCATTTTCGCATTCAACAGATAGGAAAATAGCTGTGCGCCTTACAATCAAGGTGCTCCACTTCCTTGCACTTCTGAGCTCATGCGCTGCATTTCCGGCGTGGCAGCCCATGCTAGCTCTCATTTGTTCTTGTAGCACACCAGCCAAAAATGTGTCGCAGCCCAAGGAAAGAAACAGCTTGAACATTTAGCAATGCTTTCCAAGCACATTACCAAACAACCTAGGCCCACTCTTGCATTCTGAATTTAGGAAGAAAATGAATGTCAGTTCCATTTAGACTTCCCTGTGGTAGCAAGAATAGATCATAGTTAGTCTCCAGTGTTAACTTGGCTCTCTCTAAAATCTCACTTGTGCCTCCATTTATATACCAGGGATTCAAGGCATGTTTGCGGCTGTGGGAGATGCGTTTTCCAACCACAGCAGACCTGCTTTCATCATATCCAAGCAAGGTCGACATCGCAGACTGGAGTTGTTATGCTTGAAGGAAAGATGATTTTTATTTGCAACACTAACCCCATATTTGTCAGATAGCTCACAAGCGTGCAAGCAGCACTGATTTTTAAGACCAGGCACTAACTGGCATTTAGATTATTTTCTGTTTGCAGGAGGGAAATAATGTCCAGCTATGATGTGAGCATATGTATAGGACATGCCACACACACCTTTGGTGTCCCCTACTGGCCTCTGTGGCACCAACTATCTCTTCACTCGGATATCTGTCCTCTATTCCGCAACTTCTGTGGCTTCTCTATGATAAGCCAGGTTCCATTTTGGAACGCAAGAAAACATTTTGGTAGGCTACTATAAAAGCCTATTGAAATACATGAGAGGACAGACTCAATGGGGTCTAAAGAAACAGCACTGTTCAGTGGTTGAAACAGAGAAGAGGATCTTGGAGACCAGGGTCTTCAGCCAGATTAGCACATTTTTAAGACCAATATTAATGGCAAACCCATGACGCAAATAGCTTGAATATATTAGAAACAACTTAAGACATAAGACATGCAGTGACATGCAGTGACGCGGCCCAGCTGTAAATAGGATTTCTAGAAATTAGTTTGTTTTATCCATTGTAAGGACACTATAGAGTATGTCATACTGTATCACAGTATGCATTTCAGGAATCAGTGAGAGGTGTCTGTCTTGCTTTTGTTGCAGAAGGACAACCCTTAAATGCCACTATTTTGAAGAAGGCAGACATGAATGGTGGTGGTGATGACGATGTTGTTAAACTATAATTATGGGGACTGGGATGTTCAATGTCGCACATCTTTGCAATTACAGATAAAGGGGTCTCAGGACGCACTGTGCTTTCATTCTTTGCACTGACGTGAATAGCTGCCACTTCTATTTATAGCAGAATTTTAATAAACGTTTTCTTTACATGGGTTTAAGTCAGAAGATTGCATTCTGTAGCAAATAAAGTACCTGCTATATTTCTTAAGCACCTGCGTGACCTTGAATTCTATGTCAGGACCGGAGGCGAGGATTATGCTATCCTTTCTCCACTTTATTAAATAGCAGCCGAACATTCAATAAAGAAAACTACTACTCCCATGATAGCTTGGGAATCGGAGTAAAGGACATTGACAACCAATAAAAACATGTAGTTAGAACCAATCAGGAACAGGCAGTCCATAATATAGTCCATCGTTTGTTTCACCCTTCCTTTTTCTTCGCTGTTCACAGCCGAGACAAGTTGACTTTTTCATTCTGATCTTACATCATTTGTCAAATTGTCTGTTGTTTTTAATGTTTATGTTAGTATTGTTGTGGAATCTTATACATTATTTGGCAGGAGCGTTATCGCTCCTTTGCAAACGTTTCTTGTTGGGTGCACTTCGTGCGAGGTTATATCGACCACCAGATGGTGCTCGTTTAGAACGCTCGCACGGAGACAGATACACTGAGGTAGACGCGCAGCTTCAGGTTTTCCTCACATCGAGAACAAAGCTGCACACCTTCTTCTTTCAGTGCGTTCTGCCTCACAGCTGCTTCACAGCCTGCCTGGCGAGAGACACCCTTTTTGAAATAAGGGTCAGTATTATAACCTTAATATTCTGGACGTCTCGTTTTGCCGTAAGGGGTCTGTATTGTTTATTCTTTTTTTTACACCCGATAGGGTCTGTATTTTGACATATCGGACTATTGTGGGACACACTCCCAGGCAAATATATATTTTTGTATATTTAACCCGTTTAAAGATACTGTGCACCGGCGTGAAGTGTCATTGGCTGAAGCCCCTTAATGAGTAGAGTGGCTTTGTACTCTTTAAAGTTTCATGCTGTCACCCAGCCTTTAAAAAAAATAAAACCTGATTATATATCTGCCCAAATTAATTTAATTAGTTACAAAATTTATTATTTCTTTATTATCAAGCCCCTCATCCATATTATAATGGAACTAAATGATGAGGAGGAATTTTTTTACGCTGTTGATGCGTCTATCTACTGGGCAGTTTCTGAAGCAATAGGTCCTCTTGAGGACAGGCTATCAGAACAAATAGCACGCAAGTGCGCAAAATTCACAACCTCTAATTTGACTCCCTCAGCTCCCCCTGCCTCTAACGACTCTCACTCCTCCATGTGTGCGACTCCAGCAAAGCATCCTCGCGAACCAGGAGTTGATTGCAATGTTTTTTGATTGAGTTAAAAAATCCCCTTTCTCCTTTGCTATTCTTTTTCTTTCCATAGATCTGGCAAGGTCCAATTTTCTTTCCTTGCAATATACTGATTCCTCTGGGGATCAGGATGACGATGCCAGTCCATCCAGACCTTGGCTTCCTTCCTCTTCTCAGTCCGCTCTTAATGTCTCATCAGCTGAAATCTCTGACATTTTGGTTCCGGATGAAATTATTCATCCTAGAGCTCCGAATTGGCCCCATCCGACAAAGTTGTGAATTATGTGGCGGGGCGCATTCGGAAACCGCTAGAGAAGGAATCCCGTAACTGCCTCAGAGCTGAAATCCCTTGTCCTTCGATGGTAGACAAAGTTGCCATAACCCCTGAGTTGGACACCAAAATGTCTACATTTTTGCAAATATTTATGAAGTAGCCTAAAAAAGGAATTGATAGTTCATGGCGGGCGGGCATGTCAGGATAAACTCCTGGATGTCCTGGGCCCTTTAACAAATATCCTTGATATGGCTGAAGATGCTAAATCCTCTGCAGCATTAATTTCTCCTGAAATCCTCTCAGGTTGGGCACAGGGTGCTATTATTTTTTTGGCACTGCAAACTGTGCTCTCTCTACAGAATGTTGTTGTTCTTTGTTAATAAAAGTGGATCCTAAGCTGGGGGATCTAGAGGACTCTGAAGTGGGTTTTGTGGATCAGGGAGGATTATTTGGTGAACCCTTTATAAAGGAACTAGGGAAGTTTGTACATACTTTCACTATCTTGGGTAAGGCACAATCATCTATGAAAAGAGTTTTTATCTCCCAAATGTTCCACGTGGCCGGTCGAGGCAGGGGCCGCTTGGCCGGCAGTGCTCAAGCACTTACCTCTTTGAGAGGACAAGGCTCCAGGTAAGGGCCTTTCCGGGATCAATCCCGATTTGCCAACTTCTACCCAACTAGAGGCAGATGCTTCAAGTATCGAGGTGGCAGAGGATCTTCCACAACATCCTCTTATGGCAAGCGTTACCTCTTCTTCCCTTCTAAGAATAGGGGGGCGTTTGGTGAATTTTACACAGGCATGGAGAGCAATAACAAAGGATGCATGGGTCTTACAAACAATAAAAGGCTTTCAGATAGAATTTGTTGGGACTCCCAGACAAATCCGATGCCCAAGTCCCCTTGTGTTTTCCTCCCATGATACCATTCTGGTGGACACAGAGTTTGCGGCAATGTTGGTCGAAAGGGCTATTTGCCCACAGATACCGCGTCGACAAGGGTTCATCAGCAATCTGTTCATGGTAGACAAAGCTGATGGAGGCTGACGTCCAGTTATCAATCTAAAGGAATTCAACGAATGGTTAGTTTATCACCATTTAAAAATGGAAGGGATTCACATTCTTCGCGATGTGTTGCGCCCTCTAGATTGGTTGGTGCGTCTCAACTTGAAAGACACTTATCTGAGTACACCTATTTTTCCACCGCACAAGCGTTTTCTTTAATTTGTTTGCCGAAACCAAACATTTGAGTTCACAACCCTTCCATTCTGTCTATCCTCAGCACCAAGGTGTTTCACAAAGGTCCTCAAACGTGTGGGGAAACATCTCAGGTCGCAAGGGATAAGGCTAATTGTTTACCTCAACGACATGTTACTTTTGACCCAATGTCCCAGGAAACTCTCCGCCCAACTGCAATTGATAGTCTACTTGCTGCAAGACCTAAGGTTTGTCATAAACTAGTCCAAATCACTGTTAACGCCTTCTCAAAGAGCAGTCTTTCTAGGTTTCACCATTGATTCGGTTTCGGCTACCTTAAGTCTTCCATCTTGCGAAATGACAAAAATTCTCCACAAATTGCATTGTAATCTTGTCAAACAAAAGGTTTCCCTACGACAATTTGCCCGCTTAGTGGGACTCCTCTTCTTTTCAGGCAATTTTTCCCGGTCCTCTTCACTATCGAGCTCTTCAACGTTTGAAGGCGGCTCATCTTCGCAAAGGCCTAACGTACTCTCAAACGGTAATTCTCTCACAAGAATCAGAAGAGGAAATTCATTGGTGGCTTTCGCACATGGGAGGCCTGGGACGGCAGAGCAATCTTCAGTTCGGCTCCTGATTTCATAATCGAATCAGATGCCAGCAGATCAAGCTGGGGAGCTCGATGTGGAGATTTTTCCACCAGGGGAACATGGTCTCCGGGGCAACAAAAGTTGCATATAAATTGGTTAGAGCTTTTAGCTGGTTCATTTGCAGTCAAGTGCTGGACCAAAGACTTCAATTGTATGTTCTCCTAAAGATGGACAATATTTCAATGGTCTGCTATATCAATCATCTACGGGGCATCCGATCCAAGGCACTCTCCAATCTGGTGACCAGTTTTTGGCAATATTGCCTGGGCCATCAAATTTCAGTCACTGCACTATACCTTCCGGGCAATCAGAATCAGACTGCAGATTTTCATTCCAGACACCTCAAGGACTCCAGCATGTGGAAACTCCATCTAGAGGTTTTCTCTCTCCTCCTGGACCTATGGTCCATTTACTGTGGATCTATTTGCATCCAGGTTAGGTCACCAACTACCCAGATTTTTCAGTTGGAGACCAAATCCGCTGGCGACAGCCACAGATGCTTTCCTTCAGGATTGGAGTCAAGAGAAAGCTTACGCTTTTCCTCCCTTTGTAATGAATACTTGAACGTCCGCACAAGTAGGTCGCCAGCGAGCAAACATAGACTTGATTACTCCAATTTGGAAGTCTCAAATTTGGTTTCTAGTTCTTCTGGAACTTTCTTGGGATTCTCCAATTCGACTCCCCCTGTTTCCTTTGCTTCTTATAAATCCACACAAAATGCCACATCAGATGGTTCTGGAAGGCTCCCTGTCCTTGATAGCATGGCGAATTTCCGGAGACGCTGGTCGGTCCCATAACGTTTGCAACAGGCTGAAGAGCAATTATCCAAAGCATGGGCTCCCAGCACCTCTAAACGTTACAGATCAGCATGGGGTTGATGGGCCCGTTGGTGTTTGCAAAAGAGTTTCAATCCCGTGGAAGCGGATATAGTCCATGTACTTAATTTTCTAGCCAACCTTGCATCAAGAGGCCTGGCGTAACGTTCTATTAATACTTTCAGATCAGCTATTTCAGCTGGACATACTATGGTGGATGGTTTTCCTTTGGGAGAACATAAACTAGTGTGTTGTCTTCTTCAAGGCATCAGGCTTTCTTTGCCTCCTGAACCCCGTTATTCATCCCTTTGGGATGTCAATCAAGTGCTGAACCTCTTTTTGTCTTGGCAACCTAATCAGTATCTTTCCAGAAGGAGCTTTCCACTAAATTAGCCATGCTTCTTTGTTTATTATCCTGTAGAAGAGTTTCTGATGTCCGTGCCCTAGATATTTCAAATAGAACCTTTTCTCATTCGAGAGTCTCCTTTACGGTAAGTAGTCGGACAAAGAGCAATACCAGAGTAATTTCTTATCCTGCTTTTCCAGACGCCCCAAAATTGTGTGTTGTGCGTTGCCTCAAAGCATATGAGAAAATGTCTTCAGAAATTCGCTCTCCAGGAGAACAACAGCTTCTTATTGCATAAGCCACATGAAGCAGTTACCTCAACTACTATTGCTCGGTGGGTTTGTTGGTTCCTGTAGGAGGCTGGTATTAGTCTTTCCCTCTTCAGTGCCCACTCCATTTGTGGAGCTATGGCTTGTAAGGCATTTAGGGCCAGATGTAGGTACGTTGCAAATTGCGACTTGCAATTTGCGAGTCCGAGCGACTCGCAAATTGCAACTCGCAATTTGCTATGCAGAAAGGTGTCTCAGACATCTTCTGCGACTCGCAATGGGGTCGCAAAGACCCACCTCATTAATATTAATGAGGTGGGTCGCAGTTTGCGACCCCATTGCGAGTCTGGGCACTCACGGGGATGGTGGCCTGCTGGAGACCGCAGACCACCATGTCCATGACTGCTTTTCAATAAAGCAGTTTTTTTTTTTTCCATCTGCAGTCCGTTTTCCTTAAAGGAAAACGAGCTGCACTTGGAAAAAAATACCGAAACCTTTTGTTTCGTTTTTTTTCAGAGCAGGCAGTGGTCCATAGGACCACTACCTGCTCTGAAAAAATATTTTTGTGATCATTCACAAAGGGGAAGGGGTCCCATGGGGACCCCTTCCCGTTTGCGAATGAGTTACCATCCACTTCAAGTGGATGGTAACTGCGAGTTGATTTGCGACCGCTTTCGCGGTCGCAAATCAACCTACATCGCGTTGCGAGTCGCAAATAGGAAGGGAACACCCCTTCCTATTTGCGAGTCGGAAATGTATTTTGCGAGTCGGTTCCGACTCGCAAAATGCATTTCTGCATTGCGTGACGGCTTTTATCATGTACACAGCAGACTGGTCTTCGGACTTGACTTTTAAGAGATTTTACTTTGAGCCACTTTTTGATATGGCTCAATTAGTTGTGGATAAGCTTTGAACTAGCATAATGCTCGCCTCCGGTCCTGACATAGAATGAAAGATTTCCTAGCTATTGTAACAGAAAGTTTCAATTCTATTAAGGACTCGGAGGCGAGGATTATTCCACCCTAAAAGACATTATAAATATTGCAAATTTAAAGGATCCCTCCCCATATTTAGTGAGTAATTACTCATTGTGCATTAGCATTCATATGTCTAATGATTTTCGAATGTGTCTGTTTATATAAGTATTACCATGATAGTCATTTCTGTGAGACTTTCCTTTCAAAGTTTCAAATACCCTGTTTTTTTCAAAATGTATTCTTTCTTCTTAGGATCTGAAACAGTGAAACAGGATACTTAACGATGAAAGAGGAAGGGTGAAACAAACGATGGACTGTATTATGGACTGCCTTTTCCTGATTGGTTCTAAGTACATGTTTTTTATTGGTTGTTAATATACTCCGATTCTCAAGCTGTCATGGGAGTAGTAGTTTTCTTTACTGAATGTTCGGCTGCTAGTGGGGAAAGGATGGCATAATCCCCACCTCCGAGTCCTTAATAGAATTGAAACTTTCCGTTAGGATAGCTAGGACATTTTTCATTACTATTCCCTTCCCCTATTTTGAATGTGCCTCTGCTTGTGCTATGTCTTATTCATCTCTTCCTCTTAAATTTCAAGTCTGTTCTGTCTTCAAACTTTTTTTTATCATTTGCTTCTCACATATCCCCTTCTAATTCTCACACTTAAGTCACTAATGTACCACAAACAGACTAATGCATGGAATGGTTTCCTTTATCATGCTAAAATAACCAATGGACTCACCATTAACTTTGAGCTTCTGGGTAGCGTGCTACTCGCTGTACAGTGCTTCAACGCCTCGTCATGAGTAGTATGCGGGATATAAATGCAATTTCAATGATAAACCTTCCTCAATCAGATAATTTCAGTCAAAGATAAACGATCCTTAACGGAATCAGCAAACAGAAAACATGACTGAGGCCTCCCTCACACTTGATAAATACTTTCTATTTCCATGGGTGTGCTTTTGGTCTATTTTTTTTCTTGTGAGGAATTTGTGTGCCTTCCCAGCCATGCACAACATAGTGCTAAAAATAAACACCCATTTAAAGCGCTCTGCAATTTTAATGTATGCATCAGGGTCAATCTAAAATAAATGGATGTGGTGCTTCACTCATATGAATGTGCTTGTTTAAGTACATTTTCAATAACATTTGAAAACAAATGCAAATGCCATGAATACCACAGCAGCAAAAAAACTAATGATCATTGTGATATCATGGTAATAAAATAAACACGTCAAGATTTTTGAAAAATGGCAGTCGGCAATATTGTTTCAGTATTGATATCACTGTGAGTCTTTATATGCACTTCTTTCCCGTGGCTCACTAATCTTGTTTGTTAGAACAGCACAATGACAGCCAAACATTTTGGGATGACATTGCAGTTCAAAACCGAGCAGGTAATCAAACTAACATATTTTGCACGGGGCATTGCCTTCTGTGATAACTACCCATTCTCCCCAAAAACCCTCAAAATTGCATTTTTGAAAGACAACATCCATTTTAAATTTTCTCAGCGAACTCTTTAGTGCAAGGTGTCAATGCCGCTATAGAGAAAAGTACAAACATTGACAAACACAACCATTTGGCAATTTCGTGGTGAGACGGTTTTCTCAAGCTTCACCACTACACACCCAGCTCATGTAGCAAGTAAACAGCAGCAGTGCCAGCTTCCCTGTCTCATAACAAAGCAGGTACAGCATTGGCACCAGTAGTCAAAGCTTCCCTGAAGCCCAGTAAACAGACACAGCTTCTATCCTCTAGCAGTTCAGAGAGTAACTGACTACATCTCTTTGCAGTGCATTACTGCCTCACCTGCGTAGCTTCGTTTTCTACAACCTTGTCAATTTACATTATCTTTGCTGTTAATTTTAATGAAAGTAATTCAACTTTGGAGCTATATTGCTTGTGTGTATTGACTAAACATTTATATAGAAGATAGTAAGTTGCAAGCCTTCCCAATTTGGCCTGCATGGGAAGGCATAGGGCCTCATTTACGAGGGCCGTGGCGCACAGCGGTGCAGCAAGTGACTTGCTGCCTCAACCTGCGCCACCGGGGAAGGGCAGAAATGTGCTGTATCTAGAAGATGCGGAGCACTTCTGTCCTCTCCCCCTGTGCTGGCGCACAAATTGCTGCAGTGCACCATCGCATGCATCCTTGCACCATGGTGCAAGGATGCCTGAATTGTGGAGATTATTGTTTTTGACCAGGAAGGGACACCTTCCTGCAGAAAAACAATCACAAGAGATGTGTTCCTCTCTCTCTATCTTTGCTGCTATGTGTGCTGCATGCCCCCCCCCCTCGGTGGCATAGGAATGCATTCCTAGACTTGTAAATCTGGGAATACGTCAGATTCCTTCGGGTTCCATTGGTGTTGTGTGGTAACACCCCAAGCAATACCTATGAAACACCCCTTTCACGCAGTGTTATGCGTGAGAGGGGTCCATATTTACAAGACCATGAAAAGTCACGCAAGGTGGATTTGTGTGGCCTTGTAAATGTGGGCCGGCACACTACCGCTGGCACAGTGTGCCGCTAGGGCCTCATAAGTGAGACCCATAGTGTGACTTTCTACCTTTGTAGGCACACTAACTTGATAAGGGAAACCTGAACATATGACATCTTTTCAGCTGCAGTGAACTTCAGTTTCAGACACAAGCCGCATGTCTGTTTAGACCTGTTAGTGTCCAGCCTGCACTCACACCATTCATCTTCACCAGGGCCAGACTGGCTGTAGTGGGCATAGGGTGTTTTCCTGGGAGGCTGGAAACATGAGGGCAGGTTTTGCAGCAGGGTGGCATTTTGTTACTAGGGGCCAATTTTGCAGTGGTGCTGCAATATCGCCCCCCAGTGACAAAAACAGCGGTGCTTCACACTTGCACCCCTTCTCCCCCTCCTGGGGGCTGGTTTGACAAACTAGCCAGGGCTGCTTTGGGTTCCCAGTTTGGCCCTGATCTTGATGACCTCATAATTCGCCAATTATATCCACAATTGTTTCTTACCTACCTTTCGCTCCAGTTATATCCATAATGGATAAACAATTACTTCTGGCAGATGAGGATTGTGCTCCAAAAGAGGCTATCCATTTTGGGAGGGGAGGTGTTTCTGACTTTTCCTTAATACCTAAGAGAGTAGCAGCCCTGGTGCATAGTATTACCAAAAAGAGATCTTTTCTCATGGCGCTTCACAGAAAGGATTTAAAGTTGAAGCTGGTAATTTAGTTGAAAACTGTTAGGTTGTGCACTTGCAATACAGCATCAGAATACCAGACAACCGTATCATGGGTTTCCATTAGATATGAAAGAAACACAAATAAATGAGGGTGAACAACTGACACTGGAAACACTACACGAAGAAGTTATATGAGTGGAATACACCAGATCTGAATATTAAGCAAGTGGTGATTTGTAAGGAGAGAAATGTTGATGACAGAGATTGATTTTAATATCTTATGGTAACCGGCAAAGTAAACTAGCTACAAATCCTACAGAGTATTTATTTAACTTAAAGCTGCATCAAAATACGCATCAAGCAACCCAAAATGCAGGGCATCACTTAAATTGGGTATTGGCATCTAATGTAGAGCATCTCAAACCTAAAACAACACTTATTTGATCGATCACTGTGCGATTATATTTGATGTTTGACTCTCAAAAATGGTAGGAAGTTATTTACCAGGTCTTATATAGAGATAAAAAGAAACTAGCTACCGAGGCATGTACTACTTTAAATATTTTAAACATGTAGTCATATACAGCCTCAGGGCGTTTCTTCAAGCTGCTGAAAAGCTTGCATGTAGGAAACTATTTTTGTGTGTTGTCCAAAGAATTTTCCATCTTTTTTCTAGAAATGGATAACTGGCGTGGCTGACCTCTGATCAATGAGGGTCTGCAGTGCTTTCTGTTTACACCTGCATCGATATCCTATTCACAGATCAGAGGTGCTCTAGAATCAAGAGACAGTGGAATTCAGAAACTTTCTTAGATGCTGCATGTGACCCATATTCTGAGGGAATTTGGTTGGCTTCCTATAAAGCGGGGATGAGATTTAAATGTATCTAAATGACTCAACATGCAAGGACAGATACTTGCCTGTGGTGCTGATTATCAAGCACGTGTCCTGCAGGACCTACGGATCGCAGTCCCGTCGTCTATCCTTCTGGAAAGCATGAAGACTGTTCTTTTGAAGAGGTGCGGATTTTAGAGCTTTGTTGAGCACAGGCCTGCCCTTTTAAGTTATTTTTGCTCTAGGGATGTCATGGAATTTTCAAATCCCTCTCTCTGCATTCTTCACTTTGATCTGTGATTTGTGACTAACCCATGCAGAATCAAAAAGTAAAGAATCTAGTACTTATTTTCTCAGTGGTACTCTCCTGTGAAATTGGTGGAGCATTACAATGTCTTTGCGTTTACACTTGTAACAGCAGGTTGACACAATGAAAACAGGGGCTCATGGGGAGCAGGCTCCAAGGAGCAAAAGGTGAATGTGAAGAAAGTGGGTGATGTGTGACATGGGGCTTAACGAAGGCGCTGGGAGCAAGCATGCAGAATGGTTGTCAGTGCGTATTGCTCACCTGAGCTACTTTCCACTTTACTTAGACATGTTCAGTTTCTGGTCCTCTTTTGTGGCATCAATGCCACCCTCTTGCATGACCTTCTTAGACTCTTTGCTCTAAACACTTAATAGACTTCAAAAGTATATTCCATGATGTCACAGCTAATATCTGTAACCTTACCTTTGGATAATGTCATTTCAAGACCACTTCCTACCTGTGAAAAGGCTAGCAGTCCGATTTCAAATCTGCCATTTCTGGTTTACATGAGCAGGCAAAATGAAGGAGCATTTCCTTCAAAATAAATAAATGTTTACTTTTAAACCACCTCCATGGACACCCCATCCTTATTTGTATGTGTTTACCATTTCTCTAATCATGTCTAAAATCAGAGTGTGATGGCAGCAACTTTTTATACCTAAAGATTGTAAGACAACTTTAAATCTATTCTTGTTTGTACCCACTGATCATTAAGCTCTATATGTCGTTCTTATTGTAGGTGTTGAGAGTGAGGGTTAAAAGTGGACTTTAATACTGCGGGGGCTGTTTTTTCTCTACTACTATTAATCCCTTCCCTGTCCTCTATGTGCACTTGTGGTCCAAGCATCCTCATGCACAGATTGTAATGTACAAGGGCGTTATTCAAGAACTGCGTGAGCTATGGTTCAATGTGGCAACTGAGAAGCAGATGAGCAAATAAAGATATGTTGACACCACTGATCTCACATGCCACATTCTGAGACTGTAAAATAGCTGCAACACAAATTCACATCAGAGTCAGTCAATTTCTTGCGTTTTTGTGGTCACCTGCAGTGCATATCCAGTGGTTTTGTGCAATGAATGTCAAACCACAGTAAACACTTATAGCAAGGGCTTCATGTACGACACCAGGGCTGCTCAATAAGAAAACACCCATTTGTTATTCTCTCATTATAAATAATGCAGGCCATGATCTTCTAAGCACCGCTGCGTTGTGCATTTCTGAGCTTATGCTTTCAACAGCAGTGGTTTTATTGACGAAGTAAAACAACAGATTTACTTGCTCAGTGGCTAATTTCCCCTTGCAAGTAGTGAGTTTACTTTGGCAGTGCTTCATAAGGACGATTTGTTCATACATTCTCTGAAATTCAGATGTGTTTGTTTTGGAGGCTGATTTACAGTCATTTGCAGGAAGCGAGCACGTAGAACATATCCTGTGTTGTGTTGTCTTGTGATGTATTTTAAAATTTGCTTCAGTACACCAGGCCCTTTAATTTGGGTGTTTACGTTCCGACACTAAGATTTCGATATTAAATGGCACTTCTGCTCTTGGGGCTTCTATCCAGAAACTGTGAAGGAGGTCTACAGTTTCTTAGAATCATGTTTAGAGCTTGGAAGGGACAATGAAAGGGGAGTTTCCCCATAAAATCAACTCTACCTTCTTTCTTTCTGGCACGCTGCTGAGCAAGATACTGTCAACACTGCCATGCATAATGAAGAGCTGTGCCTGGGGGGTCCGAGGCTGTTCTCAGCTATTCGCTGCACTTACCGTTATGGTGCATTCGTCGCGATCTACTACTCTCCCTGGTAAAATGTGTATCTTGCCTGCCGCAAACTGCTGCCCACACCACTTGTCTCGAGAGCTCAACGGGCAACCAAGTGGTTAAGTCCATCAGTTGCAGGGATAGCTTAACTGTCCGTTAGCACACCTCAAAAAATATTAGTGTATTGAACATGGCATTACATGCACAATCTTGACGAACCCCTAACTCTGTAAGAGCAGTTTTTTCCCTTGCTGAGGAGCAACCTCCCGTACAGCATACTGCAGGGGGCACTGGTGGAGGTTTGACCGCAAACCTGATGACTTCTGGCTTTCATGTGGCTTAGAAACAGTCTAGCTTGACGCTGAGAAGCAAAAACTCTGAATAAGGATAATGAGCTAGAAGAACTACAAACAGAGGAAATGTGAGGAGAAGAAAAACAGGAATAACCCCAGGGTCTCATTCTGCATTTGCAGGCAACCGAAAATACCCCAATTTCCGGGGGAAATTTTAAACACAGAGTAACATGCAATGGCTGAATTTCCTCCACATTATACCTCGGGTGGTAGCAATTTAGTTGGTGCCATCTGCCATCCATTCCATATTCAAAAGATTTTCAGTTCCATCAAAACCCTAATTAAGGTCTTTGGTATGAACATGAATTATTAGTGTTTATCAAGACCTTCCTTTATTTTTTTCTTCTCATTTTGGTACCTCTGCTAGCTCAAAACACATTTGCCAGAATCAGTCCCGAGAGCTGCTGAACAAGCCAATTATGGTTCAGGAAGTAGTCATATACTAAATGGAGATTTGTATATGAAGTGCCCACACTGGAGTAATATTCATTAAGTTCAAATGCAGGAATAGGTCTATCTAAAAAGAAATACAGGTGGTTGTAATCTCTGCTTGCAAGATAGTGTAATTCGCATCTACCTTATCAGTGCATGCTCTTACATACTAATTAAAAATGGTAATCCAAAGAATATTTAAATCTGTAAATATATATAAGTTCAACACTCAAATATCAAATGCTTGCATGCTTTCTATTAGATGTTAGTTGGAAGAAAGTATGATGGGATTACAGTAGGACCAATGATTACCCACTGTATATCAGGACCTCGGTAATGAAAGGTGTTGGTGATAAGGTTGTAGAAGCATACAGAACAGTTAGCAGAAAGAGGAAGTAGAGCTACGATTCATGTCTTGACCTCAGGATGGTTCTGATTCTAATTCAAGATGAGGATGACAAGAAGTGACCTACCTTTCTTCTTCACCACTCTGAAGTTGAAGGGAGTACAGAGTAGACAGTGGTCAGGTCATATCTATGAATCAGGATTTGAGCTACTCTTGTGTACCCATGGCTGATCAAAGATGGTGCTCTGTATTTTTCTTTGGATCAAAATAAACCTGGTTTCAACAGGAAGCTGAAGCCGAGGTTTGATATGGTGGACATCTGTTGATGCATCATAAATATGCCTTCACTTCACCCAAGGAGTCTGTACCCTGGCACTCATCTAATACTCACTTGGCTGAGAACATCTCAATTGGACTGAACCTTGAGAGAGTGATCCAGACGAACTTTATAAGTGTTGTGCCTCTGGAGAATCAGGCTGAGAAACACTAAGCTAAGGATGTTTAATCATGGGGAGATGGTACATATTTAATGAAAAGTGTCAATTCATGATGTGTATTATATATGGACTCCTTAGCTAAATTGGTCCTATTTGTGCTGCCAATTAAGGTGTTTCTTTTTAGTATGACACCACTTTTCCCCTAGCACCACCAAAAACAGGAATATTTAACACGTCAACAATGTTGAGAAAACCAAACAGAACTACTTTGATTGAGGGGTAGCAGTCACGTGGCATCCACATATGGCAGATGGGAAGTTGTGTGGGGTGGTATATTGTACAATTAAAACCCCTGGATAGAATCACGCCCTTCCTGCCCTGTTCTCAGATAACTTCTAATTACTCCAAACCTTTTAAACAAAAGAGATTTTTAGTAAAATGCATCATAATCACATACACAATTCAAAGATGCTCGACTTTAAAACAATAATTCAATGCGGTGTTTGTTTGCAAAAAGAAACTCTTTGCTGATAGCTCTGAATGGAAAAGCGAATTGCCAAAGTAACCTACTGTGCACAACAGATAATCAGTCAATATTGTGATTTTTGTTCTGATGACTTAATCATATTACATGGGTGAAGAATAGCTCTATCTTTTTTAAGAAAACACTTTCTACTGAAAATAAATATATTTGAAAAAATAAACAGTTTTCTTCAAAAGGGTTTTCTGTTTGATTGAGCAAATGTTTGTTAGTCAAGATTTTGAACGTGTGACTAACATATGCTGACCTAAGAGTATCCCAATATGTATATGAAGAGCTTGCTGCTCTGTGTTCCCTTTCTCTGGCATAGGCCTTTTGGGATGTACAGATGCACGTTTAAGTATGTATTTAGTGCAAAGAGGCATCAGGTGAACGAATCAAGAGTGGAGCTGGTTCAAGAGTATTGGGTCTAGGGTGGGAGAGAGAACAGAGTGCTTAATTTTCAGGGAAACTTATAATAGCAGACCTGCCCTGTCAAAGAGGTCCATCTTCATATTTTATGGATTGTACAAGTATGAAGTGTCGGAGGGGTGTTCTTCAATGTCCTGTATATATAGAGAAAGTTTGCTGGAGTGGTTTCCGTTTTTCAACTCCAGGCTATTGATATCCTGATCTTTTGTGATACATGGATTCCAGGGGTTCATCGTTTTTTTCTGCCAGCTAGCGGCATGGTGGTCCTGTATGTTAACACTATGTTTAGGACTTCATGATGACACGACCGCAAACGGGCAGGCAGTGTAGTTCAGGTATTTCAAGGAGGGCGCTATGTGGTGAAATGTATTGAATTCTTTGATGAGGCCTCTTAAAACCATAGAATTGGGACCATGCATTTGTAAGAGAATAAAGGCTTGCACGGTGATATTTAAAACAGGGAAAACCAAAATATGACCATGTATGTAAAAATAGCTTTATGTCATGGGCTCAATGAAAATTGTTAACATATTTGGCTTTCTAAACCTGATGTAGAAACACCTTGTTACAGTGCCCACTCGGCCAACTACAACGAGCTATATTAGAACTAAGATTCACCCTAACAATTTGGGTTACAGAGATTTTAAAATCTGATCTATTTTAAGTATCACATCATCTGTATTATTTGATCCCTAAATCTGAAAGAAATCAAGTGATAGGGACATCAAGCTTGGTTATCATTTCACAGATGTGCAATATGTATCACTCATTGTTTGGGATAAGATATCTAGCCAGTTTTTCCGGATACATTTTCCCCTTCACATATTTTAATTTTTTGCATAACATATTAACATGCATATCAAATATACCCCCTATACATGCCAGTTTCCCCTTCCACTGCTCTCAGAAATACCTGAAAATTTATTTTCAGGGAATCGGGGACATATGTTCTCCTTCAGCCCTAATTCCCTATTTTCAGTGATTTCCTTGGTCTACTCACTACTTATTTGAAATAATCAGAAAAATCATGAGGTGCTCTTCTCTCCTGTGTGAAGTATTCCTAAGTACACTCTCATTGATTCATGTTCTTGCCGTGCAGAAGCAAACCACTTCCACATCCAAGAGGTCGAGGAACCTCGTTCTCGTGGATTAAATATGTGTATATATACTTGGGGTAAATAGTTGAATTGGTAAATATAGATATTGTCAAATCACTCTTTAGATAGTTCAACAATTATTACTCATGTTTTAGAATTTGCTAAAAATAGGCCCATCTGAGGCAAGATGTGAAGTTGGCTTTACCAGAATGGGGAGGCATGGCTGAGAGTCTTAGCGCTGGGCAAACACTGGTGCTACCCCCATCTTGGTGGAGTAGGCCTTTGGGAATTCCATATGTCCCACCCATTCCAGTTTACATATGGACCTGCAGAAGGGAGTCCCTACTGCTGCTGACAGCTACAACGCATTTGAGAAGGAGACGATGCATGGAAGGGGCAGTAATGGATGGCTCTGGCAGAAGGCATGGGTTTCCAGCCCTTCATGGATACCACCCTTTAAACACTATAGTCCTTTGAGGTAAGGAATAACCCTTACCAAAGATAGGATCATTCTTCATTATGTTCCTTAACAAGGTTGGAGCAAGGTTTACAGAATTAAATAGGTTGAGAAATTGTCACCTCTAAATATGTTTCTTGAATCTTCCTATAACCAGAGAAATGTTTCTAGCCGGAGAAGACTGTATTAGCCCACCTGTTAACTCCACTGACCCACAGTTTAAAAACAAAGGGATAAAATGAACAAATCGGAAGCATTATATTTGCTTCCTTACTCTTTTTAATGTTCTCCCATTCCCCAAAGATACTGTACCATAAAATAGTGGATTTGAGCTCCTGAACGAACATCCTTTATGCAGAACTGATGGTGAATCTTTCATCTAGGATACTCATAATGTGTAAGCTTCTGATATTTTTGAGACACATATTGCTACCATCCTGCCTGAAGCAAAAACAAAATGTCTAGAACACACCAGGTCATGCAGCCTTCTCTCCCTCCACTTATGTAACAAGAATTGACCTGCTTCTGGGACCTGAAGCACTAACATTGTTTGGAGGTATCCAGTGGAGGCACCACAAAGAGATATTTATTTTAAAGCTCTGCAAATTGCTGGGAGACGGCTCTTTCAGAAAATGTTATGAAGATACAGTTGGCAATGCAGCAATATCAAAAGATGTTGTGAATTTAGGGGTACAAGTTAATGTTAAGATTTGTGCATCACGTAGGGGCTGCCAGTTGGGCAGTTATTTATCTGCTTAGGTGAGTACACAGAAAATTGAAAAGTTTCACAAAGAAATCTTTGAGACAACCTAGCTGATGGTAATAAGGAGATAAAGACTTGATAGAAAAAGGTGTGGATTTTTATAAACAGGTAAATGGATTACCTGACAGTTGTGGCCACTCTTGTATGTAACCAGTTCGCAATAATGGTGACAGGAGTTTGGTGTATTTGCTGAATGGATGATTTAGGATGGTGTTGCACCACCTTGGCACAGACCAGTCTGAAGTGATGTGCCTTCATTGTGGAAGTTGTGGAAATCTTACAGACATTCTGCCAAGGCTATTCAGTGATGTTTTTGCTTAGTACCATTTCTTAGACATCTACATATGTGCGCTTTATAGTTTGTTGTAGGTTGTTCAACAATCTGTATAGCACTGATATGGCCCTTTGTGCAGTGTTCCTTAAGAATTGATTCTATTGAATTCATGTTTCTGATGGCTCAGCTTTCCTATTTCTTTGTGTTGTCCAATTCATTACTTGGGCATATGTATATGGGTCACTGTGTGGGATATGCCATATGTGTTATCAACAGGCAAGCGTTCTTGGCTGCCTATTTTCAAATAAATCACCCTTGTCAGTAATTTTAATGGCTGATCTCCAACGTCTGCATGGCAAATAATGATAAAGTATCTCAGGAAATTATGCACAGGTTACACTGTTCTTTCCTAGATATGAAGATAGGGATGGGTTTTGAAGGCCATCATGACGTCATCTGTTTTTTGACACTTTAAAGCTAGAGCAGCTCACTTCTCTGCTCTTTGAAACTTTGAGAGTATGTTGTTCAGGAGAGCAGTGTAAATAGTGTTGCAGTCCATGAATTATCACCGAAACTTTGTGAGGAAGATGCAACGGAGGATGCACCCCATGTAGATCACAAATGTGGAAGATTGTTTTGTTGGTGGTAGCACTTAATTGGGAAGAAAATAAAAGGAAAGAAAAAGTTGACACATATCCCAGTCGAGTATGCTTAGGTTCTGCTCAATTAAAGTATCCGGAGGAATGTCCATTGTGTATTCTGCTTGATGGAGAATACCTAGGCTAGTTTCTAGTTAACATTGAGCCATTCCCTTGCTGCCTTACTGTGAAACACTAGGGTGGAGAATAGATAAGGGAGTAAAACCCATGCCCCTCAGAATTGAGAGAGTTGGGACCCATTACATTTACGGAGAACTGTCGCTGTTTGTGCCTCAGCCCACCTTTTACTAGGAGTGCCAGGTGCTAGAGCAGGGGTTTTAATAAAAAATATTAATGAATATTCGTGTATTCTGAGTAATGGATGTGCATAGAAAATGTATTAATATAGAGAAAAATAATGAATGCATTTGGGAATGTGTCCACGAGAGTGGTTGCCAATGTTCAAGAAGTGTACTTATTAATGGTTTTTAATATGAAATATGGAACTTATGTTTGATTACTGTAGTAGTACATCATATTATGGGTTATGCATTATGTCTTAGCTTTATTAATTGTAGGCCTTAACTTAGCGGAGGTCTTTGCCTAGTTGCACAGCCTCATGTCAAGCTGTATTTCTTAGGCAAATAATAAAATGTTTGCTTAGATGATTAAATTGTGATATTCCACTGTGCTGACCAAATGTGTTCGTAGCTAAAAGTCTTTCTCATGAGAAACGCTTGCTAGAAGATGCTGTTCTTGTAAAATGTAACATTATAAGTGTAAAATGTGTAAGACTGATTTTCTCAGGAGGAGAACAATAACCGGAACTCACCGGAGTACAAGATGCAACAATATTGTTACCTGACGACCCAGATGATGAGGACATTACAAGAGAAGCCAATCAGCAACATGTGAACCGTGTACTAACAGAAACTGTAGATTTTATATTTTAGTTTTATTGGAAAAACTGTGAATATGCGATCCCTTGACCAATAGGGAATTAAGAAGTAATTTTAGGAAGTCTAACTTAGCCGGACTGCATTGATGGAAGACAGCACAGTTGCCCATTTTTCTTCTTGCCCAAAGGCCATTACTTTACTAAGCGTCTTGATGAGAGACGTGCCATCCTTTAATGCTTAAAGACTTTGCGTTTTCGTGAACTTTGATGCTGAATCCTGATACCTTTCTGACCAAACTGATGTCCTGATGACGAAGACTATCATAGCTTGCCAATCCAATTGAGGAGAGGTATACTGTTACGCATGTGTTTTGTAATGCCTGCTTGCTTTTTCTTTCTAGGTACCAACAGCACTATTTTGATAGAGCTATAGTTAGATGTTTTCTAAATTTGTGTTGACTAAAATGTTTTGCATGAAGCCAAAAATGCTAATGCTAATCTGGTGTTAGATAAGGATCCTCACTAATGAAAGTCTGCTGTAGGGAGTAATAGTCATTGTTTTTCCTTTGCTGAATCTAAATGTATATGATATCATTTGCGCAATTGTTCTTGTTATTAATTTGCACCGTAACCTTAGAATGTGTAATTGTTCAAGCTTTGATTAGATTACGTTTCTTTCGCCGCTTTGGACAGATGTATGTTTCTGTATGTTTATCATTTGATTTTGAGATTATCCTACGTGACATTAGCATTGTTAATACAGGGAAATAAATATTCTAATTTTCACTAAAGGTGCGGTTAGTCATGACTGAAATATCATGGTGTGTGATAATTACTGACTCCTATTGATTATTGAAGTTATTGATTAATTATTGATTATTGATTTGCATGTACTAAACCTATGGTGGGAACATCTTAAATGCGAGTCAAAAGGTTCATCGACCTATTCACGTCCCCTTGTAAGTTTACTTATTAAGGCCTGATGCGCTAACACAGGTGTAGACTAGAACAGTGTGTCTTATTAAAGTTAACGCGCAATTGCACTGCAGCCACAAACTTGAGGTCTTCCATGGGGGCAGTGTATTAGAGAAAGTCAGACCAACTGTTTGAAGCCTCCGGCCCACCTTTCACTATGAAGGTGATAATCCGGCCTGCATATGAAAAAGGGCTGGGATCCACCTGAAGGATCTACATTGGGGCACATGGGTCATCCTCGGGGGTACACTGTCTGCATCATCTCTATGTGGCGAACAGTTAGTGCACCTACAGACAACACTTTGACTGTGCACCTGCAACTGTAATACAGAGTATAATGTTGGCAGAGAGCGTGATTGGAAGTGCTTCACCTAGCCACCAGCTGACACTCTCTAAGGCATGGAGACATAGTGCGGAGACCGCTGGCACTCTCTAAGGCATGGAGACGTGGCTTGGAGACTGCTGGCATTCTCTAAGGCATGGAGAGTGGCGTGGAGGCTGCTAGCACTCTCTAAGGCATGGAGACGTGGTGTTGAGACTGCTTGCTCTCTCTAAGACATGGGGAGTGGAATGGAGACTGCTGGCACTCTCTAAGGCATGGAGAGTGGAGTGGAGGCTGCGAGCACTCTCTAAGGCATGGAAACATGGCGAGGAGACTGCTGGAACTCTGTAAGGCATGGAGACGTGGCTTGGAGACTGCTGGCACTCTCTAAGGCCTGGAGAGTGGCGTGGAGGCTGCTGGCACTCTCTAAGGCATGGGGAGTGGCATGGAGACTGCGGGCACTCTCTAAGGCATGAATACATGGCGTGGAGACTGCTGGAACTCTCTAAGGCATGGAGACGTGGCGTGGAGACACTGCATGGAGGCACTGCATTGTAGTAGGTGGCAAAATGAGCTTAAAGTGGCTCATGGAATCCAGTAGCCTCCCTGACAATTCTGTCACCGCTCCTTAAGCTCCTGTGGGCTAGTGTTAATCCTAAAAACAAAAACACACCTGACCATGCCGTTACTTGGCTATTAGTGTAACCTCTTATTCCCTGTTTGCAGTGCAGCCTTGCCATTATTATTGCTGTTTTCACTGCGTAGACATGATATCGCTACTGCTACGAAGGTTATAGCCCCCTCTTCTTTATTTTTTTTTTCTCTGTAATTGTGTGGACCCAATAATAACAACAAAGCCAATCTCAGAAAAATGCGACGACAAATCACATTACCGTTAAAAATGTGTTGTTTTAGGACTGCGGCGTTTGCAAAACGAGAGGGTATATCCCATCAAATCATGTCATCTCTGACGTGAGCAGTGCTCCAGGAGGCTGCATTAAACCGGGAAGAAAATGCAAACTCCACACTCGCGAGCCTGCTGACTGCTCCGCGGAAACAAATGACTGTTCCCGTCTCTACCACCCCTCGGGGAGATTAAGGAGGAGATTAAGGAGGGAGGACGATGTATAATCTCCTTTACTTCACACATTCCTTTTTTAAATATTTTTTATTTTCTCGTCTTCCATCGTGTTTTTCTTAATTTCATTTCCTGCGCTCAGCATGGCAGCTTCCCAAATCATTAACCTCTCCTCTGCTTCTTATCAGTGCGCGGATCTCGCTCGCTTGATATGAGGCAGCCAAGGCGTCTGTGGTCGCTTTTCTCCTGAACCACGGTTCAAAAGTGATTTGATCTGCCCGGCTGACGGCTGTTAATCACTAGGTTATCCTGGGAATAAGTAGCCACACGCTCTCAGATGCCGAAATACCACCCCCCCCCCCCCCTCTCCCTGGCAGCATAGTGATGAGCGTCACCTTTCAAGTGAGAGATCAACTAGAGGCTACTAAGTGGAATCGTGGATTGAGGTGGGTGCTTAATCCGTAAAAAAGAAACAAATGAAAGCAGGGGCCCCATTTTTTTCTTAGGAGCCTTTTGTGTGTGGGCAAGGAGCAGGTAGAGCCGGTTACTCGGGCTTCTTATCTTTTTATTCAGGTGACCAAAGGTAGTTACACCCCGCCAGCAGATCCATTCACTTCCTTGTGGTCACCAGATCCAGGAATATGTGTCCCAGCCCCTGCCTCTTACTATTCCAACCACTTCAGTCCACTCCCGTTAGGTGCCTGTCTATAGATGGTGTCCAGTTCCTCCTTGCCCGGTGTCTGCAGGGTCCTAGTGCCCTGTTCGCTTCATGACGGAGCCTGTCACCAGTGCTGCCGAATACCAAGACTGCCTAATATTAATTTCATCTCATGACTATTTTTCCCAGCACACATTTACTTTCTCTTTATCTCATTCATACAGGTTCTTTTTCCTCCATGCGTTCTTCCTTTGTCACTGTTTTCCTCTGGTTGTCTTTGCCATCTTCCTCCATTTTAGCCTTCTTTCAATCTGGGCCTCAATCTCATTATGAAAAACAAATTATGGATCTCGAAAACGAGTGCCAGTGCCCACCACCTCTAAGTAGCTGCACAAATAACGCACTTGGTAGATGATACAGAAAACAAAGTTGACAATTTCTAGAAGGTTGTGTCTAGGATTGTGACAGGCCTGTGCAGAAAGATAGCTATTAATGGACATTTGGTCTTAACTCAGAGGCAGCACTGTCATTCAGTAGACCTTTCCTTTAGCAGAAAACGTTTTTAGAAAATGGAAAAGGAATATGTTTGGGAATAGTTTATCATGCTGGTGTACAGTGATCACTGAACTGATGCTCTAGCAGCAACTCTTATGATGAAACTAGATTCCAGGGAATGAATCGTCCCCGTTGTGTCATGGTTCAGTGTTACTGACACATAAACATGAGGTGAGCAGTGCTGCAGTGTTGTCTTGGATTAGTGCACTGTCACCATATGTTGTGCGGTTCTGAATACCGATCTCCTCAAGCCAGCGAGGTCAGTGTGCATGCACAGAATTATCGCTTAGAATTGCTCAAAATCTGGATTGAGTGTAATCCAGTATATTCTCATCACAAGTGACATAAAAACTGGCAAATGTTTAAAGGGGTGTGCCCTTGTGGCTTAAAGATGAAGTGGACCACATGCCGTATTTTGACAGATTGCTTGTATTTTAGGTCAGTTTGAATCAATTTTTTCACCCCTTCGCTGACAGGCCTAGTTTTGGCTATTTGTAGCAGTTCGCACTTAGGCCCTCATACATTTTTGTCCACATAAGATACCCACGCCAAATTTGAATCCTATTTTTCCAACATCCTAGGGATTCTAAAGGTACCTAGAGCTTGTGGGTTCCCCTGAAGGAGACCAAGAAATTAGCAAAAATACAGCAACAATTGTGTTTAAAAAAAAAAAATGGTAAAAAAAGGGCTGCAGAAGAAGGTTTGTGGTTTTTCCCCTGAAAATGGCATTGTTAGACTTTTCATCCTTGGCATTATCTCCCTTAACTTTTTGCCTCTGTTTCCCACGTTGTTGATGTGTGCTGGACTATGTTTTTGCTGTTTTTGTTACTCTGGGCACTTTACCACTGCTAACCAGTGCTAAAGTGCAAGTGCTCCTATACAAAATGTGTATGTAATTGGTTTATCCATGATTGGCATATTTGATTTACTAGTAGGTCCCTAGTAAAGTGCACTAGAGGTGCCCAGGGCCTGTAATCCAAATGCCACTAGTGGGCCTGCAGCACTGGTTGTGCCACCCACCTGAGTAGCTCTGTAATCATGTCTCAGACCTGCCACTGCAGTGTCTGTGTGTGTAGTTTATAATTGTAAATTCGACTCGGCAAGTGTACCCACTTCCCAAGGCTAAACCTTCCCTTTTCTTACATGTAAGGAACCCCCAAGGCAGGCCCTAGTTAGCCCCAAGAGCCGTGTGCGGTGTATGGTTAAGGTAGGACATATAGTAATGTGTTTTATATATCCTGACAGTGAAATATTGCTAAACTTGTTTTTCACTGTTTCAAGGCCTATCCCTCTCATTGGTTAACATGGGGGCTACCTTTAAATATCATTAAAGTGTAGATTCCCTTTGGGAGCGGATAGACATGCGGAGTATGGGGTCTCTGAGCTCACAATTTAAAAATACATCTTTTAATAAAGTTGATTTTAAGAATACGTGTTTGAACATGCCACTTTTAGAAAGTGGGCATTTTCTTGCTTAACCAATTTCTGTGACTCTGCCTGTTTGTGGATTCCCTGTCTGGGTCAGTTTGACAGTTGGGCTGGTTGCACCTCTCACTAGACAGTGACACAAAGGGAGCTGGGGTGTAGTCTGCCTTTCCCGATGAGCCATCTGTGCTAGAAGGGAGGGGAGGAGTGGTCACTCACACCTCAAAGGGCTGTGCCTGCCCTCACACAATGCAGTCTCCAACCCCCTGGTGTGTGTCCGGGGCCTGGCCTGGGCAAGGCAGGATTTCACAAACAAGAAAGACTTTGCTTTGAAGTAGGCCTACTTCAAAGGGCAAAATGGGTATAAGAAGGGCACCCAAAACCACAGACTTTAGAACACTTCTGGAAACCGAGAGGAACCTCTGCCTTTAGAACAGCTGAAGAGCTGAGGAAGAAGAGCTGCCCTGCCTGTGACTGTGTTTTGTGGAGCTATCCTGCAGTTGCTGCTTCTGCCTGTGCTAGAGGACAAAGACTGGACTTTGTGTTGCCTTCCTTCTTGTGAAGAACTCTCCAGGGGCTTGAGTTAGAGCTTGCCTCCTGTTGATTGAAGTCTCAGGGGCAGCAAAGACTTCTCTCGGTCAGCACCAGGGGGCCTCTGCTGAGACTCCTACTCTGCCAAGTGGTGCCCATCCAGTTCCTGGGACCCTGAAAGGAGAAGT
This sequence comes from Pleurodeles waltl, assembly GCF_031143425.1. Taxonomy (NCBI): domain Eukaryota; kingdom Metazoa; phylum Chordata; class Amphibia; order Caudata; family Salamandridae; genus Pleurodeles; species Pleurodeles waltl. Next base: position 657,175,728 of record NC_090447.1, read on the forward strand.
TGTCAGCCCAAGAGTGAGAAATCTATGCACCGACCGCCGTGCGGGCAAAAGATCGACATGACTCCTATCTGCAGCTGAAAAATTGACACGCCACCAGCTTCGCAGCTGAAAATCGATGCTCGCCTGCAACACGACCAGAAGATCGACACCTGCAGCTGGAGAGACGACACGCAGATTTTGATGACGGAGACCGGTGAGATCGCAACCCGTGTTTTCGGATATCGTGCGGCTGAATTTCTGATGCAAACCATCGCTGGGTGTGCAAAAACGACACAAGGCCTGCCCGGACCCAAGAGTGCAGACGGAATTAACGCATCGCTCTCCTGCGGAGAGAAGAAACGACGCACGCCAACTTGACCGAAGGAGAAACAACGCAAGGTCTAGCTTGTGAGTGAAATCGACGCATTGCAAGCCCTTTTTGACGCACACTCGCCCGTGCAGGGTTATTTTGGATGCACCCAGGAAAATTTTCACGCTAACAGCGTTAGAGTTGTGTTTAAAACTACATGAAGACTCTTTTTGATTTTTAATTGATGACTTGTGTATTGTGGATTTTTGTTGTTTTGGTCTTGTTTTGTTTAGATAAATATTTTCTATTTTTCTAAACCTGTGTTGTGTCATTTTGTAGTGTTTTCATTAAATTACTGTGTGTGTTGGTACAGATACTTTACACAGAGCACTCTGAAGTTAAGCCTACTGCTCGTGCCAAGCTACCAAGGGGTTGAGCAGGGGTTAGCTGAGGGTGATTCTCTTTTACCCTGACTAGAGTGAGGGTCCTTGCTTGGGACGGGGGTAAACTGACTGCCAACCAAAGACCCCATTTCTAACAGGCATCAACAAAGGGTTTGGGGTGCTAAAGTCAGCATCTTCCCAGATTTCAGGCACAGGCAGACTACCCCATTTTTCAACACAATTTGGGCATTTTAAAGGGACATACACGATTTTTACTGTTTTTTTGTGCTTTTAGCCTCCTTCCAGTTAGTGACAGAAATGGGTAGGAAACCAGTGCTGGATCCCAGACAGCTAAACAGTTCTGAAAGGTTGACAACATTCTGAATTCAGCAAGGGGTAATTTATGTATATCCTACAAGGTTGTCCTACAGAAAATAACAGCTGAAATAAAAAAATATTGAAATTGAGGTGAAGAAAACACCCATTTTTTGCCACATTTTACTCTGTAACTTTTTCCTGCGATGTCAGATTTTTGAAAGCAATATACCGTTATGTCTGCTGGACTCTTTTGGTTGCGGGGATATACCGGGCTTGTAGGTTCATCAAGAACCCTAGGTACCAAGAGTTAATAAATGAGCTGCAACTTGCAATGGGTTTTCATTCCATACCGGGTATACAGCAATTCATTTGGTGAAATATAAAGAGTGAAAAATAGGTAGCACAAAAACCTTTGTATTTTCAAAATGGGCACAAGATAAGGTGTTGAGAAGCAGTGGTTATTTGCACATCTCTGAGTTCTGGGGTGCCCGTACTAGCATGTAAATTACAGGGCATTTCTCAAATAGATGTCTTTTTTACACACTGTCTTACATTTGGAAGGAACAAATGTAGAGAAAGACAAGGGGCAATAACACTTGTTTTGCTATTCTGTGTCACCCCAAGTCTCCTGATAAAAATGGTACCTCACTGGCGTGGGTAGGCCTAATGCTCGTGACAGAAAACGCAACATGGACACATCACATTTTTACTTTGAAATGTGATGTGTTTTTTGCAAAGTGCCTAGCTGTAGATTTTGGCCTCTAGCTCAGCCAGCACCAAGGGAAACCTATCAAGCCTGTGCATTTTTTAAACCTAGACACCTAGGGAAATCCAGGATGGGGTGACTTGTGGGGCTCTCAACAGGTTCAGTTACCCAGAATCCTTTGCAAACCTCAAACTTTGGCCAAAAAACACTTTTTCCTCACATTTTGGTGACAGAAAGTTCTGGAATCTGAGAGGAACCACAAATTTCCTTCCATCCAGAGTTCCCCTAAGTCTCCCGATAAAAATGGTGCCTCACTTGTGGTGGTAGGCCTAGTGCTCGTGACAGGAAATGCCCCAAAACAAAACATGGACACATCACATTTTCCAAAGAAAACAGAGCTGTTTTTTGCAAAGTGCCAAGCTGTGGATTTTGGCCTCTAGCTCAGCCGGCACCTAGGGACACCTATCAAACCTGTGCATTTTTAAAAACTAGATACCTAGGGGAATCCAAGATGGGGTGACTTGTGGGGATCTCAACTGGTTCTGTTACCCATAATCCTTTGCAAACCTCACAATTTGGCAAAAAAACACGTTTTCCTCCGTTATTAACATGTGCCCAGCAACACCAGCGTGGCTGTCTTTTGGCCAGTCAACTCCCAACTGTCCTTTTCAGAACACCTGTACTACAACTGGAACTTAGAATGCGTAATGCATTAGCACTCTAAGCTCGAACAACAAATCATAACACGGAGGCATGAGGAGGAATCAAAAATACGCAAGCTTGTTATTCAGCACGCTGACAGTCAGTAGCGCCATGCCAGGCTTCTAAGATAACCTTCGGGCCCCAGCACTTATTCTTTCACAAATTAAGCACTGGATAAAACTGAAACTCATATAGGATATTCACAAAAACATTTTCTGTTTGGTATGCATGAGGACAGAGTCGGCAGATTTGTTAACTAGTGCTTGCTGCTGCACACTTTATTGGTTCCATGGACAGCTCGTGAGGTTCAGTAGCCGTGTGTGCTGCAGATGATGTGGCCAAGCTTGAGATGAGGATAGCAATCGAGACGGATGACCAGACGAGAAAATAATACTGATAGAGCACTGGAAAGCAAGAAATAGGAAAGGAAGAAACAAATGAGGACTGCAATACCTAATACGTGTATAGACGGGATAACTACCCTCTCTAAGGGTAAGATAATGTTTTTTTCATATGTTTAGTACAAGTTTTCTGTGTGACGGATTTGCCTTAGATGTATACTTTGCATCCCACTGCAGACTTTTTCTACGTTTCATAATGTGCTTTGCCTTTAGGACTGTGAAAGGATGACATGCTGCTGGCATTTACCCAACTCCAGAAGGAAAGCTATTTTCGAAGCAGTTTTAAAATGAAAACTGCCTAACATGTAATTTTCTTTGTGGCTTAGGGGGTGTTTCTGAAAGTAAGGACTGGCATAGTGGAATTTATATATACCATTAGTCCATCTGCTTAGGTGTGTGCCTTACCGCTACTTAGGTACTACATCCAAAGCCAATAGCATACATCAAGATACAAAGACTATGAAATTATATTTTGGAATATCTTTCTATTTCCTCACGAGAAGGAACCCTGTTTACAAATTATTTAATGCTTGTATTTGCTAAAAACGTTTCTGAACTGCATGCTTCCCAAGCTCTAGTATGTAGGGAAACTTCTCTTCAATACACTGTAATCTTAACAAACACTAGCAAAACCAGCAGGTCTCACCTATGAAGGACCTATTGGCTTTGTCTTTGTATTTTAGCCATTTTGTACAGCAGCACGGCTAAAAGTTAGGGAACAAAAAGTACTATGCTACGTCCAGCATTGGTGTGTCACAGCACTTTTCCCCCTTTTAGCCGGGCTGCACACCAGCTGTGCTGCTGTACAGCATGACTAAACAACATTGACAAAAGCGATAACTCTCACATGAGCAAGACCTACTGGCTTTGCTAATGCTTGTCTAAAATGGACTTGTTTGGAGGCATGCCTGCAGAATATGCGTCAATCACAACCAAAATATTTCCAAGCAATGGAATGTTGCCTCGACTCATGCATGTAGCAATCACAGCAAGGAGGCCTAGTTACATCCAGTGCTTAATTTGAGCTAGTGATTGCCCTTGGGGGCCACCGGCAATCATTTTTAGGGACCGGTACTTATTTTTCTACATTATTCATTTATGAGAACAAGAGAGAGAGGATCACACAAAGCATGACGACAGAGGAAGAGAAAGACGGAAAAACAATCACAAAGTGAGAAGCAGGAACCTGCAAGAGTGAGGTAAATGGGTGAGGAGTGCCTCATAGTCAGTTGAAGAAGCCTGAAGTGGATTTACAACTATGCAGTCTAGGTATTTGGTGTGCTGACATGTAATTTCACTGGCTGTGGGCTTTTGAGCACCGGCACTCATTCTTTTACAGATTAAGCACTGGTTATTTTGAGGTCCATTCGTACTGTTTTTTGAGAACTGTAAAAACTAGTAAACTTTGTACTTGTATAGCACACTTTTACCCTGTGAGTCGTGCATCTTGGCGCTGTATGCATACCGATGTGGAACCCTTCCTGGCTTTCCCTGTAAAGTGTCCACTCCTGGGCACCCCCAAGGTAAAGCCAGGCATCCCAGCACTGTTGGGGCCATTGTGGAGATTAAGCAAGCTATTGCCCAGAGTGGGACCCATGATTAGATTGGCACTGAGGAAAGAGTCATCAGGTCTGAGGAAATTGAGTCCAAGACCCGCTGAGGCAGGAATTGAACCGTGGTCCCGGGCCAGACCTCTGCATCAGGGTCTGCCGCCCTAACCATTGAGCCACACTTCTCCACTGTAGAGTGCAGTGTGCAAATATTTTCACTTCTGGGAGCTTTTGCAGTCTAACCTGCCATTCTTTTGAGTAAATCTTAGTTGTCGTGCCATAGAAAAACTTGCCCCTTCTTGTGTAAAAGTGAATGCATCTGGAACCTTTCTTACCTGTCTCTGAAAATGTTTGAAACTGGACTCTGGCTTTAACTATGTGTTTCGAATGTCAATACCAGATATGCAACTATTAGTTTATTACAATTCATCTTTTTAAGACTTTCTTTATAAAATCCAAAAGTGCTGGTGGAAAAAAACTGTTTTTGTTAGTTCCATGATTTTTTTTCATTCAGAGCAGGTATTGCCATTACTTATTGAAGAATCACTGCACCCGCCGTAAATGTTCTGCAGTATGGCTAGAATGTGCATCAACTTAGTAGTGGTCTTATTTTAAAACTTTGTGTTGAATGAATACAGATACATACAAGCAGTTTATATTTGTCTTTGTAATAAAAAATTAATATTGGGCATTTTACTCTAACTGAAAGTGAAGTCAGCATGTGCTGATCAACCAGGAGCCAGCAAATAAGAGTGACGATAAAGCCAACCAGTGGTAAGCAATTAGCAGACTCTAAGCCCACTGTAAGCTATCAAAATTTCTCAGAAGCAACAGCGCTTGTCTTGTCTCAGGCAAGACATAAGACATCTCTGCTAATGGCAGTGTTTCCAAAATACAGCTGTACAGAAAGGTCCAATCCCTTACTGCATCATGGGTCCTAGCATTCAGTTACTGTTAGCCTCCCTTACTTGTTTGCAAGTAAATTCGATGGCTCGCATCTCCTTCTACCCCAATTAGCACTCCTCTCCATTTTTCCATCTACATAACCGGAATCGATATCATGTGTCATCTCAATTCCCTTTTGCAATATGTTCTATCAGTCTCCTTACTTTCATTTAGCCCTTTATGTTTGCTCTATGTGGGATCATTCTCAGAATTAATGTTGCGATAAACGTATTCTATGGTTCTTAGGCATTGAAGAGTAACTTACTGGGAGAAGCAGATATTTTAGCAATATCAAAAGTACATATACAATACCAGTACAAGCAATGGCTCATTTACACACCAGAAGCAGGACTAATGCGGGGGTCCAGTGCAGATCCAGGATGGTTGGAACATGCCAGCTTTTCAGGATAGACATATAAGATGCATTTACATACAATGAACCTAAATATAATCTATCACATAGTGTTTATTCTAAAAGTCTGAGTGGGATCCGTTGCTCCTGGGCCAACATTAGACATTCCTGGGCTTGTATGTACAGAGAAAACGGTGTCAACTTGCAATGTTATATATGTCTTCTTTGATTGGTTAGGGAAAGGACATCAACTTTTCTGACTCACTATTGTGTGCTTTGATTGACACGCCTAATGTATAATAGGAGGTGTGCTGATCACTTCCCCTCTGCTTGCTGATGTGTTGATGGCAGTAGTCCTAGTTTGTGTGAAGTCCATCAAGTCCGCACTTGGAGAAGTGGTGATGTGCCTGAAGAGTTTGTCATATGGCAGAGCCTGTGTTGCTTGAAGCACTATCTATGAAAAAGCTGTAATACTAGCAAAACTCACTTGTAACATAACATTCATAAAAGAGCCTCGGTTAGATGTTGAAATAATTTATGATTCGAGAGCATGTGCAGATGCTGATTTATCTCAATTCTAGTTGTGTTGACCACGAAATGTGAATTTTCATGAAAAGACATGTTGCACATGTCAAAATGAAATTAGGTTTTTATTTTGCCATTTTTCTGCCACACGTAATACATGCTCTTCTCTAACCATCAAAGCTACATGCATCCGTTTTCTTTCCTTTCCATAAAATCCATCTTCTTGGCTCAGCTTCCTTGGTCTATAATCCCATTTATCCACATTAACACTTCCTTATTTCACATATCTGTCCTCAACAGAAAACTAATCTGTTTGCTTTACATATCTCCTCAGTCCCCTCTGTCTCATGTCCCAGTTTCGTCTATTAACCAATTGGATTTTGGCTCTTGACCCGTCTCCCCAATCAGCCGTCCCACACTCACTCAACAGGTGCCACATGGGGTGTTAGCTTCCTTGAGACCCAACTGGGTCGAAATACCACCTCTCCATATCTGTCAATGAACAGTAGGTATCATCTGTCACTTACCTCCCAGTAAGGCCGCTATATCTTTCCTCCCTGCTTCAAAGAAGTTCCTGCACGGATGACCTCCTTTACATGTCATTTATTCTGATTGTTTGCCCCTCTTTGTCCCCCACCTTCTGCTCATTATCCCCATCAACTTTGCCTTGCATCTTCCTCTTGCTATACGCTTCCATTTGCTGATTCCCCAGAATATTATGTTCTGCTTCACTTGATACTCCCACCAATACACCCCTGCCCTTCCACTGCCCTAGAGGCCCTTCTCGTGCACCTTGCTTGTGGCATACTGTATTTTAACATTGTATGCCAGCGTGATTGTTGGAAAATCTGAAGCTCAGCCCCCCAGCCCCCAAATTTACTGATCAAACTACGCTTCTGAGGCCATGTCCCTGAGCAAACACATGTGGAAGGAAGAGGAACTCAGCTCAGATGTTCATCTTCCGGGACAAGTTTAACTCAATGAAGGGGCTCTGGTGGTACAATCAATTCTACAGGGTGATAATAACAAAGATCGCTAATAGTGGTTGCGTTTCAACAATTTGTTTAATCAAATATACAGTATGTCAAAAAGCAGACAGCACAAAGGTAGAACCAAAAATGAAGAGTTAAAATGTTTTTAAAAAAACATTAATTTCTAAAGCATGTTAATGTTACATAAAATGTAATTTTGTATCCCATACACTAACTTTTTTAATTAACTGCACATTTGTTTCGTACGAGCTATCAAATCCAGGTTTAATACCGTGTTCAGCAATCACAGGTTAACTATATGTAAGTGAACTAACCAGGAGCTATGACGATAACAGTATCTAATATAAGCATACGCCATCAATTGAACCTTGGCTGCCGGCTGGCTATGAACTTGATGACACCAGAGTGGGGCATGAGGGGGGGCAAACCAAGCCATAGAGTGACTATGGTTTGATACACAAACTCAAACCTAAGGATATCCCACAAGCCATGTTTTTCCCATTGATAAGCAGGCCTGCAAAGTCAGAACACATCGGACTGGCATTCAAATATTTGGCTCTAATTACGAGTTTCCCATCAGTGGCGAACGACTAACTCTGCCTGTAGAATCAACCTACTGTCCAGGAACACTTCACCATTACCATGTGAGTTCATTTACGAGTTAAACTCCATGGAATAGAGAATAATTATTGGGTCCAGACTTAACTAGTTGTAAAACCACACAGAACTTAGTGGAGTTTAACCCTTAAACATACCAAATGATCTGGCGCCTACAAAGCCTCATGTGATTTTAGCAGACAGAACTGCCATCTATTAAAAATTGGTCCGGTTCTCAATAGCGATAAAACTAGGTGTGGTAAAACCAACTCAATCAAAATAAAGCAAAGAGGAGTTTCATGCAGCAAGTCCTTTCCTCCCGATTCCTACCCAATGCCTTAAATGGCACTGCTGTGTCTTATTTCATCAAATGTTTAGAACCCTGTAAAGTGCCAGTGAAGCATAAAATAAGTGAATGTCTTACAATAACAGGAGCACTGCCAGAACATTAGCTTAAAACAATGAAGCAGAGGCGATTAAAAAAAATATATATCCAAACAACAATTTTACCTGCAGCCAAACTACAAGAAGGGGGCTGAAACATACTAGAAGTTTCATCACTTCCGGGCAGTAAAAGGAAAGTCCAATGAAGTATTTTGCAACATTAAAATGGCCTATCCTTATTGCTTAGCACGTTTTCCTGTAACATAATTTGCTGGAACCGGCTCTTAATCTGCGCCCGCCATCCATGGTAATAGGAAAGAAGACAGCAACAGGTTTAGAACTAAAGAACAGAAATACAAGCCAGCATGTTAGACATTGGGTCTCAGTTGGCAGAGGTTTGCACCCTCTCCAAGTAAGGCCCATAATACTAGTTGGGGAAACTCAGTTATACTCCCTAAATTAACCTGTGCTCACCCCCTAGTGCCTTGGCACAGAGCACTCAGGCTCAACTTATGAGAAAATGTGTAAAGTATTTGTGTGACAATTAAATTACAGAAACACAGTGAAAGATACCACAAAAAGACTCAACAGTACGTTAGAAAACTAGAGACTATTTATCTAATTAGCACAAGACCAAAACAACAGAAATACAATAACTAGATCCTGGGATATGCAATTTTTAAAAAATTCAGGTGAAAATAGTGCATAGTAGTCCAGGAGTTATCTGGTTGCTCTAGACTGGGATAAAGTCACAAGTTCAGACCAACCGCGATGGAGTGGGGGCCGGCTACAGGGACCCACTTGGGCCTGCTGTACAGAGTACCTTAAATCCTGGTGAGCGGTCTGTGCGGTGTTGCTTTGAAAGGCGTCACTTTGCTTTGGCTGGTTCTGATGAAAACCAAAGAAGGCAGAGCACCTAGGCCTACTTCCAAGGGTCCATGACTGGTTTGGAATCCCTTTGCAGGGTAGTCTCTCAGAGATCAAAGAGTGTAGGTGCTGTACCAGTTGAGTTGGAAGCAGCATTTGATGTCCCTGAGACTGCAGAAGTACAGGGGGCTAGCGAACAAGCCCTTGGAGACTCTTGCATTCAGGGATGCAGAGAACAAGTCCAGTCTCACTCACTGCAGGACAAAAACAGCAGGTCAACACAGCAGAGCAAACAGCAAAGTGGCAGTCTCCCCTGCAGTGGCAGTAGGCCAACACAGCAGAGCAAATAGCAAAGTGGCAGCCCATCATACAACAGCAGCAGTAGGCCAACACAGCAATGCAGTTGCAGAGTGGCTGTCCCTCCAGGTAGCACAGCAGTCCTTCTTCCTGGCAGAGTGTTCTTGGTTCCAGTAGAATCAGATTTTCTGGGGCTTGTGGTCCAGTATTTATACTTTGTTGCCCTGGTTCTGGAAGGTGGGAGAAGCTTCCAGAGGCAGGCATTTGAAATGTTCAGATGGCCTGCCTCTCCTGTACTGGCTCAAGCTGGCTGGAGTAACAATACGGGGTTGTTAAGCCCTATTGTGGCTGTACAGGACACATCTATTCAGGTGTGAGGCAGTACTAAGCTTTGCTCCCCATCAAGCCTCTTAATGGCCCATTAAGTCCTATTAAGGCCCATCAAGTGACAACTAATCTCCTATTGTGTGTGGCTGTCTAGAGGGAATGCACAAAGCCCAGCTGTCATTCAACCCAAATGTGTATTCAGAGGCATAGAGAGGCACAGAATAATTAAAGTAAGAAAACACCAACTTTCGAAAAGTACAATTTTAAGATTTACAATTTAAAATCTGACTTCACAATAATTTGTGATTTTAAATTGTGACTCCAGAGACACCAAACTCCATGTTTTATCACCCCAACCAGAGAAGCTCATCAAAGTACTGATTGGACTACCCTGGCCTTAGTCTGGTGGGGTGGGTGGGGGTATTGGAACTGTCTCTTTCTGCAGGGTTATCCCTAAACATTCTGCCTTTCTCCTCCTATTTTTCTTACTCTCTTTTTGTTAGCTTTAGGACTCCGCTCACTTTACCACTGTTAATCAGTGCTAAAGTACATGTGCTCTCTCTCCTCAAACTTGGTATAGTTGTCATACACCTGTTTGGCATATTTAATTTACCCGTAAATCCATTGTAAAGAGGTATACTAGATAGGCAGGGTGCTTTGTATGTAAAAGGTAGGACACATACTTATATGCTTTACATGTCCTAGTAGCAACAAACAGCCTATTGCGTTTTTCACTACTGTGAGGACTGCTCCTCTCATAGGTTAGCAAAGGGAATTCTCTTATATATTTTTAAGTGGACATTTTTTCTGATCTAAGGAGAGTGGCATGTGCATGTTTGGGATGAAATAGTGCTTACTGTTGTAGGTGGGATTTATATTACTATTTTAGAAATGCCGCTTTTAGAAAGTGGGAATTTCTCTGTGCTTATAACTCAAGTGTTTTGCAGCCTGAATTCAATCCTCGTCAAGCAATCAATCAATCGCTTGTAAAGCGCGCTACTCACCCGTTAGGGTCTTAAGGCGGGGGAGGAGGGATGCTACTGCTTGAATAACCAGGTCTTGAGGTGTTTCCTGAAAGTCAGGAGTTCCTGGGTCTGTAGTAGGTGGATGGGTAGGGAGTACCAGGTTTTGGCGGCGAGGTTTGAAAAGGATCTGCAGAAAGTTGTGGTTCGATGGATGTGGGGAACGGTGGCGAGGGTGATGTTGGCGGAGTGGAGTTGGCGGATGGGCGCGTGGAAGGTGAGTCACTCGTTGAGGTAGGCAGGGCCTCCGTTGTGGAGAGCTTTGTGGGCGTGGATAAGGAGTTTGAAGGTGATCCTCTTGTTGACAGGGAGGCAGTGTAGGTTTCTGAGGTGGGTTGAGATGTGGTTGTGGCGTGGGATGTTGAGGATGAGGCGTGCGGAAGCGTTCTGGATACATTGCAGTTTCTTCTGGAGCTTGGCCGTTGTTCCCGCGTAGAGCGCATTGCCGTAGTCCAATCTGCTGCTGACAAGAGCGTGGGTGACCGTCCTTCTGGTTTTGATGTGGATCCATCTGAAGGTCTTGCGAAGCATGCGGAGGGTGTTGAAGCAGGAAGATGAGACGGCGTTGACTTGCTGGGTCATGGTGAGCGATGAGTCTAGGATGAAACCTAGATTGCGTGCGTGGCTCGTGGGAGTTGGTGCTGTTCCTAGGGTTGCTGGCCACCAGGAGTCATCCCATGCGGAGCGGTTGGAGCTGAGGATGAGGATCTCAGTCTTGTCCGATTTCAGTTTGAGGCGGCTCATCTCCATCCATTTGGCGATGGCATGCAGTCCGTCATGGAGATTGGTCTGCGGTGGCGGGGTCCTTGGTGAGTGAGAGGATCAGCTGGGTGTCGTCTCCGTAGGAGACGATGTTGAGGCCGTGAGATCGGACAATGATGGCGAGCAGAGTCATGTAGATGTTAAAAAGAGTTGGTCTGAGAGCAGATCCTTGGTGAAGGCCGCAGATGGTCTTGGTGGCTTCAGACAGGAAAGGAGGGAGGCGGACTCTGAGTTCTACCAGAGAGGAAGGATGTGATCCAATCCAGGGCCTTGTGGCGGATCCTAGCGTCGTGGAGGCGTGTGCGGAGGGTATGGTGACAGACGGTGTCGAAGGCTGCCAAGAGGTCTAGGAGGATGAGGGTAGCCGTTTTGCTTTTGTCGAGCATGGTCCTGATGTCATCGGTTGCGGCGATGAGTGCGGTCTGGGTGCTGTGGTTCTTACGGAATCCAGATTGGGAGATGTCTAACGTGCTGTTGTCCTCCAGGAAGCGGGTCAGTTGGCCGTTGACGATCTTCTCGATGACCTTCACTGGGAAGGGAAGGAGGGAAATGGGCTGGTAGTTCTTGAGGTCTTGGGCAGAGTGATAGCTACCCTTGGTGCATACTTTCCAGACAGCCACATCACAGGAGAGGCTGGGTGTGACCAAAGGGGCATCTGCATCCATCTGCATATTGATAGTTATCCTGGGCTGGGGAGTGTCGTTCAAACCTTACATCCATTGGCTGTGTCCTGCCCTCACACAATAGGCTGATTATCCCCCACTGATATCTGGAACCAGGGCTGGGTTGAAAGGTGTTGTGTTACACTTGAAAGGGTTTCTTTCAAGTTGCCCATTTTTACAATAACATTTTGGAATATAAGTTCAGGGACTCTGACCCCATGATTTTAGAGCACCTTTGGAACTGGGTCTGAACCTCTGTCAGAAGGACTGCTGCGCTGAACAAAAGGCCTCATCTGGACTGCTCTTCTGTTAATGCGTTGCTGCCTACTTCTTGTTGGGTGGCATAAATGACTCACTGGATTGCTTTTCTGCTTGTTGACCTGCTGCCAGCTGTTCCCTGATCTTGGACTGTCAAAGCGTTTTGATGTTGTCAGGAGGGACAGCCACTGGAATCATTAGTTTTATTGTGCTGGTCTACCTATCCCCTACTACCTGCTTGGGTTCCCACCTAAGAGTTCTCCCAGGTGCCCAGTACAGGGCAAATGCTGGTTGTTGCTCCTGTCCACTGTAATCACAAGCACCTGGTGAGTGCCTTTATTCTACAAGCTTGCACATGGTGAGCACGTTTGTTTTGCAAGCCTGCACAAGGGGAGCATATTTAGTTTCAACTGGTGCTGCCACTTGTTGAGGCTGGTGCGTACGCCCTGTCCCTAGCACCACTTGGTAAAATTAACTGTCCTGCACCAGGAGGAGCCTCAAATGCCTACTGCGGGAATCAATGCGCTGGGCTCAATGTGCCGTGGCATTTGTGATTGAGGTTACTACTGCAGTAACAAGGGCCACCAGGGGAAGGAGTACCGACAAGGGCCAGCTGACCGCCAGTCTTCTCCCTGTAGAAGGGAGCAGCCAATGTGAGGTACAGGCTGGTTCCCATCCCAGAGGACAGACTAACACAGCCATCACTGTAGCCCCTAAGTAACCCTAGGGACGAAGGAGGCCCTGTACAGGAGGACTACCAACTCTGCAGTGTAGCTCACCTTAGGAAAGCACAATGCCCCTCTGCCTCTTTGTCCTGCAGTCCTGTAACCGACTGACACAAGCCCAGAAGCGCACAGATCAGAAAGGGGCAGCCTGAGACCCTGGGCCACAGCAGCTGCACTGCTCATTCATAGCAGCTGCCTGGTGATTCTCTGCTCGGGGGACTCAGAAGGAGGGTCACCCCCTGGACTGCTACAACATGTGCCTCCCTGCTTAGGCACATACCTTGGGGAAATATGTTGGCCCCTGGCTTGTGGAGTAACCTGTAGGAGGTCCCTCGAGGAAGATGGACATTGTGTCAGCACTCCCCTTTACGGAGAAGTACTGTAGAGGCTCCTGCGACCTCTACTGAGGCATAAATTCCCGTTAGCTATTGCGACTACTGCACCACACCTAAAAGAAGTGCAGGTGCTCCTGTGCCCCATAATTTTTCATAAGAAATCACTACCACAATTGTTGCACAGTGTGTAAAGCCAACAGGGGGTGAGCACAGGTTATCTTTGGTGTGTAACATACTCGTCCTGACTAGAGTGGTTGGTTCTGCCTGGCTTAGGAACAAACCCTAGCCAACCTGAAACCCCATTTCTAACAAAGCAGTAATGCAATATGATGAACAATAAATCCTAAACCCCTATGAAACAAGATGCTGTGATGTTTCTACTGAACACTGATCGCAGGAAGGATAAACTGATTGCCTGAGATGAACAGTTACATGGAGGAGGCAGTAAAAAGGAAAAGCTCTAGCAAATGGTGTCAGAGTATCCATTATACACTACCTGGACCAAGCCCATGCATAGATTTGAAAAGGATAAAAACACCGTCAGCTTGATCTCCTTAGATACAAGCACCTTTTAAAGCCCTGGAAGTGGAGAAGCAAAGCACTGTTTTTGCCCCAACCAAATGGCTTATGTACAGTATTTAATTTGAGCCGGTGGTTTTGGTGTTTGGCACCAGCATTTCATTCCAGTTCCAGAACTAATGACAGCCCAGCACATGGAAGCGCTGTTTGTCTAACTCTGAGATGAGCATTATAGCAGTGTTTAATAACTCAGTATACATTAAAAATGACAACTCAGATGATTCCATGCCATTTTTATAGCTTTGGGTGGACTGGAATAGTCTGACTTGTTAGACCTGTAGCAGTGCAACGGTGAGTAGTTGGAATGGTACCGTTGTTGAATGCGCTGGCAGGGGCAATGGGTGGTGCAGGTTGCAGTAGCCTCCTAAGAAGGGCCCTGGGACGTATGGATTTTACAAATTAAGAACTGCTTATGTGATACAAATGCTGAGATTACCAGACTTGAATGGGTTTCTAAACTGACACTGGAATTCGAAACAAAACAACCAAAGCAAGTGGAGTCACCATCATAATTGGCATTGTAAATTGATCAAATCATGAAGTAGCTCTTGGAAGAGGTTTATTGTTGTTTCTCGTATTCCACACTGAGAAGATTTAAAGACCTGTCTACACATCTGTTTCAGTGGCGAAAGGTTGTGTATATTATAAGCATAGCAAAGCATGAGGGAAAGTTGGATTGTGTAGGACACCAAAACTACCACATGGGGATCTCTGATAAGTTCTATATCATTAAAATGTAAAGCGGTGTTCTACTTTACAAGAAACGAAATGAGAAAGCACTCATATACAGATTTCAGCCTTCTCCATTTGTCAGTGCAAAACTCCACAGTGAACAAATGGTAACAGTTTATGAAAATATTGAACTGCTGTGGGGGACCCTTGTGAAAGGCTTGCATGGCTCTGCAGACCTTCAGGCTCCAAAGCTCTAAATGCAGCATGGGTCATGAGCACAAAATCTGCACTCTACATTTTTTCAAGCACACGGAGGTGGCTCATTTCACAGTGTCCAAAAATGCACTCACCCATACTCACACTCCCTCCCATTCAATCAGTATTACTTACTTGAAATGTAAATATTTTCAGTGGATAATTAAAGTACGATTCTCGCAGTGCAATTTTAAGATTGAGTTGTTGGTGGCATAGAAGAGTCTTCTGTATTCAGTTGTGTGATGGAAATAAATCCCACACATGCCCCAGAACTGCCCACTAAATAGTGGCAGCGTGGACTTTAGGGGACACACTATTGCCCGTCAGTTTGCATAATATAAAAGTGAATGCCTCTTTGAATTCAGATTTCATTATTCCTTATGAGGCAGAATACACATTGCACAGGAGGATTATCTTTATGTGATTAATACTTATTTCCTTGAAGTACATGGTGGAGAAATACACACAGGTTTGCAAGGCTCTGGGAGTGAAACAAAGAAAGTGAGTGCAAAATGAACACACTGAAATAGAGGACGACAATCCTTGGGCATTTAGTGCTCCCAGATACTTTAGGCCGGAGCTTGAAACAAATACACACCTAAATTAGAGGTGGGTGGTATGGCAATATCTTCTGTTCAGCTGGTGGAATTTTGTCCATTCTGCATTGTTTGTAGCACAGAGTTCCAGCCAAATCCACGAACTTCCGTGTGGCGGACTTTTTTCTCACATGGTGCTTGAAAACAGTAAGTTGGAGAGCGCAAGCAAAATTTGGCCTCCCCTAGTGTGATTTTTGCTCACTAGGAGGGCACCAGGTGACACTTCTGCAACAAGGGCGGTCGCAAACCTTCACTGTCAGAAAGCTGCTGCTCGAATAAGAATGTACTCAGCAGCAGCAAAATCAACCAAGCTGCGTCTGCTGGCGCGCTGTGTGGTGCCACTTACACTGATTGTTCAGCGCAGAATGAGCTCCCCGTGCTAAATCACAGCATGAGCTGCGTAATGTGCCTATTTTAGCACATTCGCTGAATTCCACGGAGTCTCACAAAGTTTTTTTGTAATTCTGCAGAATTCTGTTGAGTACAACTCGCCGAGTTGTGCCCAGGCCTAGTATAAATTAAGCTGTGCCAACAAAGTAGTCAAAAACCCGTTCTCTGTTAATATTGCCAAAAAAAGTGAGGCCTGTATTAGGACAGTCTAACAGTGACAACACTCGAGGTTTTGACGCCGTATATAGGACTAACTGACTGGAGGTGGGAGTGCCAACAAATGAATTAGAGCCGTGCCAAGGATCTGGCTAGCCTCTAAAAAATCCGTGCACGAGCCTAGCTCACGCAATAAACATCATGTTAAAATATGATAAAGTCTCTTCAAAATGCAAGGAACTATATTTATTTAGCATGCTGAAGCAGTTTACCGTAGTACAACAGATTACGTAACTGCATTGAGAAGGATTTATTGAAAGTAATGGGTTTTTCAACATGAACTTGGAAACAATCCTGCCTACCCCCCTCCACTGCTCTGGCTACAATGGAATTGGTACACTAAGAGGCAAGTTACTTACCTTGTAGACCCTGAACGTGGTCTAGATTCTTTGTATAAGTGGAGCAACATTTTAGACTATTAAATCAAACACAAGTCGTTTGTGAGCAATCCACATCCTGAACTCCTGTATCTGAAGGAGCTCTCATACGTCATGAAAAAGAGGTCTAGGTAAGTAAATATTTACTCATGATCACTCCATTTGTGAAAATACCTGCCGAGATTCATCATTGGTTGTCTTGTAGCACATTGTGCCGTTCATCCCCTAAATGGGTATCTTTTTTGGTCTCCTACTTTACATCAACAGTTAATGCTTTGTCTTTGGTTTCCTTGCATAATGTTAGAGCATGGTGCCAGGAAGAAGCCATATGAATGATTGGCTTATGTTAGGCCAAACTGCCCAAGAAAACCTTGAGCCAAGCCACAGCCAGGCATCTGGCTCAGGTCTGGCTCAAGCTTTCAGTAGCTCACCCACCTTTATAACTGAAAATGAAATACCAAGGTGGTAGAATACACAGCTCCGGTGCAATGATGCTGGAAGCCCCAAGCAAAATGACACTTTGCCTTATGGGCAATCCAAACTTTTTAGGCCATTTGAAGCAAGTTTCAAGGTGGCACAGACTTTCTCTTCAGATTATATTAAAATAGCGGGATGTATTGTACCATCCTGATACTGTAAATTTCTCCACTTATAAAGTGTCAAACCTGGAGTTTTTCACTTAATTCTGTCATCTTTAGTTATTGACCAAAGTCGACATTCTGGTCCAACTATGCTTAGTAAATTAGGCATAACAGATCATACTCGAAGACAATATTCAACAATTTAGAGCAGTACAGCAATATTGTCACTGCAAGAGACTGCACATTTCTTTTGGTGATGCATCTGATAGTACTATGAATGTGTAGAATGCAAATGCCACACCTGTTCATAACTGGAATTGCAAATAGAATTTCAAGAAATAGACCATACACAAGAACAGAAGAACATATTCTCGAGAATATGAAATGTACAAAACTATATCGAAATCTTAAGGAAATAATATCGTTCATGCAGACGGGATGGGTAGCTGAAGATAACACTAGAGTCCTTTTGAAAAATAGCAAAGGAAACAAAATAGCAAATCAAAACTTCAGATGCTGTTTTGTGACACTCTATGGTTTGCACATTGGCAAACTGCTTAATCACATTATCTGTATCCACCCAGCAGTTGCCCACTTAAGTGCTGAGAGCAATATTTGTTATCATCCACAAATGTCACTAAAACTGTGTGATGAAATTAACTTGTGCGCCTCGCATTTGCTCTCATGAATTATGGTATAAATATACAGTATGTACCCTCATTGATCAATCCCTTTAATATCTCTAATCAGCCGTAGGAAACAATATTTCAGCACTGCTTTCTTTGTCTCCATCTGTCTCCATCAAGTCTTCAACTGTAGCAAAACCTTTCATATAAATTACTTACAAATCTAGCTAAATGTTATTTATATCAAACGCAACATAAAATCTTTTTATGATGCTGCACAGCACTAGGCTACAGATGGACTGACTAATGGTTTCTGAATGTTTGCTCGTTTCCTGCGATGGAAGCCATTTGCATGTTAATGTCATAGAATATGCATTACAGAGATTCTGCCAGTAAAAAGCAGAGGGCACGCATAACCAATTGGTCAAAAGATTACTACTGTGCTTGAATGGAATTTCGTTGTTTTTGAGATCGGTGGTTGTAAACCTTACACAGGATCTCTGGAAGTAGATTCTAACTTAAATCATAGACATATTTGGAGGGTATGGTCTTCCAAGGCAAGGGTGCCACCTAACCCGAAACTATGAAATCATATCAATGTGAATTTTAGCATTATGTGGAAATAACTTGGGTCTGCCAGGCTCCCAGAAGACAGCCATTATGGTCATACTTAGTAAATAATATCCTAAGGAGGAGGGCAGAACTACCTGTGCGGTTTGTCATCTAACTGGAAGATCCAATTAGCAGCCAGCATGTTCAGAGTTTGTGGGTCGGCAGATGATACAACACCTCTTTTAAAATAAATTTAATATGTAATGATGCCACTCACTGAGCTTATGGATGGTCAAAAAGGAGCAGAAGCTGAGCATAAAGCTTTGACTAGTACGGTATGTAAAATCTGGTGAAATACAAACATGCACGAACACATGCAAATAAGTGACCAACCACCACAGCCTGGGGATGAGAATTTGAAAAATGTTTAGTGTCAAATTAAAAGGTATGCTTTCAGAATTAGATGTGTAGTACTAGTACAGACATGCAGATTGTGAGACGAAGGCCTGCTGGTTGCTGTGGCCTTCAAGCCTGACAAGAAGAGTTCGGTCACATGCTCACTCTCCACAATAAAAACACAAGTGCGTTCGTATAGCGGGAGAGCTACTTAGTCATCATAGCCTCCAACCTCCACAGGCTCCCAACCTCCACATTCCCCTCTCCTTTACTCTTCTATGATGGAATCCTCATTAACCAGGTAACATTTGCTTTGCCACTATGCAACACCCATTGGGCGGGGAAGTTACGTTCATATTCAAATAAGCCTTCCCCACCTCCATCTATATTGAATCCGTTCTTTCATTATTCAGGTGCATAATCCCCAGCCAGTAAATCCTGGTCGGACTGAACATTTGCCTCCACTACTATCTCTCAGTCAATGGAAATGTTCTTTGATGTGGCTGACATGTCCCTGTTTCCCTGGCACTCCACATCCCATTGCTAGTTCTGACTGATTTTAATTCAAAGATCAGTAAACTTTTCAACAATTTTCTGCTCATTCAATTATGTTATGGCCTTGCCGTCATCAGGGGAGCAGCTTCAGGGGGATGGGGAGGTTGGTTTAGCTGTTACACCCTCCTATTAAATATATTTTCTGATAAATAGTTGGGTACGGGTATTTGAAGTTGGGTATGGTAAAATGTCTGTTGGTATCACCAGGAATTTGTGCATGAGCACCGACAAAAAAGCACGCATACTCTCTCTATTTTGAAAGTCCTCAAAAATATTGGTTATTTTTCAAAATTTTGTGTTCTCTCTTAGTACTCCTCAAAATTCGAATTGCTCTCCCCTTCCACTGCCCTGTAAGCCCCTCTCCTGCACCCTGATTGTCATATAATTGTATTTAAACATTATATGCCAGCCTTATTGTTCGAAAACTTGAAGCTCACACCTCCCCAATCTTACTGCCCAAGCTACGCCCCTGGTCATCATCAACACACACTACTTGACCAAGCCACAAACATAGCAAGCCTCTTGACCTCTTCCTCTTTTCTCACTACCAATCCATACACCAGTAATTGTTCCCTGGATGGTTTAACTCATCTTTGTCCATATGCTCATCATTGACTCCTCTAGCCATTAACTATTTGCTATGCCAAGCCAACTATCCAGATGCAAGTTCAGCCTTTAGTGAACTTCCCACAACAGCACCTAGGTACAACATGCATTCTTCGCCTTTCACTGTTCCCAGAAAGTAACCCTACTTTACCCTTTTAAATCACTCAAAACATCCCTCCTCTCACTTTCAGTCCCTTTCAACCTCTTTGTACCATGTACCCTAAACCCTCCAACCCCAACTATAGATCTTCCCTTAAAGTGAAGCTCATTTATCCCGTGGCATAATCCCTTAAAAAAATGGAGAATATTTGCATACATGAAAACGAAGACCCCAAAACTCAAGCCTGGTGCCCTCAGCAGCAATCCTTCAAGATCCGATGTAACATCCATGGATAAAAGCGACTACATGTCAGGGTTTTTTAGTCTCCAGCCACTCCTCACCTTTTCACACATGTACGTTTTCATGGAATGCTACTAGAGCAAATTAATCTATTGTGGTCACCTTGAAAGGCCGTCTTTGCCCATTAAAAAAAGGATAAGCGGTCGGACTTCCATATGTGTTGGCGGTATTTATGGTGTCTATCTCCTGTCTCCGCCCTTCAGTAAGGCCCCGGAGGACGGAATTTTTTAGCACAATTATGCGTTACTACCTTGTTAACTTATCTCCATGAAGTATCAGTCATTTTGGCATAAACACATGCTAAGCTGCCCTGGTATCAGCTGTTTCTTACACAGCAGCGAAAGGCATCCGTCTGACACAGGTCTAATTATTCACCCAGTCATACACTGTGTAATGCTAGGGACATGAAGGAACAGTAATTCAGTGCACAGATGAGTATGGAACTGGAGACGGGACTCGAGGGGTACTGAATTGGCACATGTTTAAGAGTCTCTGTATTGTGATGACTCATTTAATTCTAGCCAATATCAGCATGGATCGAAAAGCAATACGATGTGGTGGTTGGTCGTTGATGCACTTCAGAATAATATGAAGATCTAAATCCACGTGCTGCCTTATTAACTGGCAAAACAGATAGCAACTCCAGAACAGTCAGTCATAGCGGGTACCTGTTTTTAAAAATCTCATCAGGAAGGTCAGCCATTAAAAACAGATAGGGTATGCACCGTCCTCTTCTTATCCTATAGAGGCTCAGTGGGCCCCTCGAGTAGAAATTAGTTCATGAGTTGCACTTCTAGGTTATAATACACTAGCCACCTATTCCTAGTACTACACCTATTCCGTTGCACAATAGTACCACTTTCAGTGGTCGAAATCCTGCACCCCTGCCAATGACTACAGTACAAAGAAGCATTGAGAAAGCCAATAGGTCTAGCTTTGAGAAGCCAGACATTTTTGCAAACATGCATTAGGCATTAAAAGCTTAAAAGTAATAAAAAGTAAAAATGCTGCCATCTACCGGTATCATGCATTTGTTTGCAAGAAGGTTACAAAATGCCTATCACAAAGGAACTAAAAATAACATGAAATGAAAAACTGACATACCAGTCCCAGCACTGAAGTGAACTACTTTTAGGTGGATGTGCACAAACAAAATGCCATCACTCAGAAAGCAGAGTAAATGTCTAAAGGGGGCTGACCTATTCTGTGCTGCTGTAGTGGACTTAAGATTTTTTTTTTAATTACATAAATGAAGAGGGATAACATCAGGTCCTTTAAAATGTGTTTATGTGTGCGTGTGTATGCACATTGTACAATGGTGGACTATGTAGTTATGGTTCAGTACTTTCCATTGAAAAGCCATTTTTTGATTTGCCTATAACTTTTGACGCCATGGACGATTCACCACCAAATTCAGCAGTTGCTTGATGTAATCAAGTTCTGGAATCACAATTTTCATGCAGATCTATGCATTAGAAAAAAGGTTAAGGGGAGTGTAAAAAGGTGATCTCTCATTTTAACTTTCAAAGTAATTTTCTCTTATGCCTATATGCCTAAGCCAAAACCTCTGATTGGATTCACACACCAAACTTGTCATGAAAGTAGAACTACCCAGAAAACATGCTTTTGTAGTTTAGTGAAATCTGTTCCATAGGTTTTGAGATATAAGCATTTAAAAGTGTTTCTAAGTTGGCTTGAAAGGGTTCAGAATTTAGGGGCATATACAACAGCCCCTAGCGCCACTTTATGTGATGCTCTGGTGGCGCTATGTGGTGCACCATATTTACAAGGTGGTAGTAAGCCACTTTTGTGGCTTAACGCCACCTTCTAAGTACAGCCCCTTCACATGCTGCATTTTGCGAGGAAGGGGTGTGCAAATGGTGTTGCTGTGGGCGTGCTACAGCAATACCATTGCACTTTGACGCTGTCTCAGATTTACAAGTTTTCGTAAACCTGAAGCAGTGCCAAAATCGAGTGGCACAACGAGTAGAAATGCTTTCATTTCTCCTCATTTTTCGCTCTTTCTATTTGCGAAAGAGCAAATCGCCATTTAAGATTGTTTTTGTGTAGGAAGGTGTTCCTTCCTCCACAAACAATCTCCCTCTCAACGCAGCCCTCCTTACACTACAGTTCAAGGGTGGCAGCACTGGCCCACAGCAGAAGATTTAGCGCTGGCCCAGGGGGAAACACAGGGGTGCCCCGTATTCTTGTAAATAAGGAGCATCGCTGTATTTTGAAAGTGATGGTGTACGACGCTGCCAAATTTGGCGCAGTGCTGCACACCCTCATTTTCTATTAAATCTGGCCCTCAGTATTCCTGTTCCATGTAAAATCGCAAATCATGATTTGAGACTCTGGTAAATCACATATCAATTTAGTGTGAGCAGCTGAAGAAGGACTTTTTATTCCCATAGCTTTATAATTTCTAATTGATTCCAATATGCAATTAATTTTCTATGGAATCTAATTTTCCTCAGTAGTGGCCTACCACCAGAAAGTGCTGAGGGTTACCAAGAGGCTTGACAGCTGGAGTCTCACATCATGGAAAACATAGGAACAAACACATGATTTGTAAATCAAAACATTACCACCATATCCCAAGCAGTCTTTTAGAAGCTGGATGTAAATGATAATTTGCAAAGTATATTGACTGTTGCACAAAGGAAAAAATCTACAGGCGAGAAGAGACACTGTAATGTATGTTAGACTTGGCCCTTTCTGCAGGGTCGATCCCAAACTTCTTTCCTTCACTTTTTTGCTGAATACATTTTTTTTTGGCTTTAGGGCTTAGTGCACTTTATCACTGATGACCATTGCTAAAGTGCTTGAGCTCACTTTGTAAAACATGGTAAAATTGGCTTACACCTGATGGGCATATTTAATTTACCTATAAGTCCCTAGTAAAGTGGTGTACAATATACCTGGGGCAGGTAAATTAAATTCTACTAGTGGGCCTGCAATACCTATTGTGCCACCCCCTTAGGAAGCCTTAAAACATGTCCCAGGTCTGTCACTGCAGCATGTATGTGCAATTTAAAACTGCCATTTTACCCTGGCAAAGTAAACCTTTTGCCAGGCCTAAATCTTCCTTTCTAAACATTTAAATCACCCCTACGGGAGGCCCAAAAACCCCAGAGGGAACGTTGCAATGTATTTAAAACGTGTGCATGTTCTTTTAACTTTTACGTACCTTGGTATTGAAAAACTTCTAAATTTTGTTTTCACTATTACAAGGCCTACCTCTCTTATAGGATAACATTGGGTTACCTTATCACATTTAGTAACTGATAACATTTGATTGGGAGCAGGTGAGGAAGTCATGTTTGGTAATTGGGGAATTGTAATTTAAAACCCTATGTAATGGTGAAGTCAAATTTTATTCCACAATTCTGAAAGTAATACCTTTGGAAAGTTGGAATTTTCTTCTTTTAACCATTTGGTGTGTGCATCCTGATTCTGGGTCACATGGTTAGGTGTAGTTGTCTGTTGGCCTTTGTGTGTTCCTTCCAGACAGTATCACTATATGGGGTCTGGGTGTTGGAAGGATGGGCCATCCTAAATTAATGAGGGGGTGAAGATGTCACCTACCACACTTGCACTTCAAAAGCACTGGCCCAGCACGCTCACAAAGGATTTCACACTAGTCTGTTGTGCCCCTAGACAGACTGCGACAAGGGCAGGGAGGCAGGAAATTCCAGGCACCCGTGTAGGGGAAAAATCCAGAAGCTACTCCCACTTCAAAGTGGGAATCTGGTATAACAAGCATTGGAAAAGCCAATAGACTTTGCCTATGCGTAAGCTTTTGGCTTTGGCAATGTGTTTTAGCAATGTTGTACACCAGTGTGGCTGCTGTTCATCATGGCTAAAAGTTAGTGGTGTGGGATAAATTAGGCTAGAGTGGAGTCAGGTAGACTGGGGTAGAGTAGAGTTGGGTCAGAAGCGTTGAGTGAGTAGATTGTAGCAGAGTAGAGTGGGGTAGATTGGAGTGGGATAGACTGGTGTTGTGTGGAGTAGACTGGAGTGGGATGGAGTGGAGTGTAGACTGGAGTGGGATGGAGTGGGGGGTAGATTGGAGTGGGATAGACTGGCGTGGGGTAGACTGAAGTGGGGGAGTGGGTCTGACGGTAGTGTTAATTAGAGTGGAGTAGATTGGATTGGGCTAGATTGGGGTGAGTGGGGTAGATTGAAGTGGAGTAGGGTACCTTAAAGTGAAGTGCGGTGGATTGGGGTAGAGTGGAGTGGGGTAGAGTGGATTGAGGTGGAGTAGAGTGGAGTAGATTGGAGTGGGGTAGATGGGTAGAGTGGAATGAGGTGTATTGGGCTAGAATGGAGTGGGGTGGATTGGGGTATACTGGAGGTGGGTGGATGGGGGTTGACTGCAGTCAAGTGGAGTGCAGTAGAATGGAGTGGAATGGAGGAGATTTGAGTGGAGTGTGGTCGATTGGAATGGAGTGGGGAGATTGGGGTCAATTTTAGTGGAGTGGACTGGGGTATATTGGAATGGGGTTGATTGAGTGGGGTGGGGTAGACTGCAGTGGGGTGGGGCAGACTGGAGTGAGATGGACTAGGGTAGATTGGGGTTGAGTGAGTTAAATTTAAGTGGGGTAGATTTGAGTGGAGTGGGGTAGATTGGAATGGAACAGAGTGGGGCAGATTGAAGTAGAGTAGAGTGGAGTGGGAGTGGAAGTGGATTGGGGTAACATGGAGTGGAGTAGATTGGCATGGGATTGAGTAGATTTGGTGATTGGAGTGGTATAGACTGGGGTAGATTTGAGTGAGGTGGATTGTGGTGGAGCAGAGTGAGGTAGATTGCCTTGGAGTATAGTTTGCTAGATTGAGTGGGGTAGAGTGGAGTGTGATGGACTGGAGTGGAGTGGGAAAGATTGGAGTGGAGTGGGATAGAGTGGAGTGGACTGAGGTAGGCTGGAGTGGAGTGCAGAGGCATAGAGTGGAGTGAAGTAGGATGGATTGCAGTGGAGTGGGATACAGTGGAGTGAAATGGGATAGAGTGGGGTGAAGTGGAAATTGGAGTGTAGTGGGGTAGAGCCTGGTGGATGAGAGTGGGGTAGATTGGAGTGGAGTGGGGTAGACTGAAGTAGGATACACTGGAGTGGGGTAGACTGGAGTGGAATAAAATGGCGTGGAGTTTGGTGGATTGGGGTAGATTGGACTGGGTGGATTGGGATAGATTTAAGTGGATTGGTGTTGATTGGAGGGGTGTGGGGTAGACTGGACTGTGGTACAGTAAAGTGGAGTTGGGTATATTTAGGTGAAGTGGGGTACATTGGAGTGGGGTGGAATGGGGTTGTTTAAAGCACATTGGGGAAGATGGAGTGGAGCGGGGTAGATTGGAGAGGAGTGGGGTAGATTGCAGCGGACAGGGGAGACTGGGGTGGAGTAGGGTTGTTTGGGCTAGAGGAGAGTGGGTAGAGTGGGTTAGTTTGAGCGTCGTGGGATAGAATGGAGTGGGGTAGATTGGGATGGAGTGAAGTGGTGTAGATTGGAGTGGAGTGTGGTCGATTAGGGTAGAGTGGAGTGGGGTAGAATGGAGTTGAGTGGGGTAGACTGGAGTGGAGTAGATTGAAGTGGAGTAGACTAGACTGGGGTAGATTGGAGTGGAGTGACGTAGACTGGCGTAGGCTGGGTGGAGTGGAGTAGATTGGAGGATTGTAGTGAAGTGGAGTAGCGTATACTGGAGTGGTGTGGAGCAGAATGGATTGGGGTAGATTGGAGTGGGGTGTATTGTAGTGGAGTGAGGTATATCGGTGTAGAGTGGAATGGGGTCGATGGACGTAGAGTGGAGGACCATAGAGTGAAGGGGCATATAGCAGCTTGGCATAGACCAGAGTGGAGAGGAGTCGAGTGGTGCAGAGTGGAGTGATGTGTGTGTCACAGAGTGTCTTAGAGAGATGAGGCATAAATTGGTGTAGCATGTCATGGACTGACAAGTCGTGGAGTGGAGTATTGTAAAATGGAGTGGGGTGGTGTAGTGTGGAAGGGCATAGAATGGAGTACAGTGTTGTTGAGTGGAGTGACACAGAGTGGAGAATGCATGGCGTGGTGGCACACTGTCATTACAGACAACACATTTTCAATTGAAATGAGCATTACATTTATTTATGTTATTTATTTATTTAAGGTATTTATAAAGCACTGAATCACCCCCTAAGATATATTCTGGCACTAGACAGACTTCATAATCATAGGAACCCATCCATCACAGAAGCCATTTCAGCGGAAACAGCCAAGTCATCAACGTCCTCCAAAAGGTTAACAAATCCAAAGTCAAATGTAGATGAACAGGCAGGGTAAATCATTGAGGAGCTGCCAGACAAAAAAGAGCAGCCATCTATTCTAGATATCTTAATTCACCTGCTATATATCAGAGCCTTTTTAATGGAATGTGAGCACGTACAGGCTTGTAGAAGGCGACTGTCACACAAAGTAGTTGGACTGGTGTCATAAAGCGCTCTGTGCACATGACAGACTAGCCTGACGATGGATCTCTTAGGAACTGGAAACCAATGAAGAGAATTTCAACAGATGGTATCAAAGCTCCTGCTGGGGCTATTACAAATCAGTTTTGCAGCCGCATTTTGATTGATTGGCTGCTCTTTCTTGAACTTATTATCAGCAATTCCAACATACTACACATTGCCATGATTTAGCCAACACACAATCAAAGCTTGTACAATTTCCCTCTGTCATGCCACCCAATCCATCGAAATAGCCTGCAAAAAAGTACGTAGGAGTTTCAAACCAGCTCTCACAGACACCATTTACCTGGTCCTGCATGGAGAGTAATGAATCAGGAAGTTCGAATTCTTAGCAACCCCTTTGTGGCCTTGGTGCAGGGCCTAATGACAAAGGCCACCAGGAGTCATTCCAAACTTTGTAGTCCCTACCAAAGAGTGAATTTTAGTTTTGCCCGCATTTAGATTCAGACAGTGTGCCTGCATCCATATTGCTACTTCCAAAAGAAAGCATCCTAAATTCCCTTGCATCTCAGTATGCCTGTCATTGATAGAAATAATAAGCTGAATCTTGTTGGCCTAAGTAAGAATCCCAAACCACTAGGCCTTGACAATGCCGGCCAAGGGTAACACATAGACATTGAACAATTTGGGGCTCAGGTAAGACCCCTGAAGAACCCCATATTGTAACAACCTTGGGCTAGATGTAAAAGGGGAAGCTGTATTGAATGAGATCTATTACTCAAAAATGAGCCAAACCACTGCAATGTAGTAGAATGCAGGCCAATCTCATGCGGCCTCTGTAGCAAAAGGCGGTGTGACATAGTGTGGAAAGCAGCAGACAAGTCCAGAAGGATGAGGGCTGCAGTTTTACCCTGATTGACAAAAGACCTGATGCTGTCCGACACTGCTAGCAGGGTAGATTCAGTACTGTTCTTAGCTCTGAACCCGGTCTGAGAGGGAGCCAGCAGATTGCTACTCTCCAAATAGTGAGATAGTTAGAGGCTAGCTAATTTTCCAGACCCTTAGCCACATTGGTAGCAGTGAAAATGGGTGATGGTTGGACAAAATAAAAATATCTACACCAGCTTTTATTCACCAGCGGTAGAAACGGGGTGTGCTTCCAGGCTAAGGAATACTCCACTTCCTTTAAACATTTATTCGGAAGCAGTGTTAAACATGGACTTGGAAGAGGGGATAAACATGTATAAATGAAATAATGGTATCGATCCAGAGGTGAGCCTGATTTCACCCTTACCTTCTTTTTTTCCACCATCTTAACAGCTCAGAGAACCCATCCCAGTTGGGAGAGGATCCTTGGTGAGGAATAATATCCTTGAAAAGGTCCTTCTCAATTGGGAGTTGATTTACAAAGGCCAAGTAGATTGCATCAATGTTATCATTAAAAAACACAGCCAACTCCAGGGACCTAAACGTTGACAGTCTGATTCATAGCTGCTGGATCAGCTAATCCCTTAACTATTTTCAATAGTTTCCGTGACAATCTGCTATTCTCCTCAAGTCTCCTTACAAAATGTTGTCTCTTCACTTGTCTAAGTTGTGTGTAAGAAGCTTTAACTGCATTTTTATAAATCAATCATTCCTCTAAAACCTTAGAGTACCGCCACGGATGCTGAAGTGATTTGCATTCCTGTTTTATTTTCCTTAACTCTTTTGAGTACCACTTCACTGATAGCAACTTCTAGCAGAATTATTCTCCTTCTGAGGGGCACAAGCATCAATGCCCTTGGTCATAGCTTTCACAAACTCATTTACTGCTGTTTCCACTATCTAATCCTCTCTGATGATCAGACAACTGGAATTACTAGTAAAAGGGGCAGGATTTACTTTGCTCCAGGATCTCCATAAAACAGGGGTTTAACTGTATATGACTGGAGAACTACTTGATAGTGAGAAATAAAAAATTATTTAAATATGATCTGACCTAATGGTAGGGTTGATTGACTGAACACTCACCGTATTTAAATTGGTGACTAATAAATCGGGAGTGTGCCCTCCCTTGTGCGAAGGAAATTTTATCTACTGATTTAACTGCAGAATCTGAATCTCACTCTCCATATTCCTACTCAATGGATCTGACTGGTCCTCAAAGTGAAGACTGAAATCACCATTAAGAAGAAAGTGTTCAAACTTTAGCACAAATGGGGCAATAATGGAGATAAATTTGCTGCCAACTAAGAGGTGCAACCAAGGGTCTATAGAGGATGGCTCCTACCAATTTAGCCATCTTGTTAAGGGAAAGCTGAAAAATCAAAACCTTACAGGCCTACCCGTGGTGTCACTCACCCTAACACACTTGTACACATCTCTGTTAAGGATTGCAATGCCCCCAGCCTCCCTTCCAATGCAATTGCTTATTTGCACCCTATATCCAGTCGGCACCACCAAAGTCAAATCAGGCATG
Source organism: Pleurodeles waltl (assembly GCF_031143425.1). Classification (NCBI taxonomy): domain Eukaryota; kingdom Metazoa; phylum Chordata; class Amphibia; order Caudata; family Salamandridae; genus Pleurodeles; species Pleurodeles waltl. The sequence continues at coordinate 657,204,826 of NC_090447.1, forward strand.
GAATGGCTATAAAACCAGGTCTCTGTATAAATATTAAGTCTGCTTTGAGTTATGAATGATACCACAAATATCCATACAATATTTAGGAAATGATCCGTAATTAAAGTAAAGGCAACTGATCAAGAAACCTTCACCACCACACACTCTGAAAGCATTCTTTCCCAAAGGAAAGATTGTGCTTCTGCAAATGAACTCAAATTCTTCGACCCCTCCAATCCTGCCCCTAACTCAGACTGGTTTGTGCAAGACCATCTATAGCCGGCACAAAATAATGGCTCAAATGCCATCCCTAGAGCCCCCTATAGCAGCTAATAGTATTGTGGTAATTTGAAGCCATGGCGAGCAAAGCTTTGCGTGAATACCTAACCTGTAAATACTATTGTTTGATGGTAATTTCTCAAGCATATCAAATTCCAAATGCAAAAAAAATTGGTTCCTTATGAATATTCACAGTCACAATTGTTTAGTGGTTATCAAATTCCAAATGCAGGAACAATTTGGTTATCAAGAATGTTAACAGCCAGCATGTGCTTCGTACTCTTCTGGACTTTTTCAAAGCTATATCACAATGTCGTTGTCTCGCAGTCAGAAAAAAAACAAGAGTACTAAGAGAAGAAGATATGCACCATAACCCAGATCTTTAAGTACTTTCATCCAATTCAAGTTTACGATTACTCAGATGACTAAAGTCTTCGTGTAGTAAGTGGTTACCAAATAAGTCACTATGTCATTGGTCATGACAGCAGTATTGGGATATGAAAGCCTAGTAGTGGATGGAGACCATGATAATTCCTCAATGTATCCTTTCTCCTGCAGGGAGCTGTTCACCTACTCTTAGAAGGGAACGCTTAAAAATGAGAAAAGAAGGAGCCTCACTGGGTAAGGGCTGCACAGTCTGTCATCACCCAGGTCAACAAAGAAGAGGTGAACAGCCCCCTGCAGGAGAAAGGATACATTGAGGGCTTATCATGGTCTCCATCCACTACTAGGCTCTCACATCCCAATACTGATGTGCTGGCCAATGACCTACATACTTATTTGTCAACCACTTACTACAGGAAGATTTTGGTTATCTGGGTAATCGTAAACTTGAATTGGATGAAAGTACTTACAAATCTGGGATATGGTGCATGTCTTCTTCTCTTAGTACTCTTAATTTTTTTTCTGACTGGGAGACAACAACATTGTGATCTAGCCTTGGAAAGGTCCTGAAGAGGGCGAAATACAAATCAGATGTGCATAGGCTGTGAACATTCATAAGGAACAAACTGTTCTTGCATTTGGAATTTGATTACCACCAATCAATTGTAGCTGTGACTATTCATGAGGAACCGCTTGTTTTTGCATTTGGAATTTGGTATGCTTGAGAAATTACCATCAAACAGTTATATCTACAAGTGATATATGGATACAACATCTGTGTGAAATTTGGAACACAAACACATGTAATGTGAAGGAAATTATTAACGTGTTTTTGCTGTTGGGCTCAAGTTGTATAAAAATATATTCAAATGTTTGAAGCAGAGTTTTGTAGTATCTCTTTTAGAGTAAAATTGATTATACATAGGTACTAAGGCGCATGAATGGAGAAATAGGATACTGAATATAAATACACTTTCATTGTATGTTCCACTAATATTTGTTTTTTGCTAAGAAGGAAGACTGGATATGTACTCTTCATCCCAGGCTGAAGTGACTCCAAGGGTCAGCTGACTGACCTCCTGTTCTGAGCTACTGGAATACAACAAGCTCTAGAGGCCACTCTACAACTGCTGAGCTGACCTCCTACAACTGGACCGACTGCAACTGACTGGACCTGCAACTTGGCCTGCCTGAGCTCTGCTGGAGTGAGTTCCTTGACCCCAAGAGGCACCTCCCAAGTCCTAGACCTTTAGGGGCATATTTATACTCCGTTTGCGCCGAATTTGCGTCGTTTTTTTCGACGCAAAACTAACTCCTTATTTATACTTTGGCGTTAGACGCGTCTAGCGCCAAAGTTCATGGAGTTAGCGTCATTTTTTGGCGTGAACACCTTCCTTGCGTTAATGAGATGCAAGGTAGGCGTTCCCGTCTTAAAAAATGACTCCCAGGCATGTGCGTGGTATTTATACTACCGGGCAAAAATGACGCCCGGGAGTGGGCGGGGCAAAAAAAACCGCATTTGCGCCTCTTTTTAACGCCTGGGTCAGGGCAGACGTTAAGGGACCTGTGCGCTCAGAATGAGCCCAGAGGTGCCCTCCCCTGCCCCCAGGGACACCCCCTGCAACCCTTGCCCACCCCAGGAGGACACCCAAGGATGGAGGGACCCATCCCAGGGAAGAAAAGGTAAGTTGTGGTAAGTATTTTTTTTAATTTTTTTTTGTGGCATAGGGGGGCCTGATTTGTGCCCCCCTACATGCCACTATGCCCAATGACCATGCCCAGGGGACAGAAGTCCCCTGGGCATGGCCATTGGGCAAGGGGGCATGACTCCTGTCTTTGCTAAGACAGGAGTCATTTCAATGGGGGTTGGGAGTGAAAAAAAAATGGCGCAAATCGGGTTGAGGCGATTTTTTTGCCTCAGCCTGACTTGCACCATTTTTGGACGCCCATACTTCATTTTCCCCCTACGCCGGCGCTGCCTGGTGTACGTCGTTTTTTTTAACGCACACCAGACGGCGCCGGCGGCTAACGCCGGCTAACGTCATTCAATAAATACGGCGCCCGCATGGCGCTTCAGAATGGCACTAATTTTTTTGACGCAAAACTGCGTTAGTGCAGTTTTGCGTCAAAAAGTATAAATATGGGCCTTAGTGTGGCATCAGTTGAGCTCCTACTGAAAAAAAGAAATCCCGCTGTTTTGGGATCTTCACAACTATGAACAGGCCTGTTCTCACCAACGTCATGTCGCTCACACCGGCGTCGACACGAAGCTCTGGTGAACCCAGTGGAATCTAACATGTAATACAGACTCTTTCACAACAAACGGTTGGACTGCAACAAAATTAATTAGAGCTACGGAACCAGTTGCGAGCATCGTTTGAGGGTGACAAGAGGAAGATGTTTCTCATAAGCAACATGTTGGGGACTAGTGTTCTAGAGCTACTCATCACCGATTTCAAAATTGCACCCAAGTGCACAGCGTGAATGAAATCGTTGCGCCACTTCTTGTCTGTTCCTTTTGATGGAGCATTTTACCATTACCCAGTAAAGCACAAGGCTAAATCCTGATTGATTATTTTTGTGGCGATCCTGATGTGCTATTTGTTCGGCATCTACTTTCGTTCTAGAAGAAAAGGGAATCCATTGGAAAACAGTGACAAATTCAGTCTGCTGAAAAACGTAGAAAATTATTGATCAACAGCTAACGATTTTGAGATGTTATTGGTAATCTGCACCTACGCTCATTTCTCATGGGTTTCTGCAGTATGCCCCGTGCTTCTTTATTTGGAAAAGAAAACAAAAGAGCTCCGTTGCCCTGCATGCTAATGGTGGCAGACTGTTGCCATGGTAATGCTAATTTTAACACCGCTGCCTGTGGACTTCACATGAACTCCCCCATTTTAACTCTGGCGAACGTCAGTTACAAAATGAAAAGGCGCTAATGATTGGCGAGGGCACTGTGTTCCACTTTAATTAGAATAAAAGCGAATGCTGATGCACAAAATGCAGGTTTGTGAATTGCCACAAAGCCCACACTGTCAAAATTAATTACCACTGATGAGAATTTCGCTCTCTCTCTCTGCAGTGTTTGAAGCGGACTTTCATGCACTACAATGGACAGCAGCTTAAAAGCCAGAACGCTTCTCAGCACTGTAGTGTTCGTGCCTTGTTTTTTGTTTGTTTTTGATCTGGAGGTGGAATAGGCAGTGTCTTGTGGTGAAGAACCAGAGCGGCCTTTTGCGGGGGTGCGAGTCAGGTCAACCATTGAGCATGAGGTGCGTCAGTAATTGAACAAGAGCTGTAAGCAGCAAAAGCAAAAACACCCACGTTTTTTCACTCCAGACAAGGGCAAATGTCATTCACCCCTTGAAGCGAGCAGCTACGTTTTGCAGCGCACGTGAGTAGCAAAGGCTGATGATATGGGCTGTTTACAAGCCTCTCATGCTTTCCACCCCAAAACATCGTAGCTGCATTAAAAACCTTGAAATTGGTCCATTCCAGGTGTTGAACCATTTCACTGTACCTGTTTCTATTCCTCCATGTAAGCACCTCCAAAGATAACCAGCCTTTGCAATGCTTTGAGTCTCGCGTTTGTTCGAGTTAGAGATATTGGCGTTCTAAATTCTTAACTGGACTTCTGTTGCCACATAATTTGAAAATGAAGAGTAAAACAGTTGACATGAGCAAGCTGATTTAATGCGCCTTGGCCGCCATGTGCATGGGTGCCAAGAAGAGACAAAAGGAAAAAGAAGTTCACTCGTAGTCAAACTTACCGGCAAACGTGCAATTATCCATGTAACAGGGTCGATGGCCAAGGTGGTAACAAAACCCCCCCAAGAAGGGACAAACGTAAAGCATTTACCACTGATGACAAAAGATTTCTCAAAGGCAAGCCCACGAATTAGTGATAATGATGGGCGTGCCGTGGGCGTGGTTAAAAGCCCACAGATAGATTACAAAAGACTAGCGTGCTCGACCTGTTTCTAAACCTATGTTCAGGACATATATACTCAATGGCGTAACGCCACATTATGGGGCCTCCTGCAGAATAAGATGAGGAGCCCCGGAATATGTCATATTTTATAGATATACAGTGGCCCCTTGGGGCTTCCTCCCCTTGAAGGATTGGAAGTTCCTCTGTGCAAAAGGGGCTTCTGGGGGGGCTAAGTTACACCCTTGCCTACACTTCAGCTATTACATGAAAATAAACACTGGGCCCTGACAGGGACCTTTGATATTGTTTAGAACGTCCAAATGTCACATCCCATGCTACTGCAGTCCCCGTTTTGTGGTGTCTGTCCTAGACATCCCAATGCTTTTTTTGGAAATGAAGTAAATGCTTCTGTTTTGGAAACTGGTTATGTGGGTAATAGGATTTGTGATTTTCTTTGGTGAGTAACATGCATAGCTGATAATACTTCCAAGGATGGACCTACGCCTGCTGACATTGGAATCGCATAAATATTTATGCCCACGCCCCTCCTCTCAGCTCCCGAAAGTACAGAGGTGAGGTGTGAGGAATGCTGCTGCCACTCACGGTAGAGCCTGCAGTTTGTTTATACAGTACCTGGGAAGTTGTTTAGCTGATGATTTATTGCTCACATTTTTGTACGTAATAATCGCTCAGCTTCTTTATTTTTAATTCAAAAACACAAGGAAGCGGAAGTGGTTTAAAATCAAATTCATATTGAAATAAATCTTGATCTTTTTTGTCACAGCTTCTAACACAGGTTTGCACACTTATCACAACACTACAGCCTTTGACACAGGTATAACTCAATGTAATGCTTTTGATTTAACTGGACGTAAATTCAAAAAGTCCATCACAGATTAGGGCATGTCACCTTTCCCACAAATCAGGCGCTGATGCTACAATATTGCAGTATATTTGTAAGTGCAGGAGGACAAAACAGTTTTTTATTGCAGCAAGAGCTCCACAAATCAGAAATGCCTGTTACTAAAATCACGACCCATGCGATTTGCTAGCTGCTCCCGTGAGCCTAAATATTATAGTTCCACCATGAAGACCTTTATTGTTTATACAAAGAATAAAAATATTAGTCTGTCATTGTTATTTAGTGTTTAAGTTGATGTGTTGAACCCCATCATTTTTTTTTACGGATTAGGCAAACTTGTGCATGCGCGGCCAACTATCTGATATCAACAAATTTGATCCTGTCTCCATGGGTTCAAATCAAAGTGCACCAGTAATTCTCTTAAATTTGTTGATCAATTTAAAGACAATGCAAGGTGAAAGCACTGTGGTAATAGGACTGCCACTGTAGCAAGATACGCTGAGAGAGTAATTTACTCCCAACTGCAGTACATCATTTCTCAGGTTTTCTGTTTTACCAACCATTTTTTTCCTTCTGGTTTTCTAGTTCCTGCTGCTTATGTTCTTGTATTTCTATGGAGATAGACATGCATAGTGGCATTCAGGAGGGTTAATTTGTGAACCAGTATCTCCCTGAAGGAGGTGAAGGATCGGCCACTTTGTTAACCCTGGAGACTTTCAATAGCAGGAATCATTCTTTTCCAGAAGGGAACACTGTACAGAACTGGAAATCTTCACATCTGAGACCACCATAGTAACATGCAAGTAAACCTCGTAGGTCACTCTTTCACCTCCCAGGTTCAATGCCTACTTATTTGAGACTAACGTTTCTCCTACCTCAAAGAGACACAGATATTCATGATCATCAACGGTCACCAAGAATAACTTTAATCAACACACACAGGTCTACTGTCCCGGAAGACTGAGTGGAGAAGCTGCCTCAAACTTAATAGCCCAAAGCTGTAGTTTTGATACCTATGCCAGACATTTTTTGGGGCCCCTGTCTGATAATACCTCCTCTATCCATCAACTGCAACCTCTTGATATTATACCAAACAATACAAAAAGCATTAATCTAGACACAGATCTGGGTAAGATGGTCCAGTTAAGCTTGACTAGCAAAGAGGTGTTTTACCAGCAATGCATGCTCTATAAAATCCTCCGCTGCACTGCATTATGATCACCTCTAAAGAGACCATTGTGGTGTCTGAATATAAGACTTGGTTAGTGAAGGACCAGGAGCAGTTTATGGCTTGACAGTACAGCAGAGGTCAGCATCACCAAAGCCTATTACCAGACACCAAAAGAATGATAACAACCACAAAGTTCAGGAGTACGTACCATTATTATGTCTTAGAGGAGAGAAAAACAGTGATAGAGACGAAGGAGAGGAATGGAAAAAGAAGGAAAAGAATATAGGGGCTGCTTAATGTAAGTTAAAATAACCACGCAGCAAACTTATTCAAACTCATCTCTCTTCGTCAAAGATGAAATGACATTGGGTAATTTTGAACAAATTTCGCAGAAGGAAGTCTCACGCAAGATGAGTATCTTACAGATTCAGCTTTAGAGCCTTGTTCTCTTTGTGGAAACCCAGTTTCAGATGAGCCAAGAGGATCTACTACAGGAATCGAGGAGCTGATGTCTCTGACAGAGACAATTATTCCTTGTGGGATTGTGCACCTACATTTCTAGGTATGGATACATTAAAATCACCACTGAACCTCTCTTCATAAAAAGTGTAATCTTTGGAACATTTGGACACCATCTTGAAACTTCAATACTTAACATCTTCAGTGATACCACCTCATTTTTTCACCTTAAGAACACTGATGGGTCTATTAAATGTACTATACATTGTTCTTACTCTTCTAAGAATACTGATTCTAATTAGATTTCCAACAATAAATATGGAATCAACTGCCTTGTGACGTTCATCATAATGTACTTTCGATCTTTCTTGGTGATGTTACACTAACGCCACTCTGAGATCTGTGAGCATCAATGATATGGAATTTTGACTATAGCCACCAAGGGCATTTGGAAAAGGTGGGCTTCCTACTCTTCAAAAGGAATAACAAAACTATTCATGTTACAATATTAGGGGATATTCTATATGCCCACAGTGCCTTTCTGACAGCTACCTCAAAGGGAACTCTCTCAGCAAGGGCCAGATATATGCTATCTTTGAGGAACCTGTGAAAATGCTCTACTAAACTGTTGCACTGGCAATGCTTTTGTGAGTAGTCAGAAATGTTGTCATTACTGCTGACATACTTTGTACCCCATTATCAGTAAGAAGGTACTTGGGGTAACTGTCACAGGTAAAAACATCCATGAGAAGATCTAGCTCGCTTTCAGTAGAAATAATCTCAGGAGACATCACTTCTGGCTATTTCAAGTGGCAATCTATCAAGGCTACAGCATACTCTATCTTGTATGCATATTCTTGAAAGGCCTGGAAACGTGAAGACTTACTTTCTGCAATGGCTTATTGCACGATAGAAGACATAGGAGGGACATTGGTTCTACAAACATTATCACAGTCAAAACAGGTGGAACATTCTCTGACACAGTGTTCTGCCTGAATATCCATCACAGGCCACCAACAGATTTTTCAAGTAAGACATTCCCATGTGCCCTTCATGGCATTCCTTGATGAGAATTTCTCCCATTACTTCGGGAGAAAAACACTTGCCTGATCAAAACACAAACTCTCTCTCTACACTGAGTTGCTGTGCTACTTGGGCAGAAGAATGAAGGGGTACATTTACATTTTTGACAGGTGGCAATCCTTCACAAATATATTTTCTAACTTGAGATAATACATGATCTCTCCAATTTTCAACACACCATTTTGCTTCACTCAAACCATCTACATTTATGACACAAATATCACTGACACTCACAACAATCTCTAATTAATCAACACCCAGAGCCCCAGAACCCAAATTTGTATAAGGTAGTCTTGACAAACAATCTACTTATTGGTCAACAAACCCTGAAACGTGCTACATCAAAGTTATAGTCCTGAAGCTTGAAACAAAGTCTGGCCACCCGTACAGTAGTATTCGTTCCTCCTCCTGGTGATAAAATCTGGGTAGGTGACTTGTGATCGTGTGCATGATGAACCTGTGTCCCCAAGTAAAATGCCAGAAATGATTGATGGCCCACAATCAAGCAAGTAATTCTAGTTCAATGATGGAATACCGTCTTTCAGTGTCATTCAAGGTCCTTGAATAATATGCCATTGTCCTTTTGTTCTTTCCAGATTGTTGAGAGAGAATGTCTTCTAATCTGTAGGTGTTGGCTGTTAGAGATGATACAATGTTTGTCACTCACAAAGAATCATAGTGTTAGCATATTATTTATCTGTTGTTTGGTGCACTCAAGTTCTTCATTATAGTAATATTTGCATTTAAGGCTGTGAGATTGATGCATAATTGCAAATCACAGCTGCTCTTTTTTAGGTAAAACAACACGTGAAACCCAATGCGAAGATGCTGTTTTTTCAATAATTCCTTCCTTTTGAAAATTCTCCATTAATAATTGTATTTCCTTAGAGACAATGAACAGAACATTTCTTAACTTCTCCCTTATGGAAATTGCCCTTTCTTCAGCTTTACATGTTGGAAAAGCTCTCTTAGTGGCCCAATTCTGCTGTTGAGCACCTGAAGGTACACGTTTAAATTGGTTACTCAGATTCTTCTCTAAAGCTATTAACACAGGATCTGCTGTTCAAGAATTTAGAGTTATCTTTAGGATTTTTGATCACCCCAACCAAGGATGCACATTCCTTCCTTGCAACATAGATCTTGAATTTAGCTGACTGGTTCTTGAATTCAATCTTTGCTACAAAGTATTCAAATAAATATATCTTATTTTCATTGAGTGACACTGCTCTGACATCGTGTACTAACAAGTTTGTGATCTTTTATATGAGAAGATTCTCATAGATATCTCTTGAAATTATAGTGAATAGTGAGCCAGAGTTTGCCAGAAACACTATCTTAACCCTCATCACTGTGAAGATACACATGGTTGGCTTGGACAGGTTATCAAGAATTTGATCTCCTTCTTTATGCACTACTAGGACTATCATTTTGTTGCCTAAGGTATCTTCCTCTTCTTTGTTGTCAGACGTGTACACTTGTTAAACTTGAGCTACTTGCATTCTACCATATCTGCTTCTTTCCTTCCACCTCTCAGAGAAATGTCCTTGTACAACAATCATCTAAAAGCTTTAGATAACTTGCTTGAATATCAGTAAGAAAGAAGAGTACTACACAATTCATAAGGGACAGCATTACTTGAAAAACAGAATCCCATAACCATGTTCAGACCTCAGGTCCTACTGACCCTAAACTCTGAGTAATAAATTCCTTGAGATACACCTCCTTAATTATTCCTAACACTCTGCCCTCGACACTGCTGCCACCCTCATACTGGACACATTACAAACCACATAGACAACTCCCGGAATCTGGAACCCCAAGGAGACAGCTAAACAGCAGACAGTTCACGATTTCTACCAAGCTCTATATATGAGTGAGGATGCTCCTCCAGATATCCTTGCCTCATACTTGAGGGGGCTCCCCTGGGATCCCCTTGATGCTTCCCATATTGAAGCGTTAGAAGACCCCATTTGCCTTGATGAGCTCCAAAAGGCATTTCAAAGTCTTCTCCTGGTTAAGACCCCTGTGCCAGATGGCCTTTTGTAGCCTTTTACTGCAAATTTCTCCTACAGCTACAAGCCCAGCTACTGGCCCTTTTTAATGCTTTCAAAGCCTCCTCAGGGCTTACCACCACCATGGCTGAGGCGGAGATCTCACTAATCCTGAAACTGGGCAAAGACCCATCTCTTTGCTCATCATACCGCCCTATAGCGCTTTTGAACACTGATGCAAAACTATACACTAAAATATTAGCCAACAGGCTGGCGCCCTTCCTTCTGGGTCTTACTGAACTAGACGAAGTTGCCTTCAAACACAACAGACAAGGTGCGCACAACATCTCCTAACTGGCCCCCCCTGATGAAGAAAGCCTATCACCACGCCATCCCTGCATGCCTTCTCTTGGTAGCTTTGGAGAAGACATTTGACAGGGTCAAGCTGGCCCTTCGTAAAAGCTGTTGTCCAGAAGACTGGATTGGGGCCAGTGATGATTGATAGGATCATAGCCCCCTATATCCCACCTACCGCAAAAATCTGAGTCAACGGAGGACTGTCTCAGGCCATCCACCTACAGAGGGGCATGAGAAAGGGTTGCCCTCTCTCCCCACTCCAGTTCGCCGTGACAGTAGAGCCCCTGGTGATCACAATCCATCAAACAGAGGAAATAGTGGGGATACCATTCAGTGGACATGCCCACAAGGTCACCCTATATGCTGACCACCTCACACTAACCCTTTCTCAGCCAGATACCTCTCTCTCTTGAGGCACTTGTTCATGTACTCCAAGCCTTTAAAAGAGTCTCAGGCTTCAAGATCAACCTGACAAAGTTGCAGGCTTTGAACCTAACTATCCCCCTAGCAGAATTACAGACTGTTCAATCCCTTACACCCTTTCAATGGGCCCCTAGATCGCTCCAGTATTTAGGCCTGCACCTCACTCTAACTCTGAACACTTGGTCGATTGCTAACTGGCTTGAATACCGAAAATCCACCTTGGGAGACCTGTGTCGACGGAAACCTCACCAGGTCTCCTGGTTGGGTCGCTTAAACACGTCAAGATGTCGCTGCCTGCCAAAAATACTATATCTTTTCCAATGCCTACATACGCCGATTCCTCAGTATGAGATCCTGTGTCTCCAATGAGATATCTGCTCCTTCATATGGGAGAGAAAACATCCTTGCTTCTTCCATGAGGTGTTGATGCTCCCTCAGGATTGCGGAGGGTTGGGTTGCCCCAACCTCCTCGAATATTACTGGGCGTCACAACTTTGGTTTATCTCAGTGTGGGTAGTGCATGAAAGTGACAAGCACTGGTTTCACATGGACCGCGCAGTGGCTATCGTCCCCTTTGGGACTTCGCATGGCTCACCAGACATGCAAGACCCCGAAGCGCCTACCTCACCACCCCCAGAAAAAAGGTCCTGGAAATATGGCACAAAGTGGTGGTAATACAAGGCTTTACCTTCCTGTTGCCCAACACTCCGTTAGCGTTCAACCCAGATTTTCCGCCAGCACTGCAACCCAATCCTTTAGCCACTGGAGAGAGGGCGAATGCCGTACCCTCAGACATCTCTTTGAGGGGGAATCCTTTAAGATATTTGTACAATGTCACCAGGCGTTCCGCCTTCTCGAGTCCACCAAACTACAATACTATAAATTTCGCCATTGGGCTCTCTCTCCCTAAAATGTGCAGGGAGCAACTCGCACACAGTGTTTTCAAGACCCTGATATGATCCTTCAGTGGTTCATGCAGACTCATATTGCTTACATCCCAGATTCCCCAACACTCCTCCTCCTCCCCAGATACACCCTTACCAATCTCAGTGGCATACTGATATTAGAGTCGAACTGTCCCAGAAACAATTGGAGCTTTTATGATGTGACATACCGTCGATCTTGAAAAGCATACACCAACGACAAATGACATACAAGGTTATGAGCCGCTGGTACGTCAATCCTCCCCGACTACACACAATCTTTCAATCAACTTCCCCTTTATGTTGCCACTGTTTTCAGCTCCGGGAGACTTCTTGCACATTTGGTGGTCATGCACCGGCATCATCACCTTCTGGAAAGAAATTCTTAGCTATCAAGAGGACGATAGGTTATCCGATACCAGACTCCTGGTTGGGACCTATGTTGGCAATCCATCCCATCCCTTACTCACCCCATCCTTCCTCATTCCTCCGGAATGTTTGATCCCAAAGGGTGAATTTCTCTTGCTTATTAGGCTTTCCTCACACACTGTGCATTTTTTCTCAATTGTTTAGTTCTGTACCTTTCCTTCTAAGGCACTGTTGCTGGGAGGGTTCATTTGTATTGATATGCTGATAATTATCCACAAAGCCTAGGCTACCGAGTCTCCATGTTGTAGAGTGTGTAGTATGCAACACCGTCTCAATGGCAAACAAGAACAGACATGGCAAGATGTTACGTGTTAGGGTGAACTTTGCCTGCCAAATGAAATAACAACATTTTATTGGAGATTTTGTATTGGCAGTGAAGAGACTGGAGTAACCTTCAACTTCTGGTGGCTCCAGAGGGATAAGGAAGATCTGGATCCTATAATCTGTACGGTGTACCCTATCTAGCATTCTGTTGTCTTCCCATCTTTGCCTGATTTCCAGTCTATGCCCTTGTTCTCAGCCCCTCTCCATCTTCCACTTTCTTAATGCTGCATTAAAAGGGATCTACAAATCAGCGCTGAGCACCCTCTTAATGTTGTTTCTGCTTCATCTGCTCTGCCAACAATGGGGCTATGAATTTGATATTCAGCGGGTTACTGACTCCAGATGTTTCTGCCACCTACAGCAGAAGTCCAAACTTGATTTAAGCAGAGTCTAGCCCAGCTAGCGACAATATCTTGTCTACAGATTCTACCTTACTTTCTGAGGTAGTGGTCTGATTACCCCAATTGTGGATGATTATGTGGTATATGAATGCAACCCGCTCAAAAGTAAAACCTCTGCGGTGCTCAAAAGTCATAGAGTCCTCTGTCCTGTGCTCCAGAGAAATGTTATTTTACACAATTAGGGTCAGGACACAATATAATTACAGCTTAGATTTTTTCCTAATACGCTTTTGACAGCAGTGTGGACACCCGGGTCAGTGTGGACACAGCAACAAAACGTCTGATAGACTACAATGTAAGCTACTAGAGCTATCCCAGCCTCTTTCCCAGCTCCTAATTTATACACTAAGATGAAACATCAGACCATGTACGATTTTTATTGGTCTGCAGCACCAACTAGCGTTTCCTCCATTTTCTATGTACTGAAGTTAGTTGTGCGTTTGGTGTGCAGTTGTTAAGGCCAATTAGAGTTATCGGTAAATAAGGTCCAGCAGCTTTAAGGATTTGCTATGAGTTATCCCAGGACTCTGCTATTGAGTGGCAGCTCCTGTCAATATGTGCACCCTATAAAGCAACAGTCACAAATTGACAAGTGGGATGCAGACAAAGCAAAATGGGTGCTGTGCAAGATGATAAAACTACCCAATTGGTTACTGTCCCCGAGGCAGGATCTATGGGTACCCTAGAGGTTGAGGTTATAAGTTCGCATCTCAGAAAGTCAAGACTCTTGTTCTTGCAAGGGTAATAGAAGGAGTGCAGTGCCGAAAAAGGACAGGTACTCTCCAGTGCTGAGTACCTGCACTTCCTTATATGGGAAGAGAGAGTAACATCACGTTGCAGCAGAGGTGCAATACCTTTAATGGGGGTGTAATGGCACTTCTTAGTAGCTAGCACTTTACTGTGTGAGACAGTGAGTACCTGCACTTCCATTTTTCCACTTTAAACACTGAATGAGGGTTCATTCTGTTGGATAGCATCAGTTGTTACAAGCATGGTAAAGCATATGGACTCTGCACCTCATTGATGCACTGTACCATAACAGCTCAAATTATATGTCACATCTATCTTTTTTACCTCAAAAAGCCCAGGAGCTCGACTTTTATGGGCATTTTGACGTGTGTCTCACTTTCCTCTCACCTTTTTCTAAGGAAATCTTTTTCAGGCAGTGTGAGTTTTATAGGAGGCAGGGAAAGGAAACGCTGGAATCGTAATTCTTTAGTTGCAACATTAAATTCAGTTTTATCTAGCGGGCACAGCAGCTGTGCTTGTAAGTGCCATGATGAAATGATTCACCAATGTGACTGCTTCTTTAAAGGAGCCATGTGCCATTGCCTTCCCCTTTGTCATCGCCTCAATTTAAACCAGATTTCTCGGTTCTTAGCCTAAAGCTACAGCAAGGGGATAAGACTTAGTGACCGTCTTTGAGCCTAACTATTCTGAATACATCAAATGCATTTTCCACTGAGAAGAATATCAGCACCTTAAAAAAGACATTGCCTCGCACAAATCAATAACGATTTGGTCCTTTTCTAAGTAGTTTAAAAACGGTTTGCGAGCATTTGATATTTTCTCTATAAGAAGGGTCTGCGCTCTCTAGTGATTCGGTTATATTTAATTAAATTTTTCGAAGGGGGCTCTTCCTAGTAGTTACTGAATGGGTCGCTGGGCGTGCCCACCCACCATCAACAGAATCAGAATTATAAATTGACAAGTTTGCGAACTTCTTCCTACAATGAGTTTTTGGTCTCTGGAGATAAGAAACATTTTATAGAAAGCTCTTCCATTAGCAGACATGGAACAAAGGCACAAGAGAAGTAGAAGAGGGACTAGGCTAGTCTCCAGTTGCTTACATTCTCCTAGACTTCTTCATACTTATTTTTTCGTGGGGTTGTGTACTTTTCTGTTGTGTGACTTCTAGTCTAGACTAGTGAACTACACAACTTTGAAGTACATTATGTCCTACAAGCGTCCAAGAAGTTGTTAGGAAGGTATACTGCAACATTATATTGCTATCTCTCTGCTATCTGGTTATGGACTTTTCAGGTGCCACTTATTGATAATCTAAAATATTGGCAAGGAGCAACCCACGATAATTCCTATGTGCACACAGTGTACAGCGATGATTTTACTCGGGAGGAGGACTCTAAAGAAGACTTAGGTCCTCATTACGACTTCGGCAGTCTTGAAAAAAGACCGCCGAAGCCACGGTCATAATACACTGGTGGAACACCACCAGCCTGTTGGCGGTGTTACCGCCAGTGTTCTGCCGACCGACAGGGTGGTAATGACCCACTCCCCTTAATCACCTTTAATATTTTGTAAAAGAATATGAGTGGAAGGCGCCCACTCTTTTCAAAGTGTAGCCAGGTAATGTGATGTGGTTTCCCCCATAAAGTATTGTAGTTCTGCAGGGGCCCAATAAGGTGATGCTGTGCTTTACCAATACTGTAAATATATATAATAATTATGGACACAGAAAACCTTCTGTGATGGAGGCCAACTGGTGTGATGGAGACCCTCTTTTTCTATAGCATTTTCGATGTATTTTTTTGTTATATATTTAAGTGCTTAATTTATCGGCACAAAGAACTGAAAAGGAGGATCTCTTTTAAAAGTTGTGTGTCAGAATCTAGTAGTCTGAAATATCTTTTGAAATAAAAATTGTGCCCTAAAGATTGCTTACAAAACACTTGCCCCTAAGGGTTTAGTTTTTTTATTATTCACTTTAATAAGGTGATATGTTTGTAAATTACATTTATGGCTCAATATTTATCAAACAATATTCAAACTGTAATGTTCCGGTGCCAAACTCTCACAAGAGGCTGGTTTGGGGGCAACCTTACCACTGACAAACAATTCAGCTGATGAACCAGCTTTAATACAACATTTGTTCGACATTTCTTCTGTGTGTTGATTCTTCTTGCCACATATATTCTCTTGGGTCTTTTTTCTTTTGCTGACTGCTTGAGGACATGTTCAAGGTTGTCCCTATTCTGCTGCTAGTGTGGCCCAGCTCCATATTTAGAAAATTGCTTCGCTGATAGAAGTCACAGTTGATCCCTTTGGAGAAACAATGGCTTCCCAAGGGTTCACATATATCGACTCAGCTTGCACAGGGGACCAGAAGCTACAGAAAGCAGTCAAAATACATCACCCAATGCCTTTACATAGGCAAAGGTTCCACACTCTAGGCACACTAATCTGGTTACAAGCAAGGAGGAGAGTTTTTCCTAGAAGGCGATCAAACACCTCTATTGTTTTAGAACATAATAAGTGGTGACGAATGCTGGTTCTTCAAGGGTAGCAAGAGATGCAATAGCTCTTGCAACTCCAGAAATTCCAGCAGTGCTGTTTCAACTTGAAGCCTTAATGCTTGTTGAGGCTTTGTAAAAGAGGTGCTTGGAAATGTTCTGTAGCGTGTATAAGGAGTGTTTTGATAGGATATCTCTCACAATGGAATGCACATCTGTAGGTGTCATTGTCTTTCCTAAACTATCCAGTATCTCTGCAGGAAACAATGGCATGGGATGATTGCTTCAATTCCTAGACCTTTAAAGATAGGAATCAGGAACCCATCCCACTTAGTAGGAGATTTTGACAATAGAGCAGGGGCTCTCTGAAATGATTATGCTTGGTCTCTCTTGGCACAGAAATACCACCAAACCATGGAAAAACAAACTTGGTCAAGGTCCACTCAGAAAAAAGGGATGGGATATGGAAGAGTGGGTTAACTTCATAACACCGCTTTGCTTAAGACCCCCGCTCACACATTGTCTCTAATGAGAATAGGCAACTTACTTCAAACTTTAAAATCTTTAACAAAACATATCCGAATATTAGAAAGCTGCATTATTTACTAACATGTAATGTGGAAGCAGTAAACAATGCTTGACGGTAATTTCTCCCTGTTACGAATCATATGATAACACTACTCAGGTAAATATCTTCTCAGAAGAAAGAAAACACCAGGGAGAAGTAAAGATGTTATTCGTACTGGTATGTTGAAATAAGTCTTCAGTTGCTGACTTGTACCACGAGTGTCACTAATCTAGGAACAAAAATGGGGATCCCCCCCTTTGTATTGTGACAGACTCCAATTACCATCCACTCAGGACATACATTCTAGTGTCTATTCAGAACTAATAGAGCTCATTATCGCCAATGATCTCATCCACAATTGTTCGACCTGAATCACAGGCATTATGATCTCTCCTTCAAGTCTATTATCTCATCTTGATATACGAATTAGCCCAATGTATGAGTGCAGGGTAAAACATGTTCTGAAGTGGGCATAAAGTGCCAAGTCTTACACTTTATAAACCTTCACATTAAATAATGAAATAGGTACTCATAGGGCAGCCACTTTGACTTAACGTGTTTAACCATTTAACATCTATTAGAAGAAGCTTTTACACTTTTACAAACATTTGCTTTCGATTATGAAGAAATATACACAGTAATTAGGCCTAAAATCTTACTGAGAGTGAGGTTTCAATCATCTCTTGAATAGCATGCAGAGACATAATAGCATTAACAAAGGTTGCCAAAAATAGACTTAAGAAAAAACCTCTACCTTACATACACATCTTCCTACAGTGAGTGGGCTGCTGCCTCTCAGGTTCCTAATGTGCTTTGTTGTATTTAAAATGTAACCTGAGGGCTACAAGCGTTTAAAATAAATTGCAGCACGATCAGCCCAATCTAAGATTTCTACTTCTACATTTTCCTGCCCAGTATTTGTAAGACGATCAAAAATTGGACCTTTTTCGTTTCTGGGCTTGAGGGATAATTGAAAATAGAGTTCCTGGAGACCATCCACTAAGCTTTGAGCTGAAAAGTTCTCCTTCCCTTAACCTCAGAGGTCAGTCTCCAAGCAACACTGTCTTTGGTTCTTTATCTGTAAGATTCGAAACGCCTGATTCACATGCGTTGGGGCTTCCTGCGGAGTGGTAAACTGCTCCCTTAGTGTTTTTCGTCGAAAAAAGTTTCAGTAGCTTGGACGTTATGTGCTAAAAAGATTTATAAGTAGAAGACTCGCACAAATAAACCTTCAAATTGGACGTGAACGTTAGCACCACTCTGTCCTGGTCCCTTTGATTTATCCATCTGAACATTACCGCCCCTGGGCTAGAGGTGCTGTTGCTCTGTGCGTGCCTGGGGTGCAATACCCATTTGTGAGGGCCGCCCTGATGCCGTGCAGACGTGGGTGAACCATTCACCTGGTGTAAGAGCTCTGCTCTAGTGCACTTCTTGCTATTTGAGGGGATTTTACTGCTTTATAAGCAACCAATTGAACATGCTTCTTTAGTATTGTAATTCTGTATTTTTTGAAGGAAAAACAGATAGCCCCTAAATAAATCAAAATGATTAATGGAACCTTTTTCCTTAATTTTTAGAAAGTTATTCATTGTTTGGGAATAATGGGACGACTCAAAAGTAGTTTACAAGTAGCTAATAAATCAGAAGAGCCGGTAACATTATTTTAATAAGAAATAGGCTGTAGAATGTTAGGCTGAAAATATACAGTGCTTTAACAATCGGCTCTCGGTGGGCTTCCCCCTTGAAATGTACACCACCACAAACCCATAAAGACATGAAATCCAAAGTGATTATTTTTGCTAGACATTCCACTGTATATTCGGTTTTCTCCTAACTCGCATTGTTTCCTTTTTTATGCAGCATCTTCTTCGTTATAGACTGTGGTGCAGTGAAATTGACATTGCTGTGAGGGTAGCTCCCTTCCTGGCCTCATTCAGTATGGTATTTGCACAGCTAGCCTGATTCACAACGGTATCTGCACATCTAACTTCAACAAAAGCGTAGGAATCACCGCTTGTAGGGACACCATTCCAATTTTGATTGACAGAATAATAATTAGGGGAATTGTCAGCTGGCAAACTGGATGCCCTACTTTGGAAATGTCGCCATTACGGGGAAATTAATACACTCACAAAGCTAGAGCTAGGTGCAGGTTTGTGTACTTTCCTCCTGGACTCTATATAAAAATGTAGTTGAACATTCACAAACTCATAGACTTTGTGGTATTCATCTATCTATGCACATGTAGGTTATTGCCATGGAAACACTCGGGCTTATTTACAAACCCCTGTGCGCCACCAGAACGTCACTTTTATGATGGTCCGGCGGTGCACACTGCTGATACATATCTACAAGGCCACGTAAAGCCACACTGTGTGGCTTTTCATGGCCTTGGGAGATAAAGTTGCTATGTTGCCTCTCACCGTGATAGAGAGGCATGCCATGGTTGTTACGATGGGTGTCCCCATGTAACACCCATGGCATTTGACACATTCCCAGATTTATGACATTTTGTATACTTGGGAATGCATCAAAAGCCTGCGCCTCCCCAGGGGAGGTGTAGCAAGGAGAAATAACTTTATTTCTCCTCGTTCTTTACTCTTTCTATGTTTTGCATTCTGCAGCACACACAGAAAGGGGAAATCACCTGCACAGATTTTTTGTGCAGGAATGTGTCCCTTCCTACACAGAAACAATCAACCCTACAATGCAGACAAACCTGCATCACGGCACAAAGGTGCCTGCGTTGTCACATGTCAGCCCATTGGCACCAGCCCAGGAGGAAAGGACAGGAATGCACCATATTTCATAAATTTAGTGCATTCTTGGCCTTTTCTTTTGACACAGGGTAGCGCAGCAAGAAGGCTTGTTGCACTATCCTCTGCCAAAAGATTGTAACTTATAGATTTAACTTCATCAAAGGCATGGGTAAACCTTGTTTCCAGCATGTAGGGAATATGAATGGAGAACCTCTATGCATAAAGAAGATCTAGATTAAGGCATTTGAACAGGGAGACACATTTTTCCTGTGGCAATCCAAAAACAATGTTCTAATACACATTTGTGTCTGATTTGTACATACAGAATTTTCACCCTGTCAGAAATAGGCATGAATAAATGTTACACATGTGCATACTTCAGGAAATCCAATGATGACACACCCCTTATCCACAAAAGCAGAAAATGTAGCCTGGCCTTCTCCTACATCGCATCCTAAAGCTGGAACAACCTCCTTACACACATCAGGACTGCCTTCTTGCTTCTTGAGTTCTCCAAGTTCTTACTCCTCAACTAACCCCCAGCATATGACCTACACACGTGCTCCAGCGCCTGGATACCCATGAGGTGATAGGTTGCACTCCACAAATCCAAATTACAAAACTTGATGCCGATTTACAGGATTACTATCAGCATCCATTGTGAATCACTTAAGATGTCAGAAGTAAAATGTCATTTTAGCAATTCCATTCACATTGATTTAAATGTTTCTATACATTTTGTATTCATCAGTTCCCCTGAATAATTACTAATGTTGCATATTTTATATATTTTTTTACAGAACGTTACAATGATTTTCACTTCCACTGCCTTAGTGGAGTCAGCGTTGAGTCTTTGCATTTGATTTATAAAAAAAAGTTATAAGAATGGACCAACAACTAAACTCCCCTCCTTCCAGTTTTCTTACCACCCATGCATCTCAGAGATGAGCCATCTATGTAACCTGCTACTGCTTAATGCGTAGAGATCAATAAGCTCCTCCCATCTCTAGTTGGGGAACCATCTGTCAGGTTAATTTTCCCACTGTTGAACATTTAATCTGGAGAATTATTAAAATAAACCTGCTCCTGTTATTATGAAGCCTATATCTTTTTAAAGATTCCCTATCTCCCAATAAGAAGCATAATGCTCTGGTTTCAAACTCTAATATTACTATTCAATTTTTCCAGAAATTTGGGATTTTTCTTAAAAGACGACCCTGCCATTCTCCAGATTGAGCCTGATCATTTACAAGTGCAGGAACACTTGGAATTTTACTTAAATTAGACTTCAGTTCGCCTTTCCCAGAGGCCAGACAAGGGCGCAACGAGTCATGATGTGAAAGACCTGACCATTGAAGGCTTTTTAAACCATCTTAAAAGTATCTTGTAATAAATCCAGGCAATGTTCTGACCTGAAGCCTTCTGGTGTGTGGTGAAAAAATGAATAAGGAGGGACACCTTGTTTTGAGCTGCTGTGTGCTTAAAATACATCACAAATTAACTAAATCCTACTGTGGAATTACAAAAGACCTTCAACAGCTGCTGCTACAAACCCTGGCAGTCATTTGATCCAGTTACACGCTCATGTCCAGGTTGGTGTGTGGTTAATGCAAATCTCACCAGAAAGTATGATATTACACAGACATTCTTCTGCTTGGACACGCCCTTTGTTGACAGAAAACAAAACCTACCAAGAATTATAGGCAGTTAACCGGTCTAGCGTTTCTCAAAAATGTATCCTACATTGCTGCAGACCTTTATTTTATTCAAGGTGCACAATTGAGCCAAGATTGTTTCCTAGTGGACTGATTTGCATTAAATAAAATCCTTATTTTTGTCATCTCTTTTTGGGATGGCCAAGAATAGGCCATGGTTAAGCCAGATGGCTATCATGGATTCTGCTGCTTAGTGGATAACAGGTTCTCCAAAACGTCTTCCTATGAAATATTAAGATGGTAAAAAGTGATATCATGCATGTGTGATCAATTCGAAGGAAAACGGCCCACGGAGAGAATAATGAAAGACAAGAAAAACAGTTTTTCTTGGATTAGTATGGCATTTAATTAAAGGGACATCCGTTTGATTACGTATGATGTTAACTATTAAATATGCAACGACTGGGTTTTCTGCATAAATAAACTGAATCTGGTTGCCAGCTTGTGTTAACAGGCGTTTAAGAGACATGTTTTATATGATTTGTTTATGTATTAATTCTAACTACTTTGATCGAAATGCATTTGGAAAAAGCACAATCATATTATGTTTCTTTTACTTTGCTCAACTTGATTTTAATGTGACTCATTTTTTTCAACATTCATAAACTATACGTTCTGCATTGCGAGTTTTGGGTCTAATTTGAACGAACTAAAAAACAACAAACATTATTTCATTGATTTTACAATTCAGGCCAAATACAATGAAAGTTTTGTGGAAGATTTGGTGGAATGAGATAAAAATCACCACCCAATTTTGATAAAGGTCGCAAGGGTGGATGGGAACAGAGGGGATGACGGTGAATTACACTACGGGTGGGCAGTGAACTCCTCTCCACTCGCAGAGATTTTCCCAATCCATGCTCCACTTGAGCGCAGAGTTCTGAAAAACTCCGCACAGTGGAGCAGAGCAGAGTTTATTTCCTCATTCGTACTCACCAACGTTAAGTTGGCGAGCGCAGGCATGGGAAATCTTACTGCAGGCCACCTCCCAGCGAGATTTCTCAACGTGGGGGGTCGCTGATAGTTGCTACCGCTCGCATTGAAAAACCTTCAGTTCGAGTGTAGGAAGCTGCCGCTAGAGTTGAAAATGTACATGAGAGGTAGAAAAGAAGCGGCACCCTCCTGCGTAGGGTGGTTGTGCTATTCGTGCTAATTTTTCAGCACAGGACAAACAGCCTGTGCTAAAAATCAGCAGGCAGAGCGCGATTTAACGCAATCTGCCGCTTGCGGAACTCCGCATAGCACGGCATAGTTTTTTGGTCACTTCGTGGAGTTCCGTGAAGCGGAACTCCGTGAACTCCATCCAGTCCTAGACTACACCAGACCTGGAGGGACAGTTGCATCCTCTCCCGAAATTCCCCTTGCAGCAAGGAATACCACAGGGTTTTCCACAGCTGATTGTGCATCTTTAACAAATAGCGAGAGCAAATAAGTCCCAGAACGAAGGGCAAGAGTACATGTCAACCCAGCAGAAATGAGGAACCTTGGGCACCCCTTTCACCAGGGGGCACACCAACCTAAAGTGGAGATCTCTGGGAGGTCTACAGGCCGGGGCACCAAAATAAAAATGGCCCCTACCTGTAAACTGGGTAAAAAATACTTGCATCATATTTAGAAAGCGCACCACCATGGCCTCTCCAGTATGCCTCTGCATACCATACAAAGGCATGAACGCTAAACCCAACCAATTAGCCACTTTTAGTTCTCAAGTGGAAAATTTGCAATGGGCATTCATTTGTGGATTATTCAGTGGTCACATGACTACAGGAAGCATAGAATTAGACAGTGGATACCTTAGGTAGGGCATATTTGCATCATTTATTGTGGGTGAGTTGGCAGTTGATTTATTTTCAAAATAGACTGAAGCTTCTTCAATACCATACGAGACTTCCACTCCATGCTGCATTGTGTACCCAGTGCAACCTACCACTGCCAGCACAGTGCTGTCTGCTACTGCGTACTCCTTATAGAAATATGCTACAAGAGCAGCTCACATAGAGCCACAATTTGAGCTCATCACCACAAAGCCAGTCTTAACACAGCTAAAAAAGCAGCCCAAACGCTCATCTGTCGGATTGCTTTGACTGGCACTGCCAGATTTCCCTATAGGCCAATCGAACTCTGGGTACCTCTAGCCAGTAGGCCACATCTCCTGTCAGAATGCATGTTTTCCTTCACATCACTGATCACCTGCAGTGAGCGAGTCATTCTGCATGTACTGCTCTATCATTACAACCATGAATATGTGTTATTCATGCACACTCACATCTTGTGTGCGTCTGGAACCAGGCAGCACCTAAATAAGGTGCCACCATCAGGGCACAATCAGCTTGGGTTGCTTGTGTTCCGGTTCAGGGAGCCCTAGCCTGGCAGTTCTGGCTGGACTGTTCCTATTGGAGCAGGGACAAAACTGATTTGCATATGGTTTGGTCCAAAATGAGGGTGCATGGTGTTCAAAATGATGGTTTTGGAATGCAGCCTGTGTAATTACTGCTGACTGAGATTTTCTGTATACTTCAGAGCAGTGCAATGGGTATGTCCAGATGCGGGTCTATGTTCACTGATCCACCAGAACCAAGCTTCAACTTATTGAAGAGCCCCAATCAGGGTGAAACCTGTCTTGAGCTGCTTGTGAAACAGTTCAGGAAGGACCTAGCCTATCAGTTTGCACTGGATTGTTCCATTGGAGCAGAGTCAAGGCTGATTTTTATATTGCTATCTCCAAACAGGGGAGACATGGTGAGCATTAGACCAGAATGGAGCCACAAGTAATTACCAGTTGCTGAGATTAATTCCAGCATTCCAACCATCACGTTTTTGTATTCTTCAGTACCTGCTCAATGTACCACTAGAACCATGCTACACTAGACTGGAAAGCCACAATCAAGGTGTAATCTGTCTTCAGTTACTTGTGTTCTACTTCAGGGAGGACCTGGCCTGGCAGTTCAGCCTGGACTGTTCCTACTGAGAAGGGTCGGGACTGATTTGCATATGGCTGGGTCCAAATTGAGGTGGCATGGTGTGCAATTTAATAATGAAAGACTGGGATGCAGCAGGAGTAATTACTCGTTGCTGAGAATAATTCAAGCATTCCACCACCCATCACTATTTAGCACACCTCAGTGTGAATTGCTCCATCTCCTCAACACCCAAAGCACCATTTAACTTTTCAGAAATGCTTGTATAGCATTGCAAAACTGTACTTTTTATGACTTGCCCGATTTGTGCTGTCAGTGCAACTGCAGACACGGTTTTAGGTAGTCTGCTTTCCCAATAATCCAGTGATATAAGTAATAATGCTGTTTATCCCATCTCTCTCCCTTTGTGTGATACGTTCTGGGTCATTTAATGCCACAATCACTTCGAAGGCCGATTTGTCATGTGTCCAATCACTTCGATCAAATACAACTATTTTATGCCACAAAAAGCCCAACAACCGATATTTTAAATTCATTTCATTTTGCAAAAAAACACATTACCTGAACTTCTTCGGCACCTTTTCTCCGAGCTCATTACTTTCCTTTGCCTACAGTGTTTCAATAACCGCGCTGCCTCATTCTGGGTTCAAAGAAAATAAGAGAGCATATAACCCTACCTAGTTCCCGGAAATAGGCTTGAACTTCTGAGGTTGAACATTATGTACTTTGATTTATTTCTGCAGGTGCTGCTCTGCCTGCTACGGAGAGAAGGAGAAGAAGCACCTGCACTTCACAAAGGGAAAGGACATAACAGAGAGCTCTTTCTTCTTATATGGTTTATAAATGATGGCAACCACTGCTACGCTCGTGAGACGTCGGTAAATATGCCACACAAATAAAGTGTCCATGGTATATTGTGAAGAACACTGAAAACGCTTGCTGGCAGGTACCGGCCTTTGCTATTAGGCCACAACACAGCAGTAAAAAACAATTGACGATGGTCTAGTGTCAGCAACATGAATAACAGCGCCTGTACCTATGTGCTTCGCACCCCATTCTTCCAGGATGACCGGTGGGTTATTAAGGTGCACTGATCCCGAGGAGCATCAGGTCTTGATTGACCACTTCAACCTGAGCACTTAAAATCTTGGACGGACTGGGGAACCAAAAGCAGCACTGCCGAAAAAATGTTCAAACCAGTCCCACTCCCTTCCTCTCCTTGCTCTATCTCTCTCTTTTCTAACATCCATTCTCTCTCCCTTCTCTCTGTTTCCCTCTCTCTCCATCCCTATCCTCCCTTCTCACTCTTTATCTTGAAGCCTCCCTGTGCCTGCTGCAATTAATCTGCAGATCTGGGGAAAGTGACAGAGGCACCAGGAGCCTTAAACCGGCCTCCAGTGACGCCATCCAACTAAGGAAATGCACACTGGAATTAAAGGCGCGTCCGGCCATGGGCAGAAGCAGAAACGTACACAATGGTGCCAAATAACAGGGAGAGCAACCCGTGATCAAACCTATCACAGGCCTCCCAGCAACCAAAGGCACCATAGTGAGAGCAACTACAAAGTAGAGTTAGAATGTAAAGACTGCCTGATGGCCGACCCTCTTCTCAAGTTAGCCCCAAACATATATCAGAAGTTATTTTTACAACCATTTTAAGTTCACTGAAGATGTCATTGTGCAACGTCTTTGATGCCCAGCCTTTCCTGTCACAGTGCAGGTATTTTTACTACCAGCGCCCTTCTGCAGACCGAATGAGGTTACTCTGCCTGTGGTTGCACACATGATGCTCAGATAACCAGCTCTGTGCATGGAGGTGGCTAACCTTGCTTCTGAACCCATAGCCTTGCCTAAGACTTTTCACTTCGAGATTCTCCTGTGCTGGTCCACAAAAGAGGATCCTCTTGGAGGGCAGCTGTCAAAAGGAATAAGGCAAAGGCAGCCTAGTTTCTGACAGGGGTTCCCTTCAGCTACCACCATGTACGCAAGTGTAGGTGGCCAAACTAAGACCTGATTCACATAGTTTTACACAACTGCAGCGACAAAAGAACCATTTGTTTCATGAGTGTCTATGGATAGTGGAGGGCAAGCAGAAAGACGTTGCAGCAACCACTAGTCGTGACTGTCCTCTGGACTAAAGTTGGCTAGCCGCAGCTGCAACGCCCCCAAAAATGGACAGTTCCATACATTATGATTATGAATGCCAAAATACATAAAGATTAAAATAAAAAGTAATTACTTAATTAAGAGACCTAAGAAAATATTTTCCGCAGAATATGCCAACATTCACAATCAAAGAAGATGTAAGAAATTGTAAATACCGAAGGCCTGGCAAACAGTTACTTATAACCTGACTTAAAATCACTCTCAGTCTTCAAATAGACTCAATGTCACTTTATTTTGGGTCGGAGTCAATACAAGATATTTATTTGATCACCACTGTTGTAATGTTTCACGAGGACGGCTGCAACACCATCTACCAAGGCTTCCTCTCAAGACACGCCTTAAACTGGAGAGATTCCAGAACAATGTAGCTCCTCTCAGAGCACACCTTCATCAGGCGTTCTCCCTACATCCAAGGCCAAGAGGGCTATTTTTTAATCCCTCAGAACATGGGCCGCAAAAGAGACTTGACATTCCAACAGGCTGCACCAATCCAGGGCTCTTGTTTGGTTATAAATTCCAAAACACAACGAGAGTCTGCTTCATTTCCCTGTGTAGTAAAGTAATTTTGTTTTTCAGCTTGGTGCGCAGAAGCAGGCGTGAGGAAGAGTCATTAAAAAATGAAAACTGAACAAAGTAACTAAATTAATGACGACGCCTTTTGTAAAAGGTGGTGCGCAGGACGAAAAAGGGATAATGTCTGTAGAAATTTGCTAAACTCTTCCTTACATATACATGTGTAAAACTTCTAGAAAGACATTTTAAAAGAGCAAAGTGGTTGTTGTGGAATGTCTGCAGAATTTAAACGTTTCCATCTAAAATATTTTGTGAAAATGAATATGTTTTACAGCCTTTTTCGTGTAGCGAGCATCTCTCTGGTTATATAATACAAATATCCCTTCGGGACGTTTAGAACTGTTGCAGCTGTTATCGGTTTACTGCTGCCTTCACACAGTATTATTTGCAAATGTTTCAGCAGGTGATTTTGTGTCATTCCTTAAAAGTATTGTTGGTCAGGAACCAGATTATATAAACAGGATCACTGAAATGATGTGATTTTGCGGCTGTGGCGTGCATCCGCATAATATAGATTTGATGAATTTGCACATAATCCATCATCTGCTCCATATTCCGGAGATTTTTGATAACATATTTCTATCTCAAAGAGATCAAAAGTTACAAAAAACGCATCAACATGTGTTGCTGTGCAGTGGAAGGCCCCTTGTAAATGTTACACAGTCACCTTTCGGTAGTTTATTGCTGTTTGGGGGGGGGGGGGCTAAACCGGCATGAATGAGGTCAAACCTTTGTCTTTACTGTATTAACATGGGTAAAAATGAGGAAATTAAGTAATGCTATCACAAAATGTACGCGCATTGTACTGCATAATTTGCCCTTTCTTGCCACATAATTTAATGAACTCTGCCGCATAATTCAAGTGGCGCTACATTTAAATCGTAAACCAATCTAGCGCCGAGGTTTTAACGTCGTAACAATATAAAGACATACTTTCAAAGCACGTGACATGTTTCCAAAATGTGAAAGTGGGCCTCTTTAACTTGGTTTGTTGGTAAAACTTACCAATACCTTGTCACTCTTTTTTCCGTCTGGTAATCTTGGGGCCAGATGTATCATTTTTTACAATAGTGATTACCTAATTGCGATTTTTAACGAATCGCAGTTGAGTCATTGCTATTGGAATGTATGAAACGCCAGGAGTTTCATACTGCGGTTAGCAAGGGCTCGCAAATCGACCTTCCTCATCAATATTCATGAGGTAGGTCGCTATTTCAAGCCACTGCAAATTGCTACAGTAACAGGGATGGTGGCCTGCTGGGCTCAGCAGACCACCATGTCTGTGATTGCTTTTCAATAAAGCATTTTTTTTTTTTTTTTAAATGCAGCCCATTTTCCTTAAAGGAAAATGGGATGCGTTTACAAATGAAAAATGAAAAGTTTTCTTTACATTTTGAAAGAGTAGGCAGTGGTCCGTGGGACCACTGTCTGCTCTTAAAAAACTTTTTCACTTGCATTCACAAAAGGGAAGGGGTCCCTTGGGGACCTTTCCCCTTTGCGAATGGGTTACCATCTACTTGAAGAAGGTGGTAACTGCGATTGTTTTACAACCACATTCACGGTCCCAAAACAATCATACATACCTCTGTGATTCGGTATTTGGAAAGGCCGCCCTTGACACGTCCCTTCCTAATACTGAATCAGTATGTAGTCGCAAATTGGACTTGTTACGTACCAAAACGCATTTTTGGGCAGTTTGCGATCGCAAAAATGTTTGATACATCTGGCCCCAGGTTCCTTCTTTCTTACTCTTAAATTTCCTCCCCATCTCATACATTTTAGTGATCTGGATTGAATCCTGTGAGTCAGAGGTGACCGACTGGATAGTGATGTAACAATGAAGAACAACTTACTTGGACAAAACAATGAGCCAATAATCACCCAATCAAAAATGGGTGAAAATCTTTTGGCACACCCACCTGTCCACATACACATTTACAAAGATATCCCAAGATTGACCACAATTCACCCGCACTCTGATATACACAAACTACTTCTGAACAAAATATTGAACATACCCTCCAATAATCTCACAGTAACACACACGTGTTACTGACGTTATTTCTAGTTCCCCATAACAGGCAGCCAGTTAAGGAATGCACTATGCTACCCCGAATATGGTGTTTGACACAACACAAATAAAAATATGATTGCAATGGATAAATACAAATGTGAGTAACGTAATATTATGAGTCTAGAATAATTACATTAAACTGAGTTAAGGGCAGCCTCTCACATATTTTCACCGGAAACGAAACAAATTTCACTTTTAAGTGAAAGCCCTGTAGGGACAGTGATGATTTTTCCTGGGTTAATACCTACAACATTCATTTTTCCTCCAGAGTTCTAGTGGTTCAGCCACTGGATAGCTTCAGCATCAACGAGGGAATTAAGTCACACTCCCAAACATGGCACTCCTAAATGGCTCTCACTTTTTTCGAGCTGCATATGTGTTTGATGTTGGAAGTGGCAGTTAATATACTGGGAGAGTTTATACAGCAACGTGTCACCTTCGAAGCTGTTGCACTTTAAATGCCATTATAATTAGTAGTTGGATTGCAAGGTTCGCCCAAGGAAGGGGCATTAGAGCTCTTGAAAGCTAACATCGAACAACTTCAAAACGCCATAAGCTACACCTTAGAAAAAAAGATGTTTCTATTTTTGATTATTTAAAAAAACAATGTAAAACCTACATTAAGGGCCATATTTATACTTTTCGACGCACAACTGCGCCAACGCAGTTGTGCGTCAAAAAATTTAACGCCGGCTAACGCCATTCTGAAGCGCCATGCGGGCGCTGTATTTATTCAATGACGTTAGCCGCCGTTAGCCGGTGCTGCGGAGTGGTGTGCGTCAAAATAAATGACTTACACCAGGCAGCGCCGGCGTAGGGGAATATGGTGCTTGGGCGTCAAAAAATGGGGCAAGTCAGGCTGAGGCAAAATTTTCCCCTCAACCCGATTTGCGCCGTTTTTTTTTTACTCCCAACCCCCATTGAAATGACTCCTGTCTTAGCAAAGACAGGAGTCATGCCCCCTTGCCCAATGGCCATGCCCAGGGGACTTATGTCCCCTGGGCATGGTCATTGGGCATAGTGGCATGTAGGGGGGCACAAATCAGGCCCCCCTATGCCACAAAAAAAAAAAAAAAAATACTTACCTGAACTTACCTTAAGTTCCCTGGGATGGGTCCCTCCATCCTTGGGCGTCCTCCTGGGGTGGGCAAGGGTGGCAGGGGGTGTCCCTGGGGGCATGGGAGGGCACCTGTGGGCTCCTTCCGAGCCCACAGGTCCCTTAACGCCTGTCCTGAACAGGCGTTAAAAAATGACGCAAACGCGGCTGGACGTCATTTTTTTTGACCCGCCCACTCCCGGGCGTCATTTTTGCCCGGGAGTATAAATACGACGCACATGCCTCGGAGTCATTTTTTAGTAGGGAACGCCTACCTTGCATATCATTAACGCAAGGAAGGTGTCCACGCTAAAAAATGACGCAAACTCCATGAACTTTGACGCTAGACGCGTCTAACGCCAGAGTATAAATATGGAGTTCGTTTTGCGTCGGATTTGCGTGAAAAAAAACGACGCAAATCCGGCGCGAACAGAGTATAAATATGCCCCTAAAAGACCAGTTTTGTGGTGAAATATCAAGCAAATTTGCAGTCCCACGGATCTTCCATGGCTCTACAGAAAACCTATCACTCCCTCTAATTACAAGTAGGTGGAAAAACAGGACCATAACCTATTCGTCATTAACTTCCCGCTTTGGATGTTATTTTCGATGGTTTGCTATAATGGTTCTATCTCTGCTATTGATAAGTACTATTTTTGGTTCCACTGGTGCTTGAAATATCAAAGAAAGAGTAGAATAAACACAAGGATATCCCATGGCACAGGTCTTCAAGCTGTAGCCCCCAGCAGCAGGGCTGAAGATTAGCTATGGGAAGAGGGGGGAATTTCAGCCAAGCGGAGCACTTGTAGGGAACACACACAACCTTGACAGCAACTCTGTGGTGAACCTTTGGTAACATTCAGTATCAGTCATATCCTGACTCAGATTAGATGTCAAAAGAGAGCTTCAAATAACCGCCAATGTCTCACCCTCTAATTTCTGATAATGAATCACTTTGTCGAAACTTTAAGGATAACTGGTCTGCCCGTACTGTACTGGCAAACATGAATTTGGGGGTGTTTTTAAAAGGAATGACTGACATAACTGCAATGTTCAAATTGTTAAACATGTTCAGTGCTTTCAGGTGACCTCATATCTTGTGTAACACCTTAGTTAGATCCTGGTTGTAAGAAATCGGGTTACTGATAAAGGAGGGTGAAACCCTGCCCAAGCAGCAACAACAATCCTTGTCAAGGTGAAGTCTCGAGCAAACCCCAAATTAACCTGTGCTCAGCCCCCCGGTATCTATGCACAGAGCAGCCAAGCATAGCTTAGAAACAATGTGTAAAGTGCTTAGGCAGCACTTCAAACACTAATAAAGTGAAATTGCAACACAAGAAAAGTCCCACACCAATTTAGAAAAATTGAGTAAATTGGGTTAAATAATTTGGCACAATCATAAAAATCCAATTAGTAGAACCGGAGATCTCAATTTTAAAGATTTAAGTGAAAATAGCACCACAAAGCACAAAGGGTCACTTGCGGCTAGCTGATTATGCAAGGCCAGGGGAAAGTCACAAGTTCAGACTGACCACAATGGAGTGTGACCTGGATACAAGGTCCAGGATAGTCTTGCTGTAAAGCTTACCTTTAAAATTCAGTACAACAAGAGGCCATGATGATCAGGGAGAGCATCGTGGACGGTCGTTGCTGTAGCACAAACTATCTGTTGGTGTCATGGATGCTTGTTGCTGGAGCTTTGCATTGGCAGTCCACGTGAGCTGTTGATGCTGTAGCACAAAGTACAGATTTTGTGCTGCTGGGGCATTGTCGGCAGTCACTGGAGCGTGAAGAGTCTGTTTCACCAGAACTTTCTTTTGGCGAGTGGAGTCAGCGGCAAGATCTTGGCGTGAATGGACCTGTTCACAAACAGCCCAAAAACGTAATCTTGACTAAGGCAACACTAAGGGTCCAGGACATGAGGATTAGAAACTCACTCCAGCAGAGGGCAGCCGGGCTTAGACAGGTCCAATTGCAGGTCTCGGTAGCAGGTCAGCTGGGCAGCTGCAGGGAGCCCCTGGAGCTTGTTGTGTCCCTGTAGCTAACTGAAAGGATGCTGAGATGAACCTGCTGCTCAAGAAACCCACTGCCGACCCAAGGGAGCTGAAAAACGACAGACCCATCTCTCTGCTCCCTTTCCAAGCCAAAGTAACAGAAAAAGCTGTCAGCCAGTGTTAAGTTTGGACTCTTGCTCTAGGGAAGACTGCTGGTTAAAGGATGACAGTACTTTTGTTTGTAGGTGACTACGTCTCTCCTACAGCAAGTCGCAACTGTCACCTAGTGACTTTTAACCTACTTAGCTTGCTCTGTCTTAGACCATTTATTTAATTAAATCTTTTAAGATGGCTGCCGTGTTTATACTTAGTCCCTTTTGTTTAGAGTTATGTTATCAGTGTCACCTCGCTAAGGTGTCAACTCATACAACAAAGAC
Source organism: Pleurodeles waltl (assembly GCF_031143425.1). NCBI lineage: Eukaryota > Metazoa > Chordata > Amphibia > Caudata > Salamandridae > Pleurodeles > Pleurodeles waltl. The sequence continues at coordinate 657,237,376 of NC_090447.1, forward strand.
AAACTAACTATAGGGGCTCACATTAGAAATTACCTTCCTAAGCATGCAGCGTTATCTATTGTTTTGGAACAACCTACGTCAGGGGTCCAAGTAGATCTGTATAAATACATCACACTTTAGACAGATAATCAGAGGGATTCCGACCAGATACCATCGCTGCTATCGATGCTGCACGTCGCCTAGACGCTGACCCGGACTTCGTGTTCTGCCGAAATCTGGGTTCGAGACCTCATTCAATGTAACCAGGGTTGGGGGCTCCTTACAGGGACGTGGCATTGGCAGATTAGGTTTAACATACCCAGCTCTCCTCTAGGTAGAGGGTTAGGCCTATTATGATAGGGTACACAGACATATGATACGTTTCATGTCTTCCTATGCTATTACAAGATGGTGGGGGTCTTCATAATCATGACCCTTGTCTTTACAATTTTATCTCTTGTACTGTTCATCATCCTCACCATTGCAGCCAATATGATTTACTGCGTTATGTTGAATAAAAACTATTGAAACATTACTGCATCTTTGTTATTGCCTGCGTTTGCTTGAGATATAATATATCTGTGAGAAAGGGGTAATCTCCATTTAACCACAACATTCCCTCAGATGTCATACTTCTGAGTCCATGCGTAAATGCTGCCACAAATCACCTTTGACTGTTTGGGTTGTTGGTGAGGTACAGCTAGTGAGCCGAAAGGGTTGGGACGACAGTTGCGACTTGTTGTAGGACAGTCACCTACAAACATAAGTACATCATCCCCAAACCAGCAGCCTTGCCCAGGGCAAGAGTCCAAACTACGACATGGCACCACCAACGATGGTGTTTAGGCACTAACTTACGGATACCCCGATTATCACTGTCTCACAGACAACAGATACCCTAAGTACCATTATACGGAGACGTCTGTGGTCTTTGGGAAAATCCTCCTCGGCTGAACAGGGAACACCTCATTAGGCTGTAGGTTGTTTGAGCTTGAACTCTTAAAAAGGATTTTATACTCCCCACTTGGTGTTCCATCTCACCATAGACATTCTTGAGAATGCTAGACAGGCATTAACTTTAAGTCTAGTAGCGCATGGCTTAAGAGACGAGGGTGGGGACGTCAATTTCATAGTAGAAGATAATGAAGCTTACCAAACAGAAACTTTCTATGCCTGGGTCACCTTTCCTGAGGAGGACACCAGGTCAGCTAACTTTCACACATATAAAATTGTTAATGTACCTCAACGGTACCGAGCATACCAGTATCACGAAATACCGCTCACCTATCATACCGAGCATACCAGTATCACGAAATACCGCTCACCTATCAAGAGCATCAGAACTGGTTTGAAGGCGCCCTCCCACATTTTATACAGTAAGTGAGATTAGGTCCTTTGAGTAATGACGGACCAACATGGCCTATGTTTGCCACATACACACCGCACCCAGAAATACAGAACATGCCAGTAGCAGATCTGCAAAACTTATATAATGAAATTGTAACATACAGAAGGCTTGTTCAGTTCGTAATGCGGACTTTGAACACAACACCAGCGCGCCCAGCTCCACCAGCACCTGCTGGATATCAATTGGCTACTGGGATTAATCCATAAACAGTACATACTATTATGGGTAAGGTACCCACAGATAGGGAGAAAATACCTTATTGGATAGCCCAGAAAACTAATCATCTGGAAGCTGTGTTTCCCCATACGGGACCACAGGAGAAACATAGAATTCTAACAATGTGCTTGCCCTTTGGGATGGTTCCCTCGTCGGTGGATGACTGCGCCACATGGGGTACAGTCTTCACTGATATATATACTACCACACATGGTACCCCGACACTTGCCAATTTACCATAAGTGTTAAAACAAATTCAGAATGAGCATGGGGCAGCCCCTGCCCTAGATTTGGGGATGAAATTGATGCGTGAGTTTGACACAGTAACCTGGATAATACTTATGGGGTCATTCTGACCTTGGCGGTCTTTTTCCAAGACCGCCGAGGGACCGCTGTGCGGAAGACCGCCTATTATGACCGTTGGCAGCTCTCCGTCCTTTTACGGACAGACAGCCGCCAACAGCCATACTGGCGGGCGGCGGGGAAGTGGAGGTTGCTCCACCTCCACCGCCACACTAACAGAACCCCGCCCAGCGAATCACGTCCTGTGATTCGGCGTGGCGGTGTTCTGTTGGTGGTGTGGTGTCGGCGGAGCAGCCCCCATGGCTCCCGTCCCCTCCCGGAGGATCGTCTGACCAGGTAAGTTGATCGTCCGTGAGGGGGGGGGGGGGGTGAGGGGGTGTTGTGTGGGTGCATGGGGGTGTGTGTATGTAGAGGGGGTGTGCGAGTGCGTGTATGCATGCAGGGGTGTTGTGTGTTTGGGAATGAGTGCGTGTATGACTGTAGGTATGTCTGTATGGATGTGTGCGTGTATGTTTGAATGTGGATGTGCGTGTCTGACTGTGTGTGTGGATGTTTGCATGTATGTCGGTGTGTGTGCGTGTATGTGTGTTGGTGGTGCCTGCGTGCGTGTCGTGTGTGTATTTGTGATGTTATGTTGGGGGTCGGGGTGGGGAGGGGGGTCCTGCCACCTTTGGGGGGTGGCAGAGGTGGTGGGGGGTGTAGGGGAGGGAGTCAGGGTGGGGTGGGGGAGACCCCTATCAGTGCCAGGGAAGGAAATCCCTGGCACTGATAGTGCTTACCGCCATGGATTTCATGGCGGTTTCAAACCCCATGAAAATCCATGGCGGTCAGCCGGGTCCAAATATCGCCGGTGGTACAGTGACGGCTGCCGGGCTGGAGACCCAGGTCTCCAGCCCGGCGGTCGTCTCCACCCTGGCGGGCAGAACGGGGAACCAGCGGATGACCATGGCAGTAACCGCCATGGTCATAATACAAAAAAAAAGACCGCCAGCCTGTTGGCGGTCTTACCGCCGCTTCTCCGCCTTACGCCAGAGTCATAATGACCCCCATAGTGTGGAAAAATTATAAAATGACGTTGGATATAGCCAACAGGTTCTTCTGTCAGAATTTAGCGGAAGAAAGTAGGGACCTGAGTGCATTCTCATTTGGCTCACAAAAACGCTTTTGCTGTTTCCCCCATGGCTGTTCTCAGCCTGCGTAACGTCAATATTACATGACATTGATTCTGAGGCGTTATCCTATGTGAATGACATTTACCTCACATAAATTTGGGGTTTGCAGAAGTCGGTTATAAATTCAACTTTAAGAAAAGTAGGATTGCCTTTCTCAGTGTACTGTTTCTGGGATATGAGCTATTGAACAAAGGAAAGAGCCTGGCCCCACACTTCCTAGAAAAATGTGCACAACTGCACCCACCAAATACGCTAAGGAAACTACAGTCTCTGCTTGGTTTCTTTAATTTTGGCAGAACTTACATTCCTGACTATGCACAATGCATTAAGCCCCTATATGACTTAATACGCCCAGACTTTTCTAGCAGATACTGGACAATTGAACATACACGCATCCTTAGGGATTTGCAACAGCATACGTTAGAAGCTAAACACTTACACACCCGTGACAACAAGAAAAATGTGGTCATCAGAATAATTGCTGGGGCCCTTGTCACCTCTAATGAGGATGACACAGTGCCAATAGCATATAAGTCTCATCTATGCCCATAGAAAAGATTCTAATTGCAGTTCAGATGGCTGGCATAAAACAGAGACCACTTGCCCAGGGGAAATGCATCATTGTCGTTAACCCGGTGCCGGGACTAAAGGCCGTCACCAAAGCGAGTGTTCCTAACGCTAAAGCATTACATCCACGCTGGATTCAGTGGGCGACTTCTCTGACAGCTACTGACGTGGATTATATTTCTGATCCAAAACTTCAGACACAAGAATTTCCCCAATATGAACAAGAGTGCCCCACTCCTCTACATTTTTTACCTTTAGACAACTATGATACTGTCATTTATAGTGATGGTTCAGCCCAACCAGCTGTAGGTACCAAACATCAATATTCAGCCGCTTGCGCAGCCGTGAGTGGAGTGATGAAGGATGGGATTTTCCACCCTCACAATACCTATATGCAGACCCTAGGAGACTGCACAGCCCAGTTGGCTGAACTTAAAGTCCTTATTTTAGCGCTAGAAAAAACTGAGACAGGAAGACTGACTTTGATAGTCTGTGATTCACATTATTGCGTTCAGTCTTACAATGATTATCTTAATCATTGGAAACTGAATGGGTTCAGAGATTCTAAAGGGAACACCATAAAACACAAAACATTGTCGGGGAGGGTGGCTGATCTTAATGAGAAGCTACCGTGTGTCCATGTAGTACATACATTGGCCCACCAATGTGTAGGAGTACACGTTATCGGTAATACTTTGGCTGATAAAGCAGCCAAATCTGCAGTGGCTACGGCTTCTGTGGCTGCAGTGACTCTTTCCCATACGAGATTGGATAATGACATTTTGACATTTTGACTGCTGTGAAAGCTTTGGCTGAGGGCAGGTCTTTTCCCGAAAGGGTACCTGTAAGGAAATGGCTCCCTGTTGCAGTTACCCCCCACTTTTTGCCTGATACTGACTTGACTGAGAAGTGTACTGGAACCCTGTCAACCAGGCAACAGCACCAGCGTTCTTTCACCTAAAATGTACCATTGTTTCCACAACTGGCACACCCCTGGCACACAGATAAGTCCCTTGTAAAAGGTACCAGTGGTACCAAGGGCCGTGTGACCAGGGAAGGTCCCTAACGGCTGCAGCATATGTTGTGCCACCCTCAGGGACCCCTCACCTAACACATGCACACTGCCATTGTAGATTGTGTGTGTTGGTGGGGAGAAAAAGGCAAAGTCGACATGGCATCCCCCTCAGGATGCCATGCCCACAAAATACTGTCTGTGGCATAGGTAAGTCACCCCTCTAGCAGGCCTTACAGCCCTAAGGCAGGGTGCACTATACCACAGGCGAGGGCATAGCTGCATGAGCAATATGCCCCTACAGTGTCTAAGTCCATTCTTAGACATTGTAAGTACAGTGTGGCCATATTAAGTATATGGTCTGGGAGTTTGTCAAAAACAAACTCCACAGCTCCATAATGGCTACACTGAATATTGGGAAGTTTGGTATCAAACTTCTCAGAATAATAAACCCACACTGATGCCAGTGTTGGATTTATTAGAAAATGCACACAGAGGGCATCTTAGAGATGCACCCTGTATTTTACCCAATCCTTCAGTGCAGGACTGACTGGTCTGTGCCCGTCTGCTGCTGAGAGACGAGTTTCTGACCCCCTGGGGTGAGACCCTTTGTGCTCTCTGAGGACAGAAACAAAGCCTGCACTGGGTGGAGGTGCTTCACACCCCCCCCTGCAGGAATTGTAACACCTAGCAGTGAGCCTCAAAGGCTCAGGCTTTGTGTTACAATGCTCCAGTGCACTCCAGCTAGTGGAGATACCCGCCCCCTGGACACAGCCCCCACTTTTGGCGGCAAGTCCAGGGGAGATAATGAGAAAAACAAGGAGGAGTCACCCACCAGTCAGGACAGCCCCTAAGGTGCCCTGAGCTGAGTTGACCCCTGCCTTTAGAAATCCTCCATCTTGGTTTTGGAGGATTCCCCCAATAGGAATAGGGATGTGCCCCCCTCCCCTCAGGGAGGAGGCACAAAGAGGGTGTAGCCACCCTCAAGGACAGTAGCCATTGGCTACTGCACTCCCAGACCTAAACACCCCCCTAAATTCAGTATTTAGGGGCTCCCCAGATCCCAGGAAATCAGATTCCTGCAACCTAAAGAAGAAGGACTGCTGACCTGAAGCCCTGCAGTGAAGGCGGAGACGACAACTGATTTGGCCCCAGCCCCACCGGCCTGTCTCCCTACTTTGAAGAAAACTGCAACAGAGACGCATCCAACAGGGTCCAGCAACCTCTGAAGCCTCAGAGGACTACCCTGCATCTAAAGGCCCAAGAAACTCCTGTGAACAGCGGCCCTGTTCAAAAACCTGCAACTTCTTTGCAACAAAGAAGCAACTTTAAAGACTTCACGTTTCCCGCCGTAAGCGTGAGACTTCCCACTCTGCACCCGATACCCCCGGCTCGACCTGCAGAAAACCAACAACTCAGGGAGGACTCCCTGGCGACTGTGAGCCCATGAGTAACCAGAGATGACCCCCCTGAGGCCCCACAGCGACGCCTGCAGAGAGAATCCAGAGGATCCCCCTGACCGCGACTGCCTGTAACAAGGGACCCGACGCCTGGAACCAACACTGCACCCACAGCCCCCAGGACCTGAAGGAACCGAACTCCAGTGCAAGAGCGACCCCCAGGCGACCCTCTGCCTAACCCAGGTGGTGGCTGCCCCAAAGAGCCCCCCGTGCCTTCCTGCATTGTTGAAGTGACCCCCAGGTCCCTCCATTACTTCCTATACAAAACCCAATGCCTGTTTGCACACTGCACCCTGTGGTGCTGAGGGTGTACTTTCTGTGCCTTCTTGTGCCCCCCCCGGTGCCCTACAAAACCCCCCTGGTCGGCTCCCCGAGGACGCGGGTACTTACCTGCTGGCAGACTGGAACCAGGGCACCCCAGTTCTCCATAGAAGCCTATTTGTTTTGGGTACCTCTTTGACCTCTGCACCTGACCGGCCCTGAGCTGCTGATGTAGTAACTTTGGGGTTGCCCTGAATCCCCAACGGTGGGCTGCCTATGCCCCAACTTTGAGACTTGTAAGAGTTTTACTTACCTTCAAAACTAACCTTTACTTACTTCCCCCAGGAACTGTTGATTTTTGCAGTGTCCACTTTTGAAATAGCTTATTTCATTTTTACAAAGACTGTACAAGATATTGTGTTCATTCAAGGTTCCTAAAGTATCTAAGTGAAGTACCTTAAATTTAAAGTGTTTGATGTAAATCTTGAACCTATGGTTCTTAAAATAAACTAAGAGAAGATATTTTTCAATATAAAAACCTATTGGCCTGGAGTAAGTCTTTGAGTGTGTGTTCCTCATTTGTTGCCTGTGTGTGTACAACAAATGCTTAACACTACCCTCTGATAAGCCTACTGCTCGACCACACTACCACAAAATAGAGCATTAGAATTATCTATTTTTGCCACTATCTTACCTCTAAGGGGAACCCTTGGACTCTGTGCACACTATTTCTTACTTTGAAATAGTATATACAGAGCCAACTTCCTACAGTACCCTACAAACTATTCCTACCACATCAGTGCACTGAATATTGCCTATGCAACAATTCCTGGCCTTTGAGATCGGCTGATCCTCAACGAAGACCAGAGGTTAGATCTAGTGAAAGTAGCACATGAGGGTGTCGCTTCTTCTCATGCTGGTATTTCGGTCACAATAACACTCTTACAGAAACGCTTCTGGTGGCCTGGTCTACGCAGACGGACAAAACAATACGTTCTCTGTTGTGACATTTGCCAGCAAATTAAGGGCTCCAACATCCAACGCCCACCGCAGACATCCCTTGTAGTGTCCAGTAGGCCACTACAATGTGTGTACCTGGACCATTGCGGTCCACTTCAACCTGATGGTGCATACAAATATATCTTAGTGGCTGTGGATTCTTGTTCTAGATTCCTGTGGGTATGGCTGCAGCGGTCGGCTGACGCTCGGACTGTTATAAAAGACTTGCTGATCTTTATCGATACATATGCGGTTGCAGCATTCCATTCGGACCAGGGCACTGCATTTGCCTCAGGCATTCAGGGACACCATGGGGACGATGGGTGTTGAACTCCCTTATTCCTCACCATACCATCCTGAGGGAAATTTGGTCGTGGAGAGGTGGAACTGTGATCTAAAGCAGTCCTTAACAGCAAGGGTATTGGGTTCTGGCCGCAGATGGCTTCATCACCTATATGGGGTCCAGAGAGCACTGAGTAATCTGCCAAGACGGTCCTTGGGGGGACGAACTCCCTATGAGGTTCTCTTTGGGATATCTATGTATGTCCCAGATCTTGATGGTTCTGGTATGGTGGCAGCAGAAACACCTTTTGACATAAATGAACGTCTCACTGTCTTACAGGAGCTAAAACAATTTTGAGATGAAAAATCATCTACCAGTGCTGCCACCTTAGGTATAAGGGATATTCCAACAACTTCCACTGGCTGGATACTAAAGTTGGGGATCTGGTTCATGAAAAGATTGCTGTGAAGAAGGAATTTGGTCCATCCTACAGAGCACCAGTCTCGGTCCTGGGAATGCAAGGTACCAGAACAGTAATCTTGACACTGTTGCCAGGTTCCAGAGGAAACAGATTTGTTTCAATTGACAATGTCAAATTACACCATGTGTCCGATCCTGCACAGTAGACCCAGAGGTCCCTTGGGTGGTTCCCGATCCCCTCTCACTACCCAACAGGACATTCCTCTTCAGAATAGAGTGACTAATAATACTATGTCACGATGGCCAACAATGTGATGAGTACCTCCTCGACCATGGGGAGGGCAGAGAATGATCTCCTGCTGGTTCCAGTCAACAATTCCACGACAACTTCTGGTCAAGAGTTGGCCGTTTTTTACACCAATACAACACAGACTGATGGCACAATTTAGCACGAGCCCCCATGAGAAGTCAACACATCTACGAGTACTGAACTTGCTCCTTTTTTTGCAGAGACTGGCTCTGCCTACTTTGTCGACATTGATGACTTTTCTTCGAACTCATCGACTCATACGATTGAAAATGATTCAAAGACGCGCAGGCTCTATCAGCGGCCTAAAAACAACTACTTGATATATCCATGGAACTATTTTTGGTTCTGCTTGACATTCATTACTTTATTTTATTGGATTGAATTTGTGACTGTTTTTTTCTTGCTTATAAATGGTCATTACATCCCTGAACGCGCAATTATAACACCAATAGAAAAAGTTTTGACTCCACACCATTCCTCACACAAAGTCCGCAGAGGCTTGTCCCCGGTGAACATTTCAGCAGTACCCATTTCTGATGGGATTGTGTGGGACAAAGTTTCTTTTGAAATATATGGGCCTACTGAGGTCATTCAAATTCAACATGCATTCAAAATATCAATGACAGATGTAATTACACCTGGTGTTGTTTCTGATGATTGGGATGTCCAGACAGTTGATAATATGTTAACTGAAATGAAGGACTATTCTATATTTGAAAGTGATGATGTATATGTAAATACAGTGAATTATGGGGAAATGTTCTGCTACAACAATTGGGGACATTACTACCTGCACCGTGCAACTAGACATACACCTGTTCCTAATTACACACAATGGGAACATTGTTCAATACCACCAGTAGGGAACCCTAAAATTTATTTAGATAAATTCACTTACTTTACTGGGCAAGATACAAGAAACTCCGAGTCATACGTTCAAAAAGTAGGAAAAGTTTGCTAACTGATACAAAACTGATTCATTCAGATGCCTTTGTTTCCCGTCTTACCATTGAAGGTTATGATCACTAGAAGAACAATATTGATTTAAAGAGTGTATGGGGGACACAGGATTGGCAAATACAGGGTAGGGAGGCCTTGTTTAGGGCACGCCTGACTCTTGAACAAATAATATTTTTGAATGGCACTGTTCAACAGAAGTCCTGCCTTGGGTTAGCAAAAATAAAAGAAATGAACACGCCCAGTATCCCCACACCGGCTAAATTTAACGGTTGGCAATACTTTTTGAATAACACAGAAGAAGAGCTAGATGCAAAGGTTCAGGCTGGTACCTATAATTCTTCACTTTCCAGTCCCTGCGGGTGGCTAATTTGGCCAATAGACACCAATGGGTGTCAGGCTCGTTTTTTAAATTCCTCAGGGGGTTTTAAGATTAGCCTGCCAGATCCCCGCTTCCTCTCGGGTCAACACACGAGGATAGTGACTACGTACAGGGTGGGTAAACTGTGTCAACAATGGGTACAGTCTAACACATTAGCCACAGTTAAAGAACACCTGAACACACTTTCTGAAAATATAGACTGGCAGGACTTCCTGTTGTGTTCTAGGAAACAGCGCTCTAAAAGATTTGTATATGCGATGTATAATGAGATATGGAAACTTTCTCAGATAGAAGCCGCTGCTTGCTTAAGGCAGATAGATAAGGAAAATTTAGAAAGAACTTTGGCAGTTGTCGATAACGGCATGAACACCCTGCCCAACAGAATTTATTCGCTCACGAATATAGTGTCATCTACGATTGATATTATTCAGTCAGACATGTCCCGTTTATACCATGGGCAAAGTCAGCTGTGTTCTATCATGCAGCTTGGTTGGACTTGAAAAATGACCGTGTTCCATGGAGGTACATTAACGGTAGTGAACTGTTCACTGCTTTTAATCTCTCTGAGAAACAACAGGGAAGCGAGTTTCCCCATGCTTCATATAGAAAAGTTGCCTTTTACGATAGCTGAGAGTCCTTCAACTGTCTGGCTTATACATGGCATTAGTAATATGCCCATATCCACCTTTTGTTTTTCGCAGTGCTTGAAACATCTTGCCTTGGGCAGATATGAGCGTTTGGGTGATAGCTATATTAAGGAAGAGTGGGAGTTGCCTTTTGATTATAAATGTCTGAACGGCGAAACAGAAGTCTTTCTTAGCGGAAGTGACTGTGAGACTACTGTTAGTCATTCTATGATCTGCAAGCAGGTGTCCCTTCACGGCCACTGCAATGCAGGGGTCGCGAACTTGGCCTGTTTGCTTAAGGGTACTCCCGTCTCTTTGATTCAACCAGCATTTCATGTACTTACCAATGGCAGTTACGTGGTGTTAAGCGATCAAAGCTGTTGCGGTATGCGACCAGGCATTGCCTACACAATTTCGGTCTCTTTATTTCCCACCACACAAGAGAGAAAATTATCAGAAATGTGGCCTCACATTGATACCATTAATGTAAATTATGACAAGCTGAGTAGACTAAAGGCACTACTGTTTCAGAAACAAGTCGCTTTGACATCCGCTAGAAAGACGTATGTGCTCCAGATTGCGAGATCATCAGCCGAGATACAATCCCTATTAAATACCAACTTGCCCAAGCACTTTGGTGAGCTGGTATCTAGAATATTCAATGCTTCAAGCACTACTGGGATAGTCCACTTCTTTAAGGCTGTCAGGTCTGGATTTGTATCCATCTTCCAGGCTATCTTCTGAGTCATCCCATCGGCCATCCATTCACTCCTTTCAAGTGTGTTTGGTGGCTTTCCTATAATTTTGGCGTTATTTGGTGGAATACTGCTGCTGTTTTTTCTAATTTGCAGTGGTTGTCTCTTTACAGCTACACGGAGCGATGGAGCAACTGCCACCAGCGCAATTGTGCCATGAACGCATGGTTCAGATCTTCGATGTTTCCTTGCTGGAGGAACTAGAGTGCAATTGGTCATTGTCATTTCGACCACTCCTCTGGTGCATGCAGCCGGTCTTTCGCTGCGTTTGGTGCTTCTTCGAACATTTGCCAACTGTGTGTCTTGCCGTCCTGCCAGTATCTCCTGTGGACCCAGAACTGCTGATGTCCCGATGAGGGTTCATACACGGTCGTGCCCCATGAGACTAAGGCTGATTCGCGAGGCCACTTATGAACACTCAGAGTTGGTTCTACCATCTATGGACAATGGCACTGACTTGGGTGGACCCGCACTTGAGACTATTGCGCACTTTTGCTCTGTGAATCTATCCGCCCAAGTGATCGATCTCACATCAGACGATTTGGCCTAATTTTTTGATAACTTTTTGCAAGGTGACTTCGGAGCTAATCTTCAAGATCATGACTATAGTTCCACGCCACAGTGATCTACTTTGGCCTGCTGTGCTTGTCATGGTCGACTTTAAGTCTCTGTAGTATGTTTTAAACGTTCGATTTTTTAACTATGTTTTTAATGTTGGTTTTTATGCTTTGCTTTTAGTTCAGAGCAGCTTTTTTAGCTTTTCGATTACCACACCTTTGGTGGCGGCCAGTACTGGCATCATACTTGTTACGGCAATGGGGAAGGTGTAGCGAATCCTAGTTTGTTTTAATGGGATAACAGGAGTTAGCTTAGCTTTCTCTTGCAGACTCGTGCCCCTGTCACCTAGAGACTTTTAACCTACTTAGCTTGCTCTGTCTTAGACCATTTATTTAATTAAATATTTTAAGATGGCTGCCGTGTTTAGTTCCTTTTGTTTAGAGTTATGTTATCAGTGTCACCTCGCCAAGGCTTCAACTCATACAACAAAGACAAACAAACTATAGGGCCTCATGTTAGAAATTACCATCCCAAGCATGTGGCGTTATCTATTGTTTTGGAACAACCTACGTCAGGGGTCCAAGCAGATCTGTATAAATACATCACACTTTAGACAGATAATCAGAGGGATTCCGAGCAGATACCATCACTGCTATTGATGCTGCACGTCGCCTAGACGCTGACCCGGACTTCGTGTTCTGCCAAAATCTGAGCTCGAGACCTCATTCAAGGTAACCAGGGTTGGGGGCTCCTTCCAGGGACCTGGCATTGGCAGATTAGGTTTAACATACCCAGCTCTCCTCTAGGTAGAGGGTTAGGCCTATTATGATAGGGTACACGGACATATGATACATTTCATGTCTTCCTATGCTATTACAAGATGGTGGGGGTCTTCATAATCATGACCCTCGTCTTTACAATTTTATCTCTTGTACTGTTCATCATCCTACTCACTGCAGCCAATATGATTAACTGTGTTATGTTGAATAAAAACTATTGAAACATTACTGCATCTTTGTTATTGCTTGCGTTTGGTTGAGATATAATATATCTGTGAGAAAGGGGTAATCTCCGTTTAACCACGACATTCCCTTAGATGACATACTTCTGAGTCCATGCGTAAAGGCTGCCACACATCACCTTTGACTGTTTGGGTTGTTGGTGAGGTACTATTAGTGAGCCGGAAGGGTTGGAACTACAGTTGCGACTTGTTGTGGACGGCGCAATAGGTGCTGCAAGCCCACGAGTAGCATTTAATTGACAGGCCCTGGGTACATGTAGTACCACCTTATTAGGGATTTACAAGTAAATTAAATCTGCCAATTGGGTGTAAGCCAATTGTATGATGTTTAGAGGAGAAAGTACAAACACTTTAGCACTGGTTTGCAGTGGTAAAGGGCACAGAGCCCTAAGACCAACAAAAATGAGATCAGCAAACATAGGAGGAAAAAAACCAAAAAAACCTGGGATTGATTGACCCTGCAGAAAGTGCCAAGTCCTCTGACAGTGTTTTAGCCAACAATGCATAGCAATTTGTAGTTTTCCCTTTAACACTGTAATGCTAATGCTTTTGGCTTAAAATGTATGACTGGGGAAAGGTGCTGCACAAGAGATGGGATCACGGTTTAAGCATGCTACAAAATAAATGACAAGAATAAATATATATTTTTTCAGATCACTTCTTACACACAAACGTCGCTTTCAAATTATGACTCCTTTCCTTGTAGTATATTTTCAATTTGACATCTAAACGTGTATTGAAAGAAAGAAAAAGTAATCTGAACAATGCTCTTTTAATATATCCCTCTACCCTGCAATCTCATTTGAAATATTTCGGTCGGATGTTAAGTTTCACACTGCAAATATTTATGCTGGTGAACTGAACACTGCTACTGCAGATCGATTTTGCTGAATGTGTTCGGGCGTTTGGGTTGAAGTCCCTCGAAAACGTTTTGCTTGCTTGCAGTGTTCTGTAAAATAATTGCGATAAAACATATTTGTCATTTTACGGGACCTCCAATAAAATTAATTCACAAGGGGATTGGGGTGTGGCATTACAATAGTGAAAGCCATTGTCTGATGCAGCAGGAATAGGGAATGAAACTCGTCTTCGCTTGGTGGTGAAATTGTACAATGGCATTTGGATCTGCACACTTTGCGGTGTTCATTAAGAGACTTGTGACGAGTTGGAAGCAGCTGTTCAAACTGAGTTCCTGTAAAGTAGGACATTTACGATTCTATCCTCATTTGTGCAGAGATGACAAAAGGCTAGCACTGAACAAAAAACCGCAGACCTGATTCAGTGTAAGGCACAACAGGAGGACACATTTCTTAAAATCCTGATGACTCGAAATTCCCCGGTACAATAAGAAACGTGAACCGCACATTTTATGGTGAAAAGTTAACACAAGACTACTAAATTACGGTTTAGTTCAAAGCTTCGAAAGCAATTACGCAAGTGGAAAAGTAAGTGAAATCAACAGAAATACTTTTTTCATTTGTGAAGGAAAAATGTAAAATGTGGTGGCTAAAAACTGTGTTTATGGCATGGCAAAATGTGCATTACCCCTGTATTCAATCTATCTATCTATACTGAATGATTACATGTGTAATGTACATTTTGCTGTGCCATAAAAGTAAGTTTTTAGCCACAAAGTTTTATATATATACAAATATATATAAGCATGTATAAGTATATATATATATATATATATATATATATATATATTTATATTACCTTGTGGCAGTCACCACTAGGTAGTTATAGTTAGGACCATGTTTCCACAGAAAAAGCGTTTTTTTGACTTAACTATATCTTTGGCACCGTTTGAAGAATCTTTACTAAATTTTCCCAAAAAAGTGTTGCAGTGATTCTTGTTGCAAACATAAAGTTTCGAGGTAATCCGTCAAGTGGGGGCAGAGAAAAAGGGGGCTCAAAAATGTTGTGCTTCCCATGTTAATTCCCATAGGAATAGATACATCTATAGTCTGAATACACTATATTTGGCAGAAAGCTAGCTATTGATATGCAGAATATTCTTTCACTTATTTGGAGTAAATCCATTCAGCAGTTTTTGCGAAATATAGGGAAATTCAAATTTGTATATCTATAGCCACGAAGTGTTCGCTAACAGAGACGAGCTTGTGCGGGGAAATGCACAGCTCTGATCGGCTGCCAACACTTCATACCAGGAGGTGCTGGCAGCCATCTTGGGACTCGGCTTGAGCTGAGCCACAGAAAAAAAGTAAAAAGAAAAGAAAAGGGGCCAGGGCAGAGTTGCCCTGATTCCTTAGGATTGGTGGAGAAGGGAGGAGGGGTGGGGGGGGGGGTCTCAGAGGGATACCCCACAGCAAAAAAGCATTTTTTTTGCCACAAATTCACAACATTAGCAAATTTGCAGCAATTTTTTTTTTAAAAACAAGCGCAAGCTCCCATGCTTATGTTTTATAGGCCCCTTGGTGGGCCAGCTACAGGTACCACCAACTCCCTGGAGCTTTAATTTAAAAAAATGCAGGGGGCCCATGCCCCGTCCCCCACTGCCCTGGGGACTGCCACCTCCCCAGGACTTTCATTATTTTATATGCGGGGAGCCGTGGGGACAGACACCGTGTTTATTTTTTTTTTCTTTCTGAATGCTTAGAAAATAGCAGTTTCAAATCTGTATGATTGTTCCCTTCACATAAACATTTCTTCTCAGTCAGTTTAACACCGTTCTCACATTCTGAGTCTGCCACATTCACTTGCTGGGCAGCCGCAATCTTCTCTTATTGTAGGATATGGGAGAAAGTCTCCGGCAGATGACTTGGTGTCAGCCCATCCTCTAACATTAATAGCTCTAACTCAAGCGAACGCGAGACCCATTGCATTGCAAATGCTTGTTTGTCTATAGCAGGCCTTGCTGATGAGGACCACTAAGATATAGGGAGATGCTTAAGTCCCTATTCACAAAAGGCTAAGGGCTAACAGCTTGTGCTGGACGGCTCCTTTTGTTAGCCCACTAGTGTTTGATTTGTACAGTGTTAAAGAACTAAATTAAAATATATTTTAGCGTGGTGCCTCCAATTTTCTTCTTGACAGAGTGTTTTGGTTAAAATAAGATAATCGCAGTTAACGAGTAAAAATTATAACTGGATTTAATGACAAAGTGTCTAATTTAAACATGAAATAACTATACATTAAACTATTTTCCCGACCGACTGGAATTAGAGCAGACATACATATAAGCAATGAGTAATCACCAAAACTTTTCTTAAATAATCTTAAACATGGGTCAAGATACACCCAGATACTGCTATCGTTCCGTGGCATCCCACTTTCTCACTGGCCATAAGTTCTCTGGGACCCGCAGGACTCAAGGTCAGCTATACAATGCTTGCAGCAAGTTCTGCAGCTGTCCCTGGATCAGCACCACTTTTCTTTCTCAGTAGGCCGTATTTCTGAAACTGGACTCTTCCTGCTCAATGGACGTTTATGTTTCCAACCAGACACTTGCCTTTACAATTATTTCAGCCTGGATAGGGAAAGGAAAGAGCATTTGCTCTAATCACTACTGAATAATACAGATCAGTGCCTAATTTGTAAATAAAAAGGTGCCAATGCCCAAAGCCCTCCTCAAACAAACGGCTGCTGCAATTAAATGTGTGAACAGGGAATAATGAGGAAGCCTAATCCTGAAGCCATCTCAGGCCTCTTTAATCCATTTACAGCCTCTCCCTGTCCCCCCAGCTCACTCTTGTAGCTTTCTGCTTTTTCCCATTGTGACACTTTTTCGTTTTTCCCTTCATCCGTCTGTCCCATATGTGTCTTTTGTTCCCAGCAAATGCTTGAGGCAGAAGAATAAGCCCAGGCCCTCAAAAATAAGTGCCAGTGCTCAGCACCGGAAACAACAAGCACAAATTAAGCACTGATACAGATAAACCTAAAGCCTTAGGGGTTACATGCATACAGCCTAGTTTCACTCTACTTTTCAGGTAGCCAAGTACAATTCTTGAAATCAAGTGTAATCTAGGGTTTTGTCATAAAAGATTTTTACGCAGGAAAGGCTGGTAGGCAATCTTCCCACTAGGAGTTTGGCATGATTATTATTAAGCTGCCCGACTATTAGTCACGTCATGGCAGAATTTCCATGAATTTCATACTTCCAATAGGATCCTTATCTGCTGGTATTGGCTCCTCCATAATTAAGTAGCTACTCATATTGAGGGCCATAATGCACATATCTTTGCTCATTATGTCAATGCAGTGGCTTGTGTCGGAAGTTTAATGATTCACAAAGGATACTTCATGGAACAAAGGGGACAATTTTATGGCTTATTGTGTCACATTTATAAGTCATAGTGGGAAGTGAGTTGGGGCAAATTCAAGATTTGCATTTGACAAATCTTGGCTCTTGAAAACAATGCAAAAGGTCATGAAGTAATTAGATTGTATTTCTGGGGCCAATTTAAGCTATTGTCGAACTGTTTGGTGTCAGTTTACATTCTTGTAAAATTGTTTAATGACTGAAATAAGGCAGCGTTATCGCTTTCTGGAGGAGCTTCTGTTATGGATGGAAAGGTCAATGGGTAATTAGAGGCATTTACAATATTCCGGTTTGGGTATTTTATTGGTTCATGCGAGGGCTGCCTATATTTTTTGTAAGGAAGCAACTACAATGCTCTCATGGTGCTGATGTTTCCACATCTAAGATTCAGGTTGTTGATTTTATTGTCTAGGGTTCCGCTTTTCATCAGTGGAAAGTGGACTAAGGTACTAACTAAAGCTAAAAATGCCCTGTCTACCATACTAGGGTTTAAGGTATTTAAAAGAAACTATGATAGCTGCACCTTTTCCACAGCTATTTTAGTTTGTCTTGTGAAAGGTTTTAGTTGTTAAATAAAAGGGACTGGATTTGGGTCTTATTCTAATTTGTATAATTTGTCTAGCGTGGAGAAAGGGTTTTAAATTATTACTTTCTCTGACTGGCTACACTCCATCCTTACTGCTGCATGAGAAACTGAATATGTGTACAGTTGTTCAATTAGCACGACTTAAACCACTAGTTTGGGTCTGAAACATTCCAGATGGTGCAATCTTCAGGGGCACATTATGAGATCTAATTTCAAGGGTCAGAACAATGTTTCTCCATTGGCTCAAGCACATAAAAAATATCTGCCTTAGTCTTGACATTCCTGAAACATAGTTTTCCGCTGGTGTCATCCAGAGAAATTATAAATCGACTATTAAAACTAATCAATGTTTAGTTATCGACTGCTCATCTGGTTCAGATTATTACTAGAAAAATAAGTCTGCATTATCTCTCAAATAAAGAACACAGGAGCTGCAAACCATAGTTTGAAGTTTGGTAATGCTTTGGTACGCAATCTTTGTAAGCTTCTTCCTTTAGACTGGAGGTTCTCCCCCTTGGAACGGATTCAGGAAATGGAATAAATACCAACATTTGCCCAGCGCATGCTCATGTGATGGTATGATATGGGAAACAAACTTCCACTTTTGACTTTATGTTTTTTTACATGAGTCTGTTAGTAAAAGATATTTAATTCCCCTGTTTAGTCTGTGTAAGGTCACATCATTTTCTATAGCTCATGCTTAGTGTCAATTTATAAACTATGCATTTCGTTTTCTGCCTCTATATACATAAAACTAGCATTGTGCCTGCCTAAAAAAGTGCTGATGATCTAGATCAGCAATACTTTAATGCCAATGACCTAGTTGATCATTGTTTAAATACTATTACTAAACTTTATTCTGATCTGCTCTTACTAACCTTTATTTATGAATTAAAATATACATCTTTAAGTAACTGATTTATGTATAGGTTTTAATTGTTTATTTAGATTGTGACTTTATGAGATGAGCTCTCTGTATGGTTTAATGGTTGATGTTCATCTGAAATGTTAATGTGGATTGCTAATAATGACAGCTCTCATGATGCATGCAATAGTGATTTTTTTTCTTAAACTGTGGATGTTTTGTAGCTCATTGATTTCTGTTCATGGGCTATGTGGGTGGTTTCTTGTCATATGCTGGGTACGCAAAAAAAATGCAAGCTCTGGTTGAAAAGATTCTTGTTGAGTATTGGTGAAATCTCATACTGACAAAGGGAATACTTTCATGCTGACATAAAAACTGAAATTAAATCAATTTCCTGTCTTTTTTTTTTTTTAGTGGTAGGGGTCATATATTTGCCCTTATCTCCATTTTTACAGCCTATGGTAGATAGACACTTTTTTTAGTTCAAGGAATCGCCTTGAAATTAGGAACTGTTTTGTAGCAAAGAAATGTCTCAGCCATTGTCATCAGGTCAGAGTCTCAATCCCTTTCTGGCTATCCTAACACCCTACGTTTTGGGACATTTGCAAGTTTTCGAAGCGTTCAACCCATTACACCAAGTGGACTATGACAATAATTGCAGATGCCCAGAATTTTGAAGCCTCTAGCATCTTTGCCTTCAGCCACCCATTCAGATGCCTTATGTTTCCCCATCATAATAGTAATATTTCTTCCAGGTTTTGATGTTCTTATTTCAATATAGTCTAATTTGGACGTAAAGCTCCCTAATTTTGCCTCAGTATTATTGTTTTTGCATGAGTCCTCACCAGATATGACATGGAAGGAGCAGATATGTTAATTAAGGGCATTTACTAACGATTAATGTGTGATAATTATTGAGAAAAACGTATAGAGAAATTAATATTAGAAAATAACATGAATAATTGAAAATGTGCCCACAGGGAGTGGTCAACATGTGTATTAACAGATGTTCAACAATGAGAAGTCTTATATAAAACGTATTAATATATCATAACTGGATGTATAACCTATGTTTTGTGTTAATCCATGTTCTTAAATTAGCTCGACGAAAGGCATGGTTTCGTTGGGCCCTGCTTGCTCATAACGTGGAAACTTGTAAAAAACCTTGCGAGGACTGGTAACTGGGAGAAAGGACCTTGAATTGTCCAGAGTTGAGTCGGCTCTGCTAGAACATTCTGCAATGTACCAGCAGACAGGAGATGATGAAGACAATTTGATACAATTATGTATAGTGTAGGCTACATGTACTTTCCCAGGACTTGAACAATAAAGGCACTGACTAAAGACTATGTATGCAACAATTTTGTTACCTGAAGAGCTGGATGATGTTCTCATCACAAGAAGGACCAATCAAATTTAGGGGGCTTGAAGCCGATGCAGAAATAGAGATTTGGTAAATAAAAACTATAGGTTTAGAGACATAACTTCCGACGAGACTGACCAATTAGCAATTAGTGGGACGGACTGGGAGACCCCAATAAAAGGTCATGACAAAGGGAGCGGAATCAGAACTGCGAGGAAAAAGGTGATGACGTCAGGAGACGCTATCCGAAGTGCTGATAATCGGGCTTATACCCTGTGAGCCTGATCTGTAGCTGACCACTGATGACCTGAGGACGAAGACTGACTTGTTGCTGATCCATCCTGGATAGGTAGCTATGAAAATGTGACTGCCTAATTTTGTGCCTTTTCTTCTAGGTACCAACTGTGCTGTTTTATAGAAATTCTCTCTTAGGTAGATTTTCCAAATTAATGTTTTTCTCTAAATTGTTTTCACATGAAGACCCACATGCTAATGCTAATCTTGGTTAGGTAGGCTGTTAGGGGTGACGTTGACGGTGACAAATGACTGACAAACTTAATTGCTGAATTACATTATTAATGCTGATATTCATAGCTTATGGTGTTGCATTGTTGCATATGATAGAGTTGATCTGAATAAAGTTTGAACTAACATGTGACTTAGAATTGTAAGCAACAGGGAATAAAACTTGTCAACCTGTTTCTTGAGTAGTGCTTATTTTTTATTAATATGGTTTAGTATTGTGGTTTCATAGAGTGTTTTCCTTAACTATTGATGTTAGTGGTTGATTTCAATAGTCACTGCATGACTAGGATACTCCATGCGATTCAAAAGGTTCATCAACCTGTATGCGTCCCCTTGTAAGTTTCCTTACTAAGGACCAGGCGCGCTGGCATTGTCAAGAGTCTCTCCGCCCTTGACAGGCACAACAAGTCCACATTGTCATCAGTGGGTTTCTCAGTTAGATTTGGAGTGCTGATATGATTTAGGTTAGCCTTTCTCCCACTGCTGTGGAGTTTAACGTTAGGGGTTAGACCTGCTATGATGCATATGTGATGTATTAAAGTTATGAGAATTAGACGTGTATTTTGTTTCTTACTGATAAATAAAAATGAATTAAAACAAAAATATAAATGTAAAATATGTGGGTGCAGTTCTAGTAGTGTTTGTTGTCAATTTCATGGCTTAGGCATCTTCACAACTGTATTATCTTTCTGTTACTTTAAAGCTGCTCGATAAGGCTTCATTATACATGTTTTTACCTTAAATATATTTATTTAAAAGCTGCCTTCAGAGCTTGTTGGCTTCAGCCACTTCCTGTTCCCAATACCAGCTGTGTGTCCAGATACTTGCTTTGCTTCGAATACTGAATGACTTGCTGACTCTTAGGGGCATATTTATACTCCTTTGCGCCGAATTTGCGTCGTTTTTTTCGACGCAAATTCGACGCAAAACTAACTCCATATTTATACTTTGGCGTTAGACGCGTCTAGCGCCAAAGTTCATGGAGTTAGCGTCATTTTTTGGCGTGAACACCTTCCTTGCGTTAATGAGATGCAAGGTAGGCGTTCCCGTCTTAAAAAATGACTCCCAGGCATGTTCGTGGTATTTATACTCCCGGGCAAAAATGACGCCCGGGAGTGGGCGGGGCAAAAAACCCCGCATTTGCGCCTCTTTTTAACGCCTGGGTCAGGGCAGGCATTAAGGGACCTGTGGGCTCAGAATGAGCCCAGAGGTGCCCTCCCCTGCCCCCAGGGACACCCCCTGCCACCCTTGCCCACCCCAGGAGGACACCCAAGGATGGAGGGACCCATCCCAGGGAAGAAAAGGTAAGTTGTGGTAAGTATTTTTTTTTTAAAATTGTGGCATAGGGGGGCCTGATTTGTGCCCCCCTACATGCCACTATGCCCAATGACCATGCCCAGGGGACAGAAGTCACCTGGGCATGGCCATTGGGCAAGGGGGCATGACTCCTGTCTTTGCTAAGACAGGAGTCATGTTAATGGCGTCTGGGCGCCCAAAAAAAATGGCGCAAATCGGGTTAAGATGATTTTTTTGCCTCAGCCTGACTTGCCCCATTTTGGGACGCCCAAACGCCATTTTTCCCTACGCCGGCGCTGCCTGGTGTACGTCGTTTTTTTTCATGCACACCTGGCAGCGCCGGTCGGCTAACGCCGGCTAACGCCATTCAATAAATACGGCGCCCGCATGGCGCTTCAGAATGGCGTTAGCCGGCGCTAATTTTTTTGGCGCAAAACTGCGTTAGCGCAGTTTTGCGTCACAAAGTATAAATATGGCCCTTAGTCCATTTGATGGAACAGCCTTTCCTGGTTTAATAATGGAAGAGCTTGCTTTCCAGTCATGCTGCTTGCTTTTGGTGAATTTTATTTCCGCATTAGACAATCAGAGATTAGAGCGAGTTACATTTAATTATTTAACTACATGAACGCTCCGTTTTGTTATGTCAAGTGTTCTGGGTGTTTTTATGAAGAAGACATCATCTTAATAATGTAATGTAGCCCTGAACAAAGCCAGTAACAAGAACATGCCAACACCGCAAGCTAGCACTATTGTGCCCAGAAAAAATGATATAAGACTGGGGGGAGGGGGAGAGGGGTTCAGATTTTCTTTTAAGAATACACTTCCATTCCCCCTTTCTTCATAACCAAGAATTAAATAGCGAATCTGCCAATTAACTGTGCCTCCATGGGCTGGGCTTGTGTCACCCCCGAGTGAACCACAGATAGCACTAGCTTGTCACGTAAAGTACCTACGGGTTTGGGATCCTGGTACATCTGGGTAGGCCATTAAGGCGTTTTGTAGCATACATACGAAGAGGAATAAAGCCTGTAGGAATAGTTTTTGTGTGCAAAGGTCTTCTTCCCTACACAAAAGCTACCTTGCATTCTGGCACAAGGGTGCCTACATTGGCATTAGACAGTGAAAAGGGCGCTAGAATAGAGAAACAACGTGCCATATCCTTCTAATAATGGGGCAGTTCTGCTCTCTTCATTCATGCAACACAGCAACTTCCCTTACAGCGCTGAGTGAAATATTAGTAAAAATGTTTACAGGTTTTCACGATGAAAATGATTTTACCCAATAATATGCAGATTAGTATCACAGCAGCATGCACCAAAGAACATGTATGACTGCCCGAAAAAGAAACCACTGAATAGAGGTGTAAAGGCGCACTGCTACTTAGATATAAGGATGGGATCTTGGGGACACCTTCTTTAAACTGCTCAAAGAAACATAACGGCGCGTGAACAGATAACTGTGACAAATAGTGTAGTAAAAAGAGAATGACCCACGCGTAAAATTCGTACGAGCGCACCCAAGGAGGACTGGTACGCCCCTGCAGTCAACTTCATTAATCCAGGTACCAGGCCAATCCCAGATGATGTTATTTTTGGAAGAAGCCAAGGCCTGGATTAGCTTTTGTGGACGCTACAAACCTGAAAACATGTGCTCGTCTGTGGCAAGGTCAACCTGCAAAGCAGACGACACACTTTAACATTGTAAAGTAGCAACACCGACGAATGTGTGCCCATTAGGTATTCTGCGCAGCGCCCTTACTGGAGATCCTTATCATGACTTAAAATAAATGTGACATTAGCGCTTTCCCCGTTTATCAGAAATTGATCACAGCGCAGTTGTCATCTGGAACATGAAAACTCCCATTATCCAGTGCCTGGTTTTATGTTATACGCCATCATACCTAATAGTAAATCCAATTATAAGGAGGAAAGCACCTTATCTAGTCACGGTCGGAATGTTAGTCTTCCCTCACTTCCTACTTCAAATTTGCACGGGGGGAAATTTATTTTTCAACTGATGCCTATTCATTTCTGCTTCAGAGATTGACAAGTAATGCTTAGAAACTACAGAATTGTTTCCACTATAGTTTTCCTCTTGTGTCTGGCTGCGTGCAACACAAACATGTGAAATGCCCACACTGCTGTACGTTTTGTTGTCTATAGCGCATAGAGTTATAGGTACTGCATGAAACACTTGCTGTTTTAAAACGTTTAGTTTCACGCAGGAATTTGTATTTATCTTATTTTATTTGTGGTGACAAGGGTCACACAAGTATGCCCCTAAGTGCCACGACATTTACATGGGTTAAAAATGTACTTTCAAAGAATATTAAAGCACACTTTGGCCTTCAGTGAAATATATGAGGTCAACAAAAGGCAGGTTCCTCTAAGGAATGAGAAATGATGACAGGTACGCCGAAGGGCTCTAAATAGAAAAAAGTGCATTTGGTAGGTGAGACCCCAGAACGCCCTCAAGCAAAGCTGAGCATTTCTGGAAGTTGACTCCAGGGAAGGGGGACTCCATCGAGAAGTAGCAAGTGAAAGCAAATGCTGTCAATCTTATGAAACGAAATCATTTTACTAACTGTCTGGAAACATAGCACTTGGTAAAATAAGACACCGCTTTTGTAAATTAACCTGCTTTCTAATGCCAGGAAAAGTCTAACGAGCCCCTCAAGTAATATCCACCATAATAAATTGCTTCTCTCTTCCATGTCTAGTTTAGATTATTTTGCAGCAAGAAGGAAAATAGTTAGGGTCCAACCTACCTCGTCAAAATCTAGCTCCATTATTTATACTCAGAAGGCCCCATTCGGAGGTCACTTGAGTCTAATCTGAAAACAGAACCGCACGAGGACACACTGAAAGCAGGTTTGTTTTAGGATTACCCCACCCATCTCAAACCTGTGATAGATCAGCACTCATTCCAATACATTGTGTTAAAGCTGTTATCTCACGGCTCAGGTGAAACTCTGCTGTAAAATCAATGACTCAGTTACGAGTCTGTGAAAGATTTTATTGCATGCATTTCTACTTCATGCATTTTTACCACATTCATTATTAATTGTGGTAATACGCTTGCAGTAAAATCACTTGCAGTAAAAGCCAGCAATCACAAGCTGGAAGGGCCTTAGCAAAACTGGTAAATACCATTTCCAATGTGGAACCTACATAAAATTGCATGACAGGTCCGAAAAAATAAAGCACAACAGTACAACCACCCCTAAAGTGGTAAAATGGTAAAATTCACAAGCTGCTTTATTATGTTGTACTGTTTTCCCATATTTTTCAACACTCACTTGTATGCACTTGGCACTTTAACATTGCTGCCTATCAGAGGATTTGCTTTTAACTGGTCTGATTTTAGATATATTTGTACGTTAAAACCATTCTTTATCTTTGTAGGCACAATTTCTTGGCCTTTACCTTTCTCATTCTCTGTTCCTGGTTGGTATGGAGGAAAGTTTAAAGTTTAGTCCTTTGTTAGTTTTTCGTTGTTTGTAACAGTCCACGAGCTATGTTAGAGGTCCAACTGTGCCTGACTCTTCAAGCATCTGCAGGCAGACTGGTCACTATAAAGATCAACTCCCTGTCCAACAGTCCAGCAGGCCTGCTGATGTGAAGTCCGTCTGCTGCGTCCATCAAAGCTTAGTCAGTGCAGTTGCTAAAGGATGCTGCCCTAGGTGCACCACAAGAATCCCCTCTTTCAGACAGTCAGTTCAGTAAGTGAAGATTCTCCAGGGATTCCTTTCTCTATCTAAAAAATAATACCCCAGGTAGTAAAAGGAAAATCCAAGAGTTTGGGATCCAGGCCTGGGGAGCCAGGGTTTACGGCTCCTCAAAGAACAGATGAAACATGCACTGTGAATCAAGGCCTCAGTATACTCACACCTGTAAAACATAATTCCACCTCAGAATCTATTAAGGTTTCTTCTAATCCCAAAGATAATGGCACCAACAGACCGTTAACTAGCCTCGCTGTGGCAGTCTTACCACCGCGGACCCGGCGGTAAAGACCGCCACATTACAAGTTGTGGGGTTTGGCTGAAGCCAAACCTCCACAACGCCGCCGGGCCCACTTGTGCGGTTGCACTGACGTGGCCGTTGGTGAGCACCTACAGCCTGGCAGCAGGCCTCAGCCTGCCAGCCTGATTATGACGCTGCAAACCGCCAGGCTTTCCGTGGCGGTCACCCAGCCTCGAAAACCCTAGTGGTAACGCACCTGGTGGCAGTAATCCCCATTCCTGTCGCCACCACACACATACACATATGTCCCCACACCTCCATGCACCCCCCACCTGTCCACACTCTTACAAGCCCCCCATCCCTCGACACACTTCCACACACCCTCCACCATACACATCCATCCAAACACCCACACCCGCACTCACACTGACATACATACACCCTCACTCACACATACGCACCCCCTCCTCATGCATTCACACACTCCCCCCCGCTGCATACGCACACTTGCATACATGCACCCCCACTCACTGGCAGACTTGCACACATGCACCCATATTCACACACATGCATGCACACACCACACACATCCACCCCCCCTTTCAGACGATCGCTTACCTTCTCCATAGAGGAGGTAATCCGGGAGGGGATGGGTCCTGGCGGTTTTGCACCACCAGCACCACCACGCCAGGAAGACTCCGCCAAGCCGTATTATGGCTCCTAATACGGCAGGCAGAGTCTTGTTGCTGTGGCGGTGATGGCGATGCAACCGCCTCTTCGGAGTCGGACCTCCACCCATAAATGGGTGGAAGTCCTCCAATGACTCCTAATATGGCGGTCAGCAGACTGCCAGCAGTGGCAGTCTGTTGCCTGCAGCGGCTTTGGCAGTCTTACAAAAAGACCGCCAAAGCTGTAATAAGGGCCCAGGTCCTTGGTGGCCCTTGCTATTGAGATTTTCCAGGGGTCACATGAAGAGGGCTTCAAACACCTTTACTTAACTGAAACCATACTGAAAGATAAATCAGTATCCATAGTGAAGACAGTTACCCCTAATGGATATAAGATTATGTGCTCAAACTGCACAAACAGGAAAGAGTAGTGGTGGACTTGGTGTACTTTAAATCAATGAATTGTGTCTATATGAAAAAAATCAGAGTAAAATGTATTTTTCTAGCTAGTCAGGAGATCTATTTAAGGATAATTTATTGCTCATCTTCTAACAACACACCCTCAGTCACAGATGTTTTAAATAGTATGGATCCTGAAATCTGTACCATTCTAACTCAGCTGTGCTTGGCAACTTTAATATTCATATCGAAAACACACCTGAATCAGGTGTTATCGGAACTGAAAGAAACAATACACTCTTTTGGTTTTTGACAGGTAGTCAAGTAGAGCACCCATAAAAAGGATCGTATTTTAGATCATATTTGGACTGAACAGACAAATATTCAGGTTAAAGAGATTTGATCAGTGTCTTGGAAAGATTATGATCATTGCACTGAGCCTCGATTGTGAACCTAAGGTCAAAGAAAAGAAAGTTGAGCTTTAGAGTGAGATGCTGGGCAGATATTGACAACCCTGTTATTTTAAACATCCCCCAGCATCTAAAATGGGATGAATTAAATATAAGAACAATTTCCTCAGCTCTTTAAACACAGCTTTAAAGTATGCAGTAGATAGTGCTTAAAGTGACCTGGCGGTTTCCGGTGCTAGGCACTTGCACCTAATTGTTAGCACTGGCACCTATGACAGTCTGACACATGTTGATGCTGTTTGTCTAATCT
The DNA here is from genome assembly GCF_031143425.1 of Pleurodeles waltl. Classification (NCBI taxonomy): domain Eukaryota; kingdom Metazoa; phylum Chordata; class Amphibia; order Caudata; family Salamandridae; genus Pleurodeles; species Pleurodeles waltl. Next base: position 657,264,734 of record NC_090447.1, read on the forward strand.
AAAGATAAGCACAACAATAGTTTATTAATTCAGTATTTAATAATACTGTCGGCCTAAGCAATTGTTATAGCATTGAGTGTCGTGGAAGAGTCTGCACTGTCACACATGTAGGAGTGTGATGGTTAGTGGCTGCGTTGGTCCTGTCATTGGCAGTAAGGTGGGGGCAATGGGTGTTGCAAACTGCAGTGGACACCTGACAAAGGCCCTGGCATCTATATTTGTTTATAAATTAAGCACTGACAATAGATCTGTATTTACCCCTAAAGCATCACAAAAAGTTAAACCCCAAAGCATCAAATCTGGTTTTCCAACAAACTAATTAATTTAAGACAAGAATTTTGCCAGGAATGTAAATGGCACACTGTGAGAGAGGAAGAGTGAGAGAGAGAGAAAAACAGAGAGAGTAATGAAATGCTAATACACTAAGCATGAAGACCTAAAAGCAAGAAATTAAAATACACATCTCAAAGCCCATCAGAGAAGATTAAGCCCTCGTCAAACTCTTCTAAGAAGTTATCCTGTATGCTTTAATTATTTCCTTCACTTACTAGTCTGGCTTCCTTTACAAAACCCAACAAGAATTTTGGTGAAAATTTGGCTACCTTATTTATCATTTAAATTCAAAAGAAGGCATATTTGTGTATATACCAAAATATATACACAAACTAGTGTTAACTGCCTACATTCTGTCAAAATCTGTCTATTGATTTTCACTATATAATGGCCTACTAAACTCTAGATTACAATTAATCCAAAGGATTTAGAATTATACAATAAGCATCATAGAAAAAGCTCAGGAAAAGACATGGCAGGAAAATCATTCATTGGATTCCTAACAGTGGTTTAAGTTCAAGACCCCAACTCTGATGCATAGGGTGGATTGTGGAGTTAAGGAATCTCCTCTGTCGTCTGTTTTTCATGTTACTAACCTGCTAGAACTCTCTGCTTGATTAGCGACCCCTTGTTTGTGGTTCCAAGATACAATCATACAAAGACAAATGGAAGATCTCTAAGAGTTGTAGGTCAAAGACTGTGGAATTCTCTTCCTCAAAAATTTTAAATGGTTATGATTCGTTCACACTTTGTTTTTAGAACAGCTCTTAAAACTTACCTTCTCTATTCTCCTTTTTCTGGTCAGGCCTTTGCGTCCTTTTCTTTTTTCCTACTTGTTGGTTTGTAGCCCCAAGTCTCCCTGGCTGGGTGAACATTTGTTGTTCTATCAATGTTTCTAACTACTACTAGTACTTCTCCTCCCTCCTGCTACTACTACTACAACATAATCTTAACCCCAAAAATTAGTTTAGTTTTCTGAAAGCCCATCGATAGACAACAACAAAAAGTACCACCTATACACAGTCCTCCATGAGGTGTCCAGTTAACCAGACAGGCCTGTAAATCCTCCACAAGATGTCCAGTTAACCAGACAGGCCTGCAAAATTAATTCACAAAACATTTGCATGCATCTGCAATCAACACCCCTTGCTCTAGCCAGGCGTTTTTTAGAGCTTTGCCTATTTCCAGTGCTGTTTCCGTATGACATGCTGATGTTGAAAGAGGAGCAGGCTGCATGAACATAGCACCAAAGGATAGGATTAATCTCTGGATGTAGTAGACAACCTAGAATTCTGAGAACAAAGACAAATGTCTTGAACATATTAGACTCTAAGGTACTCACAACCGATCCTGTCTGCCTTTGCGGGTGCCCTGGAGGCAAACTTTGTGATGTAGACTGTGATAGCCTTCCCCGCAAATTACTCACAGCCCGCATTATTTTGGTTAACATGCACCCTGTTCTTCCTGCCGATCTGCACACAGCAACTCCTATGAAAATGAACGTTTAAGCCATTACATATTTTCCTAATGTGCTAGAGTCTACAGATTGTTCCCACATACCCTTAGTTCCTCCCAGGGCAAATGAGAAAGGATTCCACGCTCTCAAGATGCAAGACTCCATCAATTTGAAGATGGTCTCTAACACAGACCTATACGTTACACATTGCAGTGCCATATCCATCCATGGCACCATGATCCTGAAGAACAGCTGCACACAATACACCATGGAGGCACATCACCCCCTCAGGATAAAGCAACTTGGTGATTACATCATGAGCTCTGCAATTGGTAATGTACTTTGTGCAAATAAACAATTAGCTTAGCAAATGTGACATGATTAGTCATATAGGCATAGACATTCTCATAAACATGTATGGTGACCATCTTCTCATGTCATCAGTGAATATTGTGTGTCCACATATCAGGAATTGAGAATTATCCTCAAATATGCAAACAAATGTACATGAACCTACAGATGTATATCGTCATCAGTGCAGATTCTGTGTACACATCTTTGCATTCAATGTAGATGACTCTGGGTATCCCCTGATGGTATGGCTCATAACTCCTCAACAAGAATCTTGAAGTCAGAGGAGCAAGCAGACAATATGGCTTACTCGGGATAAACAACAGAACTGAGCAAGTATCTGAAATACTGGAGGCACAGTTCCTATGACTGCCCAGCACTGGTGAAGCCTTAATACACAGGTCAGATAAATAAGAGTGTTTCATAATAACAGTTTCTTGCATGCTACACTACATTGTAGTGAGGCCATGTAATAATGCCTGAGGAGGGGCAGTCACAAAACACAAGCAGCAATAAGAAAAGAGAAGTGGGATATGACTGGAATTAAGAGGATAGTGACAATGATAATGCTACTGACTTCAGGTACATTATTACTAAATTCTCTAAATTGAACTACATACCAATAATTTTACCGGTGAATAAAGCATAGCCTGTGTTGTGAAGGCTCTACACAAACCCTCTACTCCTTTTCTCTAGGGTGCATTTCTGCAGCTCCAGGAGCTGTGGTGTATGAGATAACAATCTTCTAAGATTGGGAGGTGGAGTAAGGGATGGTGGATAGTATGGTACTATCCAAAGGTTTAAAATGTGGCAACTGTGTTAGCGCTGAAACTTTACTAATGAATGTCCATGTATTTAGAGTGTTAAATCTGCATAGAAAATGAATGAATATGGAGAAATAATATACAACTTTGAAAATGTGCCTACTTGAGTGATTAATGTAAGTTAACTTACATTTATTTTTTAATACCAAACTACATTTATTTACACATCATGTCCCTAACATGAAATGCACCCTGTGAACTAAAAGTGCGTATCAATTAGAACTCCCTTCCTTCAGATTTTTTTTTATGGAATTAGCCTAAAAAATACCAATCTGACCCATCGCAGACGGCGCTACTCAAGGGTAGGTTTTGTACTAGACACTAGACTATTGTGGAGATGAAGATGCATTTTCATTTATTTCAATAAACAATGTGATGTGACTGGAGACAGAGGAAATCAGTAATTCTATAATCCTGGACTTTCAGGGGCTGATGCTGCACTTATAATTAGACAGATTTCAACAAGTCTCAGCATGTGAAAACTGCGTTTTTCTAAGTGTTTGTTTTGTTTAAAGCTGTAGGGGTGCGGTCTTTGGTGAATAATGTGTGCTGCACACAATGACCTACCATCTTCCTTTTTGCCTTTCCACTAGCAGGCTCCCTCTTAGCAGCTGCAGCAGCCAACCTGTACATTCGACTGGTCTGGTAGTGGATGGGGTCTATTGAACGCTCAGAACCACTGAATACGGTCGGAGATGAGGGTGTCGTTGCTTTCACATGATATTGCCTTCCTCCTCAAGGCAACTTTCTTAAAAAGACAGTCATCTTGGAGCAGATGGATACCTTTTGTTCAGCCAAACTTTAGCCTGCAATGCCATTCCAGAGTCGGTCAATGATTCCTTCGATTTCCTGACCTTGGTATAGGAAGTTAACAAAAATCTAAATCTCATGTATTGACTCTTGCGTTCCCAAGGGGCAGAGGTCATTATATTTTCTACTTTCAGTGTTATGAACGTATTGCTTTGAAGGAAAGGGGCTACTTATTAATTGTAAATAATTAATGGTCAGTTTCGTCACTTCCACTACGAGTAACCTTTTATATATTTAGGAAATTATTACAGATACATCGCACAACATTCGGTAAATGACCCATCCTTGGTGCCTCCTAGAGCGTGCGGTTTGCAAAAGGTGTAGCTCACATCAATTGCATTTTCACAGTTTCACTTTGGGTATATTCCACTTCACTTTGCACTTGACTTCCAGGTTGGCCTACATTTAATGTGCTATTATACTAACGTTACAAATAAGTTATTTTATTTAACTGCAGTCGTGCATCAGGAAATTTGACCATGTCTGAAAATTAAAGGAAGCTTGTCGTTCTACATCAGCCTTATCATTGTTTTGCCTGTGAAACAAAGGTAATCACTGGGCATGTTGTGATAATTCGGACTATTAGATACATACATACAGACCAGTATTGAAATGCTCGTCACAATATTGACTTTCATACAACTTCCCTGCTCTGTGTTTTGCTATTTCCACCACTGGCTTCAAAGGGGAAACTCTGAAGTCAACTGTTTAATACCATCTAGCATTGTTTCTATTTTTGTCAGACACCTACTTCAAATTTATGTGTTTGTTCCTGAGAACGCATAATTTTGGCTGTGTCATTATGCACTGCAGGAGTGAGACAAAATTGTAATCAACAATGCATATTTCGTGTGCTTTTATACTACTGATATAAAGTAGAGCATCCAGTGTATGGTTGAAGATGCATACATAGCGGAAGATTAAAAAATCATATATATATATATATATATATATATATATATATATATATATATATATGTGTTTAAATAGTGATTTTCACATTCTTTATTTTAATAGGTGTACACATATATATTCATGAGTTTGGAATAAGATACTATGGTGAATTTACTGTATTTTGAATGTGCAATGAAGTATCATACTAAGTTAGCTTGCCTAAGGGGCTGAAATGTTGATTGTGTCTAACCTTCAACATGGAGTTTGCTCACGTTGGAATATTATTTGCAGGTGCACATGCGGCATATTGTATAGTTGAGATAGTAGGCTATAGCAGGATATTTTGGCAAGAACAAAGGGAGCAGTAACAACCTGAGAAGGAAGACTCCTATTTGTGTGCCATGATCCTAGAGGCTCCCAAGGCCGTACTGATGTCCGACTCATGGGATGAGAACGTGAAGGGAGTTAGCAATTCCAACTGTGTATGGAAGATGGAAAACTACTGGTGTTGATATATATTCTCTAAGGTTCTGCAAGGTCTAAATTGGTATTCATTTAGCAAGATGAGAGCAGACCCCTTTACCCTTTGACAAAGCCTATTCCCCTGAGACTTAGAGAGGTTCAGACCTCTCTATTCCTAATCTGTTTGTGTGGCTTCATGCTACACACGCCTCTCTACAAGAACTTCTACAGAGGTTTCTGTCATGCTGACATTTTCCTAATATTTTCATCATTTCCTGCAAAAGAATTATGATTTCCCTTATAGCTTAGCTAGAACATGTACATTAAATTTGTTTTCAAATGATTAGGCAAGAGGACCGTGACTTGTAAACTGACCACCAAATCCTATTTCATAACTTAGAATCTTATATGCTTTAAACGTGTACAATTTATTCAGATTCAACGCTTTACTTCACCTTTGATGATTCTGTAAGTATTTAGCATGTTTCTGAGACTCATTTATATAACGTTGGCTATAAGTTTGTAATAAACCTTTGAAATTTAAACTCCGACTCGATTTAATGTGTGACCAAATAGGCTACATTGGTAATTGATTTTAAGTGTTGATTTTAACTCCCTTTTCCCCTTGGAACTCCTAAAAATGTCTGTTGAAAAAGAAAAACAAGAAAATGAGCCAGAGCGTCAGCAGATGGTAGCAGGGTGATGACGGTTAGGATCGTGAAGTAAGGGGAGGTAGAACCCTTTATTCTAGATTAGTTAGTCCCCAGAGCCAGTCCCTAGTGCCTATGTCCAGACAGGAAGATCTGCAGACTTTCATAGATTCTCTAGGACTCGGGAGGAGGGTGGAAACGGCACAATTAGAGGTGGAAATGTTAGATTGGCTACTGCTCCAGTATATGCGACGTGCGGTCCTGTGGGACTACTCCAACAAAATACTGCTGATGCCGTTACTGTCCCAGTTACTATTGGACCTGTGGTTCCAATGTTTCTATATAAGCGTAAAAGCCTATTGTCCTGAGAAAAACAATGTATAATTTGGCTGTCCTTGGTGCAGTAGTGTTCCAGCAAGCCCTGATACGAGAAGATTGGTTCGTCTAGTTTTGACACACACCAGTTCTCCATGTGTGACGAGTGCTCATTCGACCTGGAATCTTTAAGGGTGTGGTTCCATAAGTACATATCAGAGTATGCCAATTTCTGGAACACCCATATGGGAGCTGCCTTTAAATTCTAGTAGCAGTGCCCATGGAGATGGAAATATGTCTAAAGTCCCTGTGCTGATACGGCTTCTTAGCCCTAAGGAAATAGATGAATGGGTGAAGGCTTTTAATGCTTATAGTCCTTCAAGAGAAAGTGGGAGTACTGAGGTGAGTCAGGGAACAATTCAGTCACCAGAGAGATAACCCAGTGAATATGGTAAAGTTAAAGTTACAACTTGGTGAGATGATTAGCGAAAACCTTGCAATGACTTGTTTAGATGGTTATCATGAAAATGAACTTGTTTTCATGTGTAAGGATGTTACCATATGTGTAGGACAAGTTTATGACAAATTATACAAGCTGGATCAATGATATGTGATATATTAGAATAAGATCAATGCTTTGCAGAAGAGCTATTGTGCATGTTTTAATAAGGAAAACAGCCTGTATGAGAACTTCAGGAATGAAAATACAAATGAAATAGTTGATTCAAAACATTTAGAAATTGAATGAACTAGATAAATGAGAAGCTGGATGGGCGAGGAAGAAAGAACTAAAGAAACAAACAGCAGAACCACCTACTCCTGTAGTAGGAGAGGTTGGCGCATCATATTTCACTTTGAGGAAATTGCCTGGTGGAGGTTATGTGCATGTGCCTTGAACCAGAAGTGATCTTACATCATTCACTAATGATAATCCAGAACAAAAGGAAAAGTCAGTGGAGTGGTACAAGCAATTTGAGAGGTTTGTGAAAATTTCACAGGTATTTTGGGTTGATTTGAATACCTAGTTTGACACTGTGGTTCAGAGTGATTTGTGGACAGAATGTATAATAGCTGTTGAATGGCTTGAGTCAGAACCACTAAGAAGCCTAGTGGCGAAAGGCCCTTGAAAAAGTATCAGAGGGTGATGACATTCCTAAATTCAGAGTTGTTGCCCAAAGATACTGATTGGATAAAAATTGACAGGACAAATCAGGAACCCAAAGAGTCATTCCATGTTTACAATGTGAGATTGTTGCAGGCATTCAAATAATATAGTGGATTGGAGGTGCTCAAACCAAAGGATGAGGGGCATTTTGTGTGGAAGCTTGTGACAAGATTGAGATCAGAAATCAGCATGATGAATCAAAAACATTTGATCTGTTGGCAGAATAGGTCAGTTGATGAGACCTTGAGGTATATAAAGTACTATAGTGATGAAATTTAAATGAAACAGGAGAAACTGAAGGAGAAAATAATTGGTGCCCGGATGAAAGCTGCTCAAAGAAGTAGGCAAGTCCAGCCATTTGTAAGTCATGTCAGTGCAGTGTGAGTTGTGTATCCAAAGGGTACTACTGTGATGCAGGGTAGAGGTTGAGATGTTACAATTGATCCTAATACAGGGATGGATGTAAGAAGCCTGAATAGGGAAACTGCTTGTCATTATTGCGAAGACAAATTGAGGCATTGGAAGTAGGAAAGTCATCTTATCCCAGCTAATTAGCTTCGGAATTCAGGATTTGTACAACCCCAGAATAATAGCTCCATACAGATGCAAAATGTGCAGAAACAGAGAGGGCAGAATTTTAATGTACCACCAGCTGTGTTGTTGCAGGTTTCACAACCTCCGATACCACAGTAAAATGCAAATGGCCCCAGATTCAACTATAATCAAATTCCCAACATGAATTCAAAGGTGCCTCAAGATAATAATCTGTTCAAACAGTTTTCTATGTTTGAGACATTTAGGAACTACAGCTCTGATCAGTCAGGCTGACGGTGTTGGGGGGGCGGGGATAATGCATACTTGGCGCTGTCTTGTAAGTAGACTGGAGTGGTACATTCGTAGCTGGTGAAGTGAATGGTCATCCCATATCATTTTTGGTTCACACTGCTGCTACCCGTTCTACTGTAAGAACAGTAGAAGTTCAAAACCTACCCCTCTAGGGAAAAATTATCCAAGTTATAGGAGTTGCACATAAACAAATGGTAACCCAAGAAATGACAGAAGTGCCTGTCAAAATAGAGTCCTTTGAAGACAGTCACTGATTTGCAGTGTGTGATTCTAGCCCAGTGAGTCTTATAGGGAGGGATCTCCTTTGCAATTAATTGCATCATCTATTGTACACCGAAAGGTATAGAGATACAAACTCATGATGAGGATGCCACCTTTAAATTGGCGAACAATGGATTCCACACTACATTGTTTACCATGCTAACCGTTGATGGTTTATCACCCGATCTTAAAGACACAGTGAGGTCTGAGGTGTGGGATTTTTCAGAAAAGGATATTGGGTTGAGCAAAGGTGTTGAACCGGTTTGAATCACATTGAAAACAAATGCTGAATGCTCCAAATCATCCCAGTACAATTTGACAACTGAAACAATTGCTGGGATAACTCCAGTAATCGAGTTCATGATTCAACAGGGAATCTTGAAAGCAATTATGGGTAGTCCTTGCAATTCAGCCAATGTGGGCTTACAGAAGCTGAATGGGAAGTATTGCATTGAGCAAGACCTGCGAAAGGTGAAGTACACTGCTGTTCCTTGTTGTCCCATGGTACAGAATCCAGCTGTTATTTTGTTTCAAATTTCATGTGAGGCTGAGTGGTTCACAGTCAACTAGCTGTGCCAAGCTTTCTTTTCGATACAGTTGCATGAGAAAGGTCAGTTCCTCTTTGCATTCCAGTTTGAAAATCATGTCTTGGCATGGTGCCGAGTCCCACAAGGGTATTCTGAGAGCTCTCCCTTTTCAACCAGGTTCTCAAGAAGAATCTAGAGACCCTGGTTATGCCCTGTACCTCAGTCGTAATTCAATACATCAATGACCTACTGGTGGCATCAAACACTCAAGATACTATTGCGTTGATGAACCACCTGGCTGAGAATGGACATAAGGTGTCCCCAGAAAAGTTGTCAAAAAGAGATTCAGTATCTCGAACAACACATTTAGAAAGGAGCAAGGAAAGTGCCATAAGAGAGGATTTTGGCAATTGTGAAAATGAATCCACCAACTATCCAGAGAGATTTAAGGATGTTGTTGAGAATGGTGGGCTACTGCCACCAGTGGATACCCATCTTTTCCCTAGTGGCCAAGCCTTTGCAGAGGCTGACACAGAAAGATGTATCTGACCGGTACCCTGGGATAACAATTGCTTGAATGCCTTTCTAGAGCTAAGAGAAAGTCTCTGTCATGCCCTAGCCCTGGGAATGCAGGATTACAATAAGTAATTTGCACTTTCGTGAAGTAAGAGGGAGGGCTGTACTTTCTCAGTCCTTACACAATTGCCTGTGGCCTAATTTTCTGCTACTCTCGATCCCGAAGCTTCTGTGCTGCCAGGTTGCCTTAAAGCAGTGGCAGCTGGTAGTGTCAGCATTGATAATCGGTGGTTACCCATTAACTGTTTATGTTCCCCATTCAATGGAGTTATTGTTGACAAGGACTAGAACCCAGGATTTGACAAGTAGCCACATTACCATGCATGAATAGGTCATTCTTGCAGCAGAGAATGTGACTGTCAAGAGATGAGCTGTTCTAAATCCTGCCACCTTGTTAACCGTACCTAAGCATGAAAATGATGAATGTGAAGTGGATCATGACTGTCATGATGTCACTGAACTATGCACCAAGCCGATACCAGATATAAAAGATGAGCCACCAGCTTAATCTGACTTATGCAATATATTGATGGCTCGTGTTTACGAGACAATGGAAGAAGTCTGACAGCTGCTTTTGCCGTCTACACAGTTTCAGGAGCTTTTGAAGCTTCCTAGTTTCAAGGAATATTTTCTGCACAAGTGCCTGAATTGGTCCTCCTCACTAGAACATGCTGTGTTTCAGACCACCTCAAGGTGACAATTTTTGCTGATAGCCATTATGGCTTTGGCGTTGTTCATGACTTCGGACAGTTGTGGTCCCATAAGGGGTTCATGACGTCTTTTAGATCGCTCACCCAGAATGATGAGCAAATAAGGAATCTCCTTAAAGCCTGAGCAGATTGCAGTGGTACAGTGCCCTGCACATCCCAGAGGAAATGATCATGTAACATTGGGTAACAATTATGCTGATGAGGTCGCAAAGTACTGTGCTCACAATGTCTGTACCTTTAGTGGAGGGTATACAAATGAGGGAATGAATGTCACCAGCTCCAACAACATGTCAGTAACTGCAGACACACGGGGTGAGGTGAAGAGGCTTCGGGAAAAAGGGCGTCAGGGATAACTGCAGAGTTGTGTCAGATCAGGCTATGTCAAAAGAGATAGGATTTCAATGGATGGAAGGCTGGTGTTGCCGAATAGCTTATTACCTACAATAGCTAGCCATCTCTATGGTCCAGTTCATGTTGGAAGAGACGCCATGTTGACATTGTTTAGGCAAATGTGGTTTAATCCCAAATTCAGGTTGATGGCTTAAGCGTTGTGTCACAGATGTGTTGTGTGCCAGCAGAACACTGTTGGGGAGAGAACTGTAGTATCAATAGATCACATAGGAAGGTCAGAAGGACCCGTTAAGAGGATACAGTGGACAATTACACAGATGCCTGTGTGTAACGAGCTGAGATATGTCCTAGTGATTGAATGCATCTTCTCTCATTGGGTTGAAGCTTACCCAACCTGAAGAAATTACAGTCTCACTGTAGAAAAATTGTTGTTGAGAGAGCTTACACCCAAGCTTGGCTTTCCAACTTCCCTGGAAATAGATCAGAGGTCTCATTTTAATAATGAGATCCTGAGGTTGTTGTGCGCAGCACTGCAAGTGGAACAGAGACTACATTGCAGCTATATATCTGAGGCTTTGGATCTTGTTGAACAGGTGAATGGGACACTGAAGGTCAGATGGCTAAAGTCTGTGCCTGGACATCTTTGGAATGGCCTGATACTTTGCCTCTTGTGTTGATGAGTCTTCACTGTGTACCTTGTTAGGAGACAGGACGGTCTCCCCATCAGATCATCATGGGCAGAGCTATGAGATTGCAAGCTATTCCTGCAAATGCACTTGACTAGTGTAAAGGGACCGCTGAAGTGGTGTGTTCTGTGTCTCATATGGTTGGAGCAGCCACAGACCGTCCACATCAGACACAGCGCCATTTCTTCAGTCCCAACAGAAGCTATTTTGCACAGGTGTAACTGACGGAAACTACTGTGTTGCTGCTGTGTTCCACTTTAAAGATCTGATTTGAGGGAAGTCATGGAAGCTAACCAAACCAGTAGATGTAGGTACATACTAGGTGCAATATTGCTTGTTTTCCTTTTTATTAATAAATCATTTTATTGATAGGTGCATTTTCTCCAACCCCTTCTATAACAAAGGAGATATTGTTTAGTGTTTCCCCGCAAACATTGAGTCCTAGAGATAGTGGCTTCTATAGATTAGTTGATAAGGCTTTGCGCATAGATGATTCTAGAGGAGATTATTCCACAAACAAATATTACAGATTGCTTTATGAATACATTGATACTGGGGACGCAAGAGATTGCTATGTCTGTATGCAATTATCGGTTTCCGTTTCAGAGGACACCATTTATCTCAACATTCCTTTGAAATACGGAGTTCCTGTAGTGTTTTGTTGAATATATTTTATAGACAGGGTAGTTTTCAATATCATTTTACAAATTATGATTTAGTTCTTTCAGAAGTTCCTGTTCAAACATCTGAATATAAATCCTTTAAAGGTGCAGAAATAGCAGGAAAGTATTTTGTATCTCTCAAGCCATTAGACACTGTATATGTACACAGATATTTTTTGACCTGTTGAATGACCAATGTGGAGAAGAAAAGTTTGAATTAAGTGGAGCTTTGAAGGAGAGACCTAAAGTCCAAACCTGAAATTGACAAAGATCTTAAGAAATACCATAGTGGGAGTAGAGAGGAAATTGAACACCAAGTGAAAGGAAGCCTTCCAGCATTAGCTCTAGATTGGTAACATAAGGGAAAGCTGAGCATTCACATTGATCAGAGTTATTTGGACCCGCCTGGTATTTATAGGGAAGAGTGAATGTGACCCTACATTTGATGTCAGAGGAAAGAATGAATTCTTTTTATATGCTAAAGATCCTGTAATTCCATTTGCGGACAGTATGCCTATTTTAAGTTACCCATAGGATGGCATGGTACATGTCCTTTTGGCACAGTGTTTTCAAAGATTTACCATGTGGAGCCTTTGAATGATCCTGTGTGGGATACAAAACCTAGAACTAGTGCTGGAGAGGTAGTAGGAGATATTTGTGGTGCATTGATTCTGCCTGTAGGAGTGATTCTGGATGATTTGAAGATTAGAAAGCAGTCCTTACTGCTAATGCATACAGAGATGGTAATGACAAGATCTATAGTTTTGCAGTACAGGCTTGCGTTAGACCTTCTACTCAGAAAAGAGGGCGGAGTCTGCCAGATCCTGAAAGTTCAGCAATGCGGTACTTACATCCCAGACAAAAGTAATTATTTGGAGAAACAAATTCAGAACTTTTCTGGGGTGTCTAAGGATTTGGAGGAGTTAGAAGCAATAGGTGACTGGGATGCTATTGGAGATGAATTTGTTGCTCAAGGCAGATGATTTAGAAACCTAGGAATGAGAGGTGTATTTTTTAGTTTTAAGCCGTTGTTGGTTTTTGACATATGTGCAATACTTTTAATTGTTGGATTCAAAATCTATCGGAGGATGAAGAGTGAGCAGGAAAAGAAGAGAAAGAGGGCGAATGTTGAGCTGGAAGATAACAGTGTAAATATTTTGATGAAAAGAAGCATCTGGAGGAATCTAGATGGAAACTGGTGAAAACAACAACATTTTAGTCAGTCTCATTGAAGAATTTGGCATGGTTGTGATGACTTAATTCATCATCCCGGTGGGATTGAGAATGCATAAATTTGACTGTGCCATTATGTGCTGAAGGAGTGACACAAAATTGTAATCAACAATTCATATAATGCGTGTTTTAATACTACTAATATAAAGTGGAGCAGCCAATGTATCATTGAAGGTACATTCACAGTACAAGATGAATTATATTTACACACACACATGTGTGTGTGTTCAAATGTTGATTTTAGCGTACTGGATTTTAATACATGTGCACATTTCTATTCATTTACTTGTAATAAGATATTATGTTGAACTTATACATAATTATGTCTACTCATAATTTTTGAGATAGTAATTAAAGATGCACTTATAATAATGTATTTTGAATGTGCACTGAAGTATCCTACTAAGTTAGCTTGACAAAAGGCCTGAAATGTTGTCTATTTGTCTAACCTCCAACGTGAAGTTTGCTTGCCTTGCAACATTTGTTACTTAATGGTGCACCCGTCTGAGTCTACAGTTAATTAAAGCAATAGTGTGTATTTGAGATAGAAGGACACGGGAGGATATTTTGGCAAGGACAAAGGGAGCACTAACAAACTGAGTAGAAAGACTCCTGTTTGTCTGCTGAGCTCCTCAAGGCTCTCAAGGTGGTCCTGATGTTTGGCTCGTTGGAAAAGAACTTGAAGGCAGTTGCTGAGAGAAATTGGGTTGTTGTTTGACTGGGGTATGAGCCTTGGCCAAACAACAGCTACAATCGCTTGTAGGGTGAAGCACAAAAAGTCACTAATTTAACCTGTGCTTAACCCTCGGTAGCTTGGTACAAAAAGCAATGACACTAAACAGCTTAGTGGCAGCGTATTAAGTATTTATGCAGTACACAAACAGCAATGCAGTGAAAACACAACACATTAAAAATCCCAAACCAATTTAGAAAAATAGAGTAAAGTTTAACAAAGTATGTGACACCAAAACCATCAAAATCCAAATAGTTGAACTGGAGTAATGAAGGTTTAACCCCTTAATCGCCATGGACGTAATGGTTACTTCAATCGCTGCGCCTGTGAGGTGCCATGGACGTAACCATTTTGTCCATTTGCCGTCCCTTGGGGGAGGCAAGAGCGTGCTGACCTCATCAGAGGTCACCTCCCACCGCGCTGGAAGCATGCTCGGCATTTCTCTTCCGTTCGGGAGGAGGGGACAAGCACAGGCATGAAAGGAAAGGCCTTTCCTTTCCTTTCATGTCTTTGCAAGCATTTCTGCTGCCCGATTGCAATACGATCGGGCAGCAGAAATGCTCACTAGACACCAGGGGTTTTTGTTTTGTTTGGAAATGGACATGAGGAGAGTGGCCCCTTGGGCCAGGTCCGCTACCAGGGGGGGCAAATCATTTTTTGGCAATTTCTGCCCCCCTGGGGGCAGATCTGCCTCATATAATTAGAAATAAAAACCCCTAGACACCAGGGATCACTTTTTTTCCTTTTTTTTTCTTTTATTTGTAGGGAGCGTCCCCTTCGGGAAGGGTCGCTCCCTGGGGGGCAAATTGTTTTTAGGCCATTTCGGTCTAATATAATTAGGCTGATCTGCCCTACCACTAGACACCAGGGATTTTTTGTTTTCTTTGAAATGGACATGAGAAAAACCCTAGATACCAGCGATCATTTCTTTTTCTTCTTTTATGTGTAGGGGCAACCCCTTTGGCAATGGTCGCTCCCTGGGGGGGGGGGGGGGGGGGAATTGTGTTTAGGCCATTTCTGCCTCCGGGGGAGGAGGGGCAGAAACCACTAGACACCAGGGAGTTTTTTTTTTAAAATATCCTTACGCATAAGGGGAGCAGCCCCTTAGACAAGGGCCGCTCCCCAGGTGGGCAAAATATTTTTAGGCCTTTTCTGCCCCCCCACCCGGGAGGTAGATCGGCCTATTATAATTAGGCCGATTTGCTCCTGGGGGGGCAGAAACCTCTAGACACCAGGGATATATATACATATTTATTTATGTTTTTATTTATGGGGAGCGAACCCCTAGGCAAGGGTCGCTCCCCTGGGGGGCAAATTGTATTTAGGGCATTTCTGCCCCCCTTGGGGGCAGATCAGCCAAACCACTAGACACCAGGGGTTGGTGTGTGTGTATGTGTGTTTTGTTTTGGGGGGGGGCTGCTCCTTGAGCAAGGGTTGCTCCCCATGGGGAATATTACTTTTGGCCATATCTGCCCCCCCCTGGGGGCAGACCGGCCTATTTTTGGAAGGTCCATCTGACCCCAAGGGGGGGGGGGGGCGCAGAAAGCCCACCAGAGACCAGGGAAGATTTTTCCTTCAAAATAAGAGGGTGGGGATATGGCCATACCCACACCCCAAATAAATGGGGCCAAAGTTGTTCTGCCCACCAGTGGGCAGATGGGGCAATTACCCCCGATCCACCCCCAGGTGGGGCAGAAGGTCTACTAGATGGCATGGAATTTAAAAAAAAAAATAATAGTGGGGTGGTGGCTACCAACCAATATGGGTCTGGTTATGCCCCCACCCCAACTGAAGGGATTAACAGTCTTTCAGCTCTCCCCCTACACACTAAAACATCTTATCCCACTGCAAGCAAGAAGACATTTAATTTTTTTGGGTTTTGGTTTTACATTTGGGCCATGAGAGCTTGCTAACTCTCAAAATCGCCTGACTTGGAATGGTGAGGGATGCACTTTTTTGACTTTGGGACGCTGCCATTTAGAAAAATACACAAGACCTAGAGACATCTGAAAACAAAACATCTGGTTGATTCCAGGGTGGTGTGCTTCACATGCACCGCACCATTTTCTTACCCAAAATAACCTGCAAACCTCTAACTTTGTTGGAAATCACACATTTTCCCACATTTTTGTGATGGAACCTTCCGGAATCTGCCGGAATCCACAAAATTCCTACCACTCAACATTGTCTCATCTATACCGATAAAAATTCTGCTGCACTTGTCAGCCTAAAAATGTATTTTTTCAAACTGCCCTTTTGGACCCGCTTTGGTTCCCCCTCAATTTCGACATGTTTTTGGCTCTTTCCTGTCACAGGCACTTGGCCCACCTACACAAGTATGGTATCATTTTTACCGGGAGACTGAGGAGAACGTTGGGTGGCAGGGAATTTGTCCCTGTGCGGTGATCCCACACATAAATGTGGGAAAAAGTCATTTATTTAGCTAAATGTGAGGTTTGCTGAGGATTCTGGGTAAGAAATCATTGGGGGATCCACGCAAGTCACACCTCCCTGGACTCCCTCGGGTGTCTAGTTTTCAGAAATGTCTGGGTTTGGTAGGTTTCCCTAGATGGTTGCTGACTGCAAGACCAAAAACGCAGGTGCCCCCCAGCCCCACAACAGGTAGTTTTGTATTTGATAATTTTGACATGTCCAGATAGTGTTTAGGGGCAATTCCTGTTGCGGGCGCTAGGCCTACCCACACAAGTGAGGTACCATTTTTATCAGGAGACTTGGGGGAACGCTGGGTGTCTAGTTTTAAAAAATACGCAGGTTTGCTAGGTTTCCCTAGGTGCCGGCTGAGCTAGATGCCAAAATCCACAGCTGGCACTTTGCAAAAAACAGCTCTGTTTTCTTCGTGAAAATGTAATGTGTCCACGTTGTGTTATGGGGCATTGCCTGTCGCGAGCGCTAGGCCTACCCACACAAGTGAGGTACCAATTTTATCGGGAGACTTGGGGAATTGCTGGGTGGAAGGAAATTTGTGGCTCCTCTCAGATTCCAGAACTTTCTGTCACCGAAATGAGAGGAAAAGGTGTTTTTTGGGGCACTTTTTGAGGTTTGCAAAGGATTCTGGGTAACAGAACCTAGTCAGAGCCCCACAAGTCACCCCATCTTGGATTCCCCTAGGTGTCTAGTTTTAAAACATGCACAGGTTTGGTAAGTTTCCCTAGGTGCCGGATGAGCTAGAGGCTAAAATCTAAAGCTAGGCACTTTGCAAAGAACATGTCAGATTTAAATGTAAAAATGTGATGTGCCCATTTTGTGTTTCCTGTCGCGAGCAGTAGGCCTAACCACGCAAGGGAGGTACCATTTTTACCGGGTGACTTGGGGGAACACAGAATAGCAAAACAAGTGTTATTGCCCCTTGTCTTTCTCTACATTTTTTCCTTCCAAATGTAAGACAGTGTGTAAACAGACATCTATTTGAGAAAGGCCCTGTAATTCACATGGTAGTATGGGCACCCTGGAATTAACCAAATAACCACAGCTTCTCAACACCTTATCTTGTGCCCATTTTGGAAATACAAAGGTTTTTTTGATACCTATTTTTCACTTTTAACATTTCAGCAAATTAATAGCTGTGTACCCAGTATAGAATGAAAACCAACTGCAAGGCACAGCTCATTTATTGGCTCTGGGTACCTAGGGTTCTTGATGAACCTACAAGCCCTATATAACCCCACAACCAGAAGAGTCCAGCAGATGTAACAGTATATTGCTTTAAAAAAATCTGACATCGCAAGAAAAAGTTACATAGGAAAACGTGGAGAAAAATGGCTGTTTTTTTCACCTCAATTTCAATATTCTTTTATTTCAGCTGTTATTTTCCATAGGAAACTCTTGTAGGATCTACACAAATGACCCCTTGCTGATTTCAGAATTTTTTACTTTTCAGAAATGTTTACCTTTCTGGGATTCAGCATTGGTTTCTCACCCATTTCTGTCACTAACTGGAAAGAGGCTGAAAGCACAACAAATAGTAAAAATTGGGTATGTCCCAGTAAAATGTCAAAATTGTGTGGAAAAATTGGGTTTTCAAATTCAACTCCGCCTGTTCCTGAAAGCTTGGAAGATGGTGATTGTACCACCGCAAACCCTTTGTTGATGCCATTTTCAGGGGAAAAAAAACACAAGCCTTCTTCTGCAGCCCTTTTTCGCCATTTTTATTTTTTTTAAACCGCATTTTCGCCTTATTTTGGCTAATTTCTTGGTCTCATTCAGGGGAACCCACAAAGTCTGTGTACCTCTAGAGTCCCTAGGTTGTTGGAACAGTCATGAGGGCCCTAGCGTGAACTGCCCCAAATAGCCAAAAAAAGGCTTGGCACCTGAGAGGGGGAAAAGGCCTGGCAGCAAAGGGGTTAAAGCTTGAGGTTCAAAATAGCAAGTTCTCAGTTTTAGAAAATAGGCATCTTTAGCACCACAACCAAGGGTCAAGGAGTAGATGGAGATCTCTAGGGGGTTAAAGACTCACTCAGGTGGGGTCCAGGTGCTGGTTTGAGATGGTGGGAGCCTGTTATGCCCCTATGGCTCTTAATAGGAGGCCTGCTGCACTAGCCCTTGGAGTCATTTCTGGAAGTCCTGGGTGCAAGTGAAGATGCAGGGCTCCACAGCAGTGCTGCCCTCTGAAGATTCGAAGCAGATTCCAGGCAGCAAAGTAGTCCTTCTAGGTACAGCAGCAGTGAGTGCACAGAGGTCACAGCTGCAGGCAGTTCTCTGAGCATCCTTTCGCAAGTCCAGTAGTGAACTGAGGAGCAGGTCTGAGAGCGCTTTTTTAATACCCTGCTACCCTGCTCCTAGATGTTTGGAGATGTTTCCAGAGGTGTTCTGTGAAGTTCCAGGAATTTCCTGCCTCCCCTGCGCTGACTCTTAGCTGGCTGCACTGACAATACAGGGTTGTTAAACCTATTGTGTGGCAGCAGAACCCAGCCCATTCAGATGTAAGTGGGGCTGTGCTTATCTCCGCCTGCCATCAAGTCATTTAATGGCCAACTCAGGCTTTTTTAAACCCTCTAATGTGTGATTGTTTGGGGTGAATTCACAAAGTCTCAACTGTCAGTTACACCCAGTCATGTGACCTAAGACAGGAGAGAGACACAGAGGGCTAAGGGCAGGAAAATGCCAACCTTCTAAAAGTAAAAAGAACAAATGATGGACAGAATGCTGAACAATCTTTCACCCCCAGTCACCATCCACTGTTTTTATGCCCACCGCTCCACCCCAGTTTAAGACCCACTCATATCCAAAACAGCCTTGACCCTGTTCCCCATGGGAACAGTCCAGCCCAAACTGCCAGGCCAGGTTATCCCGTCCTGGGACCAATTTTGGAGCATAACCCCTCAGCAGCCAGGCTAGCTTGAATTCAGTGGCGCAGTGATCCATCATTATTTGCATTTCTTGTTTTTTTGCCCACCACACCACCCCAGTTTGGACTCAGCCATATGCAAATCAGTCTTGACGCTGTTCCCCATGGGGAATATGCAAATGCATATGGCTGGGTCCAAACTGGGGTGGCATGGTGAGCAAAATAAAAATAGATCAAACCAATACTTGTGACTGGGTGTGAGTGTTGAAAAGTTTCAGCACTCCGTCCATCATGTTTTTGTGTTTATAACCTTCTAAAATTGGCATTTTCAAATTTGTAATGATAAACCCGACTCTACCATTGTAGGAAGGTAGCCTCTTTCTAGTCTTGTTACCCTCACTTTTGGCCTGTTTGTGAGTATATGTCAGGGTGTTTTTACTGTCTCACTGGGATCCAGCTAGCCAGGGCCAAGTGCTCATAGTGAAAACCCTATGTTGTCAGTATGTTTGATATGTGTCACTCGGATCCTGCTAGCCAGGACCCCAGTGCTCATAAGTTTGTGGCCTATATGTGTTCTCTGTGTGATGCCTAACTGTATCACTGAGGCTCTGCTAACCAGAACCACAGTGCTTATGCTCTCTCTGCTTTTCTTTTAAAATTGTCACTGCAGGCTAGTGACTGATTTTACCAATTCTGATTGGCACACTGGAACACCCTTATAAATCCCTAGTATATGGTACCTAGGTACCCAGGGTTTTGGGGTTCCAGCAGATCCCTATGGGCTGCAGCATTTCTTTTGCCACCCATAGGGAGCTCTGACAATTCTTACACAGGACTCCCACTGCAGCCTGAGTGAAATAACGTCCACGTTTTTTCACAGCCATTTTACACTGCACTTAAGTAACTTATAAGTCACCTTTATGTCTAACCCTCACTTAGTGAAGGTTAGGTGCAAAGTTACTTAGTGTGAGGGCACCCTGACACTAGCCAAGGTGCCCCCACATCGTTCAGGGCAAATTCCCCGGACTTTGTGAGTGCGCGGACACCATTACACGCGTGAACTACATATAGGTCAATACCTATATGCAGCGTCACAATGGTAACTCCGAACATGGCCGTGTAACATGTCTAGGATCATGGAATTGTCACCCCTATACCATTCTGTTATTGGGGTGACAATTCCATGCATCCCCGGGGCTCAAGCATAGAGCGTGGGTACTGCCAAACTAACTCTCTGGGGTTTCCTCTGCAGCTACAGTTGCTGCCCACCCTCAGACAGGTTTCTGCCCCCCCGGGGCCTGGGCAGCCCAGTCCCAGGAAGGCAGAACAAAGGATTTCCTCTGAGAGAGGGTGTTAAACCCTCTCCCTTTGGAAATAGGTGTTAAGGGCCTGAGAGGAGTAGCCTCTCATGGCCTCTGGAAATGCTTTGAAGGGCACAGATGGGGCCCTCCTTGCATAAGCCAGTCTACACTGGTTCAGGGATCCCCCCAGCCCTGCTCTGGTGCGAAACTGGACAAAGGAAAGGGGAGTGACCACCCCCCTGACCAGCACCTCCCAAGGGGAGGTGCTCAGAGCTCCTCCAGTGTGTCCCAGACCTCTGCCATCTTGGATGCAGAAGTGTGAGTGCACAATGGAGACCTCTGAGTGGCCAGTGCCAGCAGGTGACGTCAGAGACATCTCCTGGTAGGTGCTTACCTCTCTCTGTAACCAATCCTCCTCTGAGGGCTATTTAGGGTCTCTCCTGTGGGTTTCTCATCAGATAACGAATGCAAGAGTTCACCAGAATTCCTCTGCACTTCCCTCTTCGACTTCTGCCAAGGATCGACGGCTGACTGCTCCAGGATGCCTGCAAAACCGCAACGAAGTAGCAAGAAGACTACCAGCAACACTGTAGCGCCTGTCGGCTTTCTCGACTGTTTCCTGGTGGTGCATGCTCTGAGGGCTGTCTGCCTGCACTGGAAGCCAAGAAGAAATCTCCTGTGGGTCGAGGAAATCTTCCTCCTGCCTACGAAGGCACCAAATGTCTGCATCACCAGTCCTCTGGGTCCCCTCTCATCTTGACAAGCGTGGTCCCTGGAACACAGGAGCTGGATCCAAGTGTCTCTGACAGTCCAGTGGCCCTTCTGTCCAAATTTGGTGGAGGTAAGTCCTTGCCTCCCCACTCCAGACAGTAATCCTGTGTACTGCGTGAACTGCAGCTGCTAGGGCTTCTGTGCACTTTTTCAAGACTTCCTTCGTGCACAGCCTAGCTCAGGTCCCCAGCACTCCTTCCTGCATTGCCCAACTAGCTGAGTTGGACTCCGACTTTGTGGGACTCCTTTTTGTTGTGCTGAGACAACCGCAGTGCTCAGATTTTCTGAATGCCCGTTCAGGTACTTCTGCAGGTGCTGCCTGCTTCTGCGTGGGCTCTCTGTGTTGCTGAGCGCCCCCTCTGTCTTCTCCTCCAAGGGGCGACCTCCTGGTCCTTCCTGGGCCCTGGCAGCACCTAAAACCTTCAACTGCGACTCTTGCAGCTAGCAAGGCTTGTTTGCGGTCTTTCTGCGTGGAAATAACTCTGCATCCTCCAGCACGCCATGGGACACCTTCTGACCAAAGGAGAAGTTCCTGGCACCTTCCGTTGTTGCAGAATCTTCGGCTTCTTCCACCCAGAGGCAGCCCTTTTGCACCTTCATCCGGGGTTTAGTGGGCTCCTGCCCTCCCTGGACACTTGCATGACTCTTGGACTTGGTTCCCTTCCTTTGCAGGTCCTCAGGTCCAGGAATCCTTCTTCAGTGCTTTGCAGTGGGTTGTTGTCTTTGCAGATCGCCTATCTCGACTTTACTGTCCCCTGGGGTAGTAGGGTAAATTTACTCCTACTTTTCAGGGTCTTGGGGTGGGGTATCTTGGACACCTTTAGTGTTTTCTTACACTCCCAGCAAGCCTCTACAAACTACACTAGGCCTGGGGTCCATTCGTGGTTCGCATTCCACTTTTGGAGTATATGGTTTGTGTTGCCCCTAGGCCTATTGTCTCCTATTGCATTCTATTGTGTCCTACAGTGTTTGCACTACTTTTCTAACTGTTTACTTACCTGATTTTGGTCTGTGTGTATATTTTGTGTATATTACTTACCTCCTAAGGAAGTATATCCTCTGAGATACATTTGGCATATTGTCACTAAAATAAAGTAACTTTATTTTTGGTAACTCTGAGTATTGTGTTTCTTATGATATAGTGCTAAGTGATATAAGTGGTACAGTAGGAGCTTTGCATGTCTCCTAGTTCAGCCTAAGCTGGTCTGCTATAGCTACCTCTATCAGCCTAAGCAGCTAGAACACTACTAATCTACTAATAAGGGATAACTGGACCTGGCACAAGATGTAAGTACCACAAGGTATCCACTCTAAGCCAGGCCAGCCTCATACAACCATTAAAGAGGGTTTATCATTACAAGTTCATAGATACCAAACATGATATATCTACCACCTCTGGTTTGGGAACTACAGTTTATTAAATATAAAATGCAATCCCCAGTGTTATCCTATGGGAGGGGGTAGGCCTTACAGTAGTGAAAAAATAAATTTGGGAGTTTTATAACACTAGGACATGTACAGCTAAAAAGTACATGTCCTACCTTTAATTTACATAGCACCCTACCTATGGACTACCTAGAGCCTACCTTAGTGGTGACTTATATGTAATAAAAGAGCTTAAGGCTTGGCAAGTGGCTTTAAATGCCAAGTTGACATGGCAGAGGGACACTGCCTTGAGGCTGCAGTGGCAGGCCTGGGACAAGATTTAAGGTGCTACTTAAGTAGGTGGCACAATAAGTGCTGCATGCCGACTGGTAGCATTTAATTTACAGCCCCTGGGTATATGTATACCACTCTACAAGAGACTTACATGTAAACTAAATATGTCAATTAGGTACGTGCCACTCAAACCATGTTTTAGGTAGAGAGACAAAGCACTTTAGCATAGGTTAGCAGTGGTAAAGTGCATAGAGTCCTGAGGCCAACAAGCAGAAAACCAGCCAAAAGTAGGAAGAAGAATGGAAAAAGTTTGGCAGTGACCCTGCCTAACTTCCAACACTTGCCAGTTCCAGTAGTGCACAAAAGATGGAAACAACTGGTATTGATGACATCGATTCTCAAAGGTTCTTCAAGGTCTAAAGTAGTATTAATTTTTTCTAGATGAGAGCAGACCCCGTTACTCTTTAATGAGAGCAGATACCCCTGAGTCTTAGAGAGGTACAGATTTATCTATCCCTAGTCTGGTTTAGTGGCTTAACGATACACACACCTCTCTATAAGAACATCTACTGAGGTTTCTGTTATGCTAACACTTTCCAATTATTTTCTTCATTTGCTATATTTCCTGAGAAAGAATTAGGATTTCCACTACAGTTTAGCTAGAATGTTTAGATTAAATTAGTTTTCAAATGATAAGGCAAGAGGACCGAAATTTGTATATTGACCACCAAATCCTATTTCTTATCTTCTGTAATGCATCATATGAGATTATTATGTGCCTTATGCTTGTAAGCTTTAATCTGATTCATTACTTTACTTCAACCTTGGTGAGTCTGTACTTATATAGCATGTTTCTGAGACTCATTTATATACGTTTGGCCTCAAATGTGTAATAAACCCTATAACTGTAATCTCCAAATTCGAGATTTAATGTATGACCAAATAGTTTACACTGCTAAGTGATTTGAAGTGTTGATTTTAACTCCCTTTACCCCTCGGAACACCTAAAAAGGTCTGGTGACAGATGAGAAACAAGAAAATGGGCCCTAACGTCAGCATTCCTTATTGTTACAGAATACCAAGTTCAAATGCTTCATGGGTGCGTTTTAGTAATTGCATTTACTTTGTGCAGTGCCATTCAGCATTGGAAATAGGTGCTGAGCGTACGTTACATGAAGAACTGCCAGAGGTTCTATGGATGGTGAAGAAACGCCAGAGGTTCTACGGGTGGTACCTCCTACCTTCTTGAGCACCTAGATCAATCAGAAGCCCTCCTACCAAGAGATGCAAAACAACCCTTATTTGTTCATAACTATGTACATCTTAGATCACAACAGTTCCCCCAGACCACAATTCTTGTTGGACATGGCAATGTGAAAGCTGTCCTAATCGATCAAATTCTTTTATCTAATTGTGCTAAGGCAAAGAGATCCACTCCAGTTCACTACATGCCAGTATTTAGAGGTGAAAGTTTGTCCAAAACAACAGACTTCAAGGCCATATCAAGCCATCAACCTGTCAATATGGACCAGGATATCATTTAAGACATTTTGTATGAACCATCACAATATCTTGTGCATCATCCAAACTCAGCCAAAGTGCCTACAGAAACTGGTCTAATGCAAGCCCACCAGAGCCCTGAGATCAACTGATGCTCTTTTACTAGCCATACTCACGTTTGAAACCCTTTGGTAACGTGGGCAAATTCTGATAAAGTAAAGATCCTTTCTCTGTAGCTCTCTTATTCAGCGGTGGCTGGTGACCTTTGAAAGTGGTGGGGAATAATCCTTGGCTCAAATTCCTAAGAGTTTTTTCCTGAAGGGTTCTCTAACACTTTCTTGCGCTAGGTTTACTATCTCACTCTGACTCATTCATTTTCACGTTGTCCCACTAATTTACGCAGCCTCAGTCATTGTACTTTGGCCCACTTTGTCTCACTTAGTCACACTCATTCTGAATTACTCAGTCTTACTGTGACTCAATCTCACACACAGTAACACTCAGTTAGACGCACTGTCATTTTCCCTCACTTGCTGACATTCATTCTCACACATACTCATCCTTCCTGTCACTCATTCTCACTCTGACTCATTCCTTCACCTACTCCTTCTCACTTTAACTCACACAGACTTGCTCACAGTGCTAGGATTTCACCAGTTCTGAACAGTATTTCTGATGGCTGATGCAGGCACCTTCATGCATCTGTGTCAGCAATCAAACAATTCCACTAGCTGCCTCTGTTTCTGGCTGGAACAGAAGCGGGTATGTATTTTATTTTTATTTTATCAAGAGTGAATTGCTATTCACTCTTGATACAGTACAAATGGACCACAAAACAAGGAGGGTGTTGTGTAGCTGTGGAGCCCATAAAGGAGAGTCCCCACTGGCCAAGGGACACCTCTGCATCGAACCAATTCATCCACTCAATCATCCATCCTTTCACTTGCCCAATCCTCTTTCATCCACCCATTCATTCATCCATTCAATCATCCATCCTTTCGCTCATCCTTTTACCCTTTTGCTCCAACTGTACATCCTTTCACACCACCCATCATCCTGCCTTTGGCTCACCCATCTATCTACCATTTCACTCCGCGATCCATCCTTACACCCATCCGTTCACCCTTCGTCCCATCCATTCACCCATCCATACGTCCCTCCATTTACCCTTTCACTCAGCCATCCATCCTTTCACTCACTCATTCATCCATCCATTTATCCATCCATCAATCCATCCTTTCACCCAAACACCCATCTACCTTGCCTTGCACTCATTGATCCATTGTTTTACTCAACCATCTTTACATACATATTTTTACTCACCCATTCTTTTGCTCATCCATCCATAATTTCAGTTCATCCACTCATCTGTCCATTTACCCATCCATTCATCCATCCATTCTTTCACTCATTCGATCATACATCCATTCTTTCTCTCATCATCCATCAACACATCATTTCACTCCATCCATCCATCCTTCCATCCATCATCCGTCCATCCTTTAAATCATACACCCTCCCTGCCTTTCACTCTTTCATTCTTACGTTCATCCTTTCACTCATTCATTCATGCATCTATACAGCCACAATTTTATCTATCCATCCATCCACCCTCCCTTTCACTCATACACCCTCTCCCTTTCACTCATACACCGTCTCTCCCTTTAACCCTTCTATTCTTACATCTACCCAGCCACCATTTCATCCATCCATCCCATCCTTCATGTCACTTCTTCACCCTCCCAAGTTAATTATGAGCCTCTGTCTGCGAATCTGCAGACAGAAGAAGAGGCCCATCAAGAACACCGCCCCATAGCTGCTACTGGGGGAGGGGAGGGGAGGTTGGCGATGCCCCTAAAGCAGAAGCTCAACTACGCACTTACCTGTTAGTCCACTAGTGAAATTGTTGTCTGCAGCTTGTTCCCTCCATTTCTTGGGCCTCTACAGAGTCAAGATAAGGAACACCCTGTCATGCTCAGATCCCTAACATGTTTTTCAAAGTGAAACCACATTACTAAACGTGTAACTGCCAGGAAAGCAGTTCCGTCTACCCATACTAAAGCCTGCCCCTTTCTGATGCCCAACAAATGTTGCCACCCACTCCCTCCTTGTCCTTAGCGACCTGCCCTACCCCCAGCCATTAAAGTGAATGGAGCTTCGTAACTCCTTCCAAGGCCACTGTTTATGCGCCCCTAAAACAACTGGATCCACAGCACTGTAATTCAGCATTCCCTCTCAGGTGATGTCACTACTGTAGCTTGTGCCTGCAGGTCAAAGAACTCCTCACCCGGCAGGTACTTGTGCAGTAGGACATCTGCAAATGTTACTTGAGTTCAGCCAGGATAGTCAGCACACTGCTTTAGAGCAGTGATTTATTTTCAGCTGCTCTGCTTTTGTTTTTCTGTTTTTGCCTCTCCTGGGAGGGTGGCAGGGCAGTGCCCCTTTTGCCCATGAACACAAGTCGCCCCTGCTCTGATTGCCAAACATTGAGAAGAAGAGAATCAGAACACAGTATCTCATGAGATATCACAACAAGCCCCTTTTTGCAGTTTACTTTTCAAGCATACTGAAGGTTCAACTTGGTACCTGAAGGCTAAACGCAATAACAAATTCACTTTTCTCACCAAGTTTCTGATCCAAGGTCTGCAAATGCAAGGCAAACATGAAGTAAATGTAAAGTTGCAATTCCAAGATAGCATCAGGAAAAATCTATTGTGATCCAGTGATTAGTTTGCATTCTACCTATACGTTTGATAAAACGCACATATTCTGCAGAAATGTTCTGAAAACAGTAATGAATGAAGATATCATTTACTGAAGGTATCTCAGAAATATTATTATGTTCTTTTCATCTTGAAGGAGCCAAGAGTTATGACACATTATTTTCTCTTTGTAAACTTTTTAGATTTGATGCCTTTTTTAAGCTTTTTTCCTTTTTTACTCAACTCCTGCGGCATTCTGTGGTTCTGCCTCATTGGAAATGCTGCTTAAGCTGTTTTCCCAAGAGCGGACAGCAGGTGGATTTGAATATGGATTTGGTTGTTCTGCAGGTTGTTGTGTCTCTAGAGGGCAAGCAAGGCCCATCTGCAATATGTATGAATCCGAGCCCAAAGCACAACAATCATGTTCCCTGTATGTGGTGATCAGAGGTGCTGCATGCATAAATATAGGAATAAATATAAACCGATTTAATCCAGATGTCTTCAAAACATTTTGAGCGACAATCAAAGCAATATTAGCACCTTATATGGAATGCTGAGATTGGATGAACCAATCAAATAATTTAGGGTGCTGACATCATTACTATTTCTTGCCTGTTTGCTAAGTTCAATGAAAGCCTCGTATGAGGGCATGAGCAGACAGCGACAGTTGACTTACCTGCTTGTCTGAAAGGGGTGAGGTTTTGCAGACGAGTGATTAACGCCTTATTGCTTTTATGCCGCTAGACATTAATAGTAGTTAGTTAGCCTTATTCTCACTACGTGTACTTGACTCTGACTTGGGATGATAAACACAGGACATGGAATTCACGTTAGACTAGGCAGAAGGCATGGATTGCAAACTACCCTACACAAGCTGCAATCACATAGCACAACAATATCACTATGATGGACTGTCCTGTGAGACACCTCAATACATATCCACACAGTTAAGAGGCAGTCTTTGCCCAGCTCACATGTCAAGGCTCTGCACATCTGGGTTTCTATTCAAACTTTCGTATGACATGGGAAGTGGCTTCATATGAGTTAATTATTGTTGGGAGAGGTGTAGCTGTGGGTATTTGGGCAAAACAGGGGTCTCAAAGCCACACTCACCATGACCGGTCCTCTTGAAAATGTAAGGCTCCTATTTTCTGGACTGTCATAATGTGAAAAATATTTTTATACTTGCAGGAGGGCCATCAGTTTAGCTTTTATCTAGTTGCTAGTACTAATGGTATCTTGGTTATTCTAGTCAGGGTCATTTAAGATGTCTATATTTATCACTGATCTGGTTAGCAATGCTTTGCTATTTCTTTGACCCCTATTTTATTTTTTGTAATACCTTTATTTGCATGATTAATCAAAATCTTGGCAAAAGAAAAGGAAGGGAAGAAAGAAAGAAAAAGGAAACAAAATACACGAGTCTCTTCAAACTATACAATTAGAGTCAACCCCACAGGGTTTCGACACATACACTTAACACTTTACATGAATCTATTAAAACTGTTGTGGGTATAACATCCCTATAAAGTGGTGTAAGATTTAAATTCATTAAGATATAAAGTGCAAGTTACTTTATTCAAGTAGTACAATTTCTATAGGAGAAATACTAAAAACACCATAAAATGCTAAAGTAATTCAAAATTAAATTATATTAAAATTATGAGATACCCAGCCCTTGCTGACCATCTACATCTCACTGCTCCTTCGAGGTCTAGTCTTCAATAAACCAAAGGGAACGTATTAAAAGGAGCAAAGACAGTGCACTGCAAACTATTTTCTATAGGAGAATGTTGGAAATGGGGTCTTTGGTTGGCAGTCAGGTTACCCCCTGTCCAAGCAAGGACCCTCACTCTAGGCAGGGTAAGTCACACACAATCCAAATTATCCTGTGCCCACCCCCGGGTAGCTTGGCACTGAGCAGTCAGGCTTAACTTAGAAGGCAATGTATAAAGTATTTGTGCAATAAGTAATGGAATAATACAGTAGAACACCACAAACATACATCACACAGTGTTTAAAAAAAAATATAATATTTATCTGGGTGAATGCAGGTCAAAACGATTAAGATGCAATAAGTATATGTTGAGATTTCAATGTAAAAATTATATAAAGTGTCTTTAGTGTCTTAAAAGCAATAAATGTCTCTTGCAAGCACAAAGTACCTGGTTTGCATTCAAACTCTCCACAAAGAACCGCAGAGGAGGAGATGCATGGAAAACAGGGAGGTATGCGTCGATTTCTCGGGCCGCACACAGGGATGCGTCATTTATTTGTCACTCAGAGGAGGCTTTGTGTCGATTTCCGGTGCTTGGTCTTGGAACCTCTTCGGGTTGCGGGGTTTTCGGACACCCCGTGGTCGATGCGTTGAAATCTGGCGCTGGCAAGGTGAAGTCACAGGAGCTGCGATGATCCGGTGGGCGTTGCGTGGAAAATTCTACCACACGGCAGCCGCTGTGTCGATTCCTCTCAGGAAGTCAGGCTGCATCGTGCCGGCTCGGCTGTGTGTAGATCCAGTGGGCCATGCGTCTAATTTCCGGTCTCTATGTTGGCACTGCGTCGATCTTCTCCTCGCGAAGTCGGACTGCGTCATTCTAGTTTGGCGCGCGGTGAATTTTTCACTGCGATGCAGGCTGTGCATCGTTTTCTGCCGGCTGTGCTTTGATTGCCGCAGGCACAGGGAGTTCTTTTTGCAGGAATGAGGTCTTTTTGGTCCTGAGACTTCAGGGAACAGGAGGGACGCTCTATCCAAGCCCTTGGAGAGCACTTATCAGCACAGCCAGAGAGTAGCAAGGCAGCAGGGCAACAGCAAGGCAGCAGTCCTTCACAGAAAGCAGTCAGGTGAGTCTTTTGGGAAGCCAGGCAGTTCCTCTTGGTAGGTTGCAGGTTCTGGTTCAGGTTCTCTTCTCCAGGAAGTGTCTGTGACAAGAGTGTCTTGAAAAGAAGTGTCTGAGTTGGTAGGGGCAGACGCCCTGTTTAAATATCCAAATGTGCCTTTGAAGTGGGGGAGACTTCAAAGAGTGGCTTAGAAGTGCACAAGGTCCCCTTTCAGTTGAATCCTGTCTGCCAGGGTCACAGTAGGGGGTATGGCAGTCCTTTGTGTGAGGGCAGGCTACTGTCTTAAACATGTAAGTGTCAGGCCCTCCACCCTCCCAGCCCAGGAAGAACCATTTAATATGCAGATGTATGCAAGTGAGGCTGAGCATCCTGTGTTTGGGGTTTCTTTGAGTGAATGCACCAGGGAGCTGTCAACTGAACCTAGCCAGGCGTGGATTGTAAGGCACAGAAGGATTTAAGTGCAGAGAAATGCTCACTTATTAAATCCAACTTCACCAGTCAGCAGAATTTTGTATTACCATTTTGGCCATACTAATATGACCGTCCTACTTCTTTCAGATCAGAAGCTACCACAGTATATGAGGGTAGCCCTAATGTTAGCCTATGAAAGGAGCAGGCCTTACAGCACTGCAAAATGAATTTAGGAGTTTTACACTACCAGGGCATGTAAACTACACAGGTTGATGTCCTGCCTTTTGTCTACACAGTACCCTGCCCTATGGGTTACCTAGGGCCTACCTTATGTGTAGAAAAAGGGGAGTTGTAGGCCTGGCAAGTACTTTTAAATGCCAAGTCAAATTGGCAGCGAAACTGCACACACAGGCCTTGCAATGGCAGGCCTGATACATGGTTAAGGGGCTACTTAAGTGGGTGGCACAAGCAGTGTTGCAGGCCTACTAGTAGCATTTAATCTACAGGCCCTGGGCACATATAGTGCACTCTACTAGGGAATTATGAGTAAATTAAATAAGCCAATTGGGTACAATCCAATGTCATCATGTTTAAAAGGAGAGAGCATATGTACTTTAGCACTGGTTAGCAGTGGTAAAGTGCGCAGAGTCCTAAAACCAGCAAAAACAGTGTCCAGAAAGTGGAGGGAGGCAGGCAAAAAGTTAGGAGTGACCACCATAATGCTGTCAGGTCTAACAGAAAAAAA
Organism: Pleurodeles waltl; assembly: GCF_031143425.1. Classification (NCBI taxonomy): domain Eukaryota; kingdom Metazoa; phylum Chordata; class Amphibia; order Caudata; family Salamandridae; genus Pleurodeles; species Pleurodeles waltl. The sequence continues at coordinate 657,295,811 of NC_090447.1, forward strand.
ATGAGATCACCATAAATGGCAATTTTGTTAGCTGCTATAGAAATTGTTTGTCACTAAAGTTGTAGTATGAGAAAGATTTGGTGCACCTTCTTTGTCAGACCATGTCTTCACAGTCATACCTAAACAGATCCAAAATGAAGTTATTGGAAAATCATAAGCAGCCTTTGCGAAACTAAGCATGCAGGTTTTAGAATTTTACCAGTTTGCAGTTTGTCTGCGGTTCAGCCAGATCAAGCACTTTCATTACTGATGGCCGACAGGAAAGGACCCCACTCATAACAAAGACTGGTTTCAACAACTGATGGCAAGCTTCTCTTAGGGCTGGACAGATGCAAATCAAATGAACAATGTCCTTCATTCCAGCATCGCATAGCCTGCATGACGTCTCACCACCATTCTGCCATACTGGTTGGTCCGCTAGAGACTGCAAGGGCCCTAATCGTATGGCAAGCAGCTGATGTTTCAAATGCACCGGGTATGTTGTGGTCAAGTACTGTGCTGGCATTAGTCTGCTGTAGTTATGCATAACCATCCAGGTCTGCGACGGGGCTGCAAATTTGTGCTTTTCATCCAATAAGGATTGCAGCCTAGCTTCTCTGTTTAATGCACAGCAGAAGAGGGAGTATGACATGTTGGAATCCCATAGGTGTATCATTTGTGTCTCCTGTAGGAAGCGTTGCAGGTATCCACTGTATGCTGACTTTGAATATTTAGCCACAGAATTCTATAGTGCAGCAACTAATGGGCTCATTTTGTTTCCCCTAATTTTATACCAGGTCTTAATAGTATGAAATGTTCTTATTAACTGCTGCTGTTTAAGACCGAATTCTAGTCTGACTTGTAAGGGAGATGCAGAATGGGGGAGACAAAAGACTTGCTTGTAAATTTTAATTTGTTGCTAGTCAAAAATTTGTGAATCTTTCCTGTACAGTGCCACACTCCCATACATTAATGTTGGAAAAAGCTTTGCAGACATGACAGTCATTAAGGGTTCGTGGGAGGGACCATTCAACTTCCTGGCAAGGGCACAGAAGGCGAATGTCAAATCTTTGCATTTATGTATAACATGTTGCTCATGTACTGCAAAGTTCAGTTTATTGCCTATATTGAGGCCCAAGTATTTGTAATGGCTGACTTCTTCTATTACTGTGTTACCTAATTTGAGATTGAGTGCAGGACTGAATGTACTCCAATTGACATAGTTTTTGATTTGCCAATATTAATTTCCAGTTTGTGTGTTGCCACAAAGTTGGCCAAAGCGGTGACTAACCGCTGCAGACCCACCCTTCTGTGCCTCAGTAGAACAATATCTTCTGAATACGAGAGATGTGATATAGGCAGAGTTCCCAACTTCGGGGAGTGTGAATTTATCTCATCCAGCTTTGGGAAAAGGTCAGCCATGAAAAGATTGAACTGATGTGGGGCCAGGACGCACCTTTGATTGAGACCGATATTAGTTGGGATCATCCTTGAGAGCTTTGTACCATCAGCTTGCTTGATCTGCACCCAGGTTTTGTCATATTGTATTTCTAAATTTCGTAGATCTCTTTCATGGAGGCCCCAGCTTCGCGACTTTCCCCAAAGGATGGTTCTGTCCACACCATCAAAAGCACTTTTAAAATCTATAGACCATAGGTGTAGTTTTTTCTTTAGGCGCTTTGATTTATCAGCTATGTCGCCTAATGCTAATATGTTTATCATGGTGCCATAGCCCTTCTGAAAGCCAGATTGGTTAGAAGGAAGAAGGTTGATAGAATTAGACCAGTCAAGCAAGTCATCTAGGATCAAAGAGGCAAAATAATTAGCTTCGGATCCAATTAGTGCAATCAGTCTATAATTAGCAGAGATCGCCCCCCCCCCCTTAAATATCGGACTGATGATAGATCTTCTCCAACTGTCCGGTATGGTTCTACTCAGTTCTGATTCAGTGAAAAGGATTGCAAGTGGCGTGGATCAGTAGTCTGGGTCTGCCTTAAATAGAGCGTGAGGGAGGCCATTGGGGTCATGTGCACCATCACTGGGCACCTTTTTGATCACGTGAGTTACTGCCTCAGCTGCATAACCCTAGGGTTTGGGATCTGATAATAGCTTGTTTGCACCTTTGACTGGGTGTTTGCATCGGGTGGCCATTCTTGATTGGTAAACATGTTAGTCAGATGAATTACCCATTTTTCCTCAGGAATGGACGAATAGTAGATAGCTTTTGACATCTGGTCAATGCCACTGCCCACTGCCCAAAAGGCCCTGAAGTTGGCTAGTTTTGAATTAAAAAGAAGTTTTGACCAGACTTTATCCTTCTTCTTACGTTCTAACCATATCTGGGATTTGTAGTTTCTCCTTAAGCGCTTTATTGTTTCACATATGGTTATTGTACCGTTTGATTTTTTGATCTTTCTGAGCTCATTCCGCAGCTTCCTTCTCAGCTTTACATTTTTTGCTGACAGACCTGGAGATTCTTGCGAAGCTCGCTTTGGCGCAGGTAGCGGTATAGTACTAAAGGAAGACAATCTAGTTAAAAAGATGGACCACACTTCCTCTGCTGACATATGAAAGATGTTGTGGATTGGTACAGGGCTTTTGTCTTGGTGATTACCTTCGGCAATGAGCTTGGTGACCAAGTCAAATGCTTCAAGTTGATGGATCCAAGGCTACCAAAGTCTACCAAAACAGGGTGTATCTTGAGGTATTCAGATTCAGTAATATATGCTGATATGGGTCATCACTTTGAACTTCCTCAGCTGTGACCACAAAGAAAGATTCACAATGGTATAGTTTATTGTTGAACCCATCTTCGCAGTATAATGGGGTATCTTGGTGGCATATCGTCTATAGTCCTCCCGTTAAGAACCCTCATACCCAGGTGCTCTAATGTACCAACCAGTTCCCTGACCATACCATCCGGTTGTTTCCGAGGTTGGGGCTTGTGGCAGGACTGACCAAAAAACATTATCTGTGTCCAGCTGCTCATCATTATCTGGCGTATAAATTAGATTCGTATTGAAGTCAGTGTCACTAAAATGTCCCATGTTGGGTGGGCATATCTTATTTCTGCAATCTCATGCAATCATTTCTTAAAAAGAAGAACTTTCTGCGCCTTCCGTGGATGGACGTAAACATTAAATATAACTAGGGGGGCTGCTTGACAGTTGTCACTAAAATTAAGCTTGATGGCCTGCAGATCGTCAGTCGAGAATGTTGGTTGCTCTGTTGTTACACGTAGCGCAGCCGAAACATAAGTTGCAAGGCTTCCACTCGGTCTGCCAAATCTGTTTGGTTTAGTGGCACTGATGTGATGTAACTCTCCCAAGTGAACTGGGTCAATTAGCCGCGTTTCTTGCAATATG